>NW_022589709.1:37409591-37475884 GCF_004348235.1 Phoca vitulina | reverse complement strand
AAAAAATAATACATTATATGTTAAAAAAAAAAGAAGAAGAAGAAGAAGAAGAAGAAGATAGCAGGAAGGGAAAAATGAAGGGGGGGAAATTGGCGGGGGAAATGAACCATGAGAGACAATGGACTCTGAAAAACAAACTGAGGGTTCTAGATGGGATGGGGGTGGAAAGATGGGTTAGCCTGGTGATGGGTACTAAAGAGGGCACGTACTGCATGGAGCACTGGGTGTTATACACAAACAATGAATCATGGAACACTACATCAAAAACTAATGATGTAATGTATGGTGATTAACATAACATAATAAAATAAAAGTAGATAATCAAGGTAATATCTCCAGAATATGTAGAACACAAGTACCCAAGTCTCAGGAGGGACCACCTGGGCCCAGTTCTTCAGTTTCTAGAAAATTCCAGTTCTTCATGTGCAATTGAGGGACATAGCCGACTTCCAGATATAACTTTGTCTTGTCGATTTTTAGTTGCACCTAGTGGGAGACAGAGAGGCCAGAGTTGCCCTGTTAATGCTGCTGTAGTGTTGATTCTTGCCGTGCAGGCTGGTGTGATCCCCAGAATGATGAGAAAGTTGGCAGAGCCTGCTGTCCAGTTTCCTTGCAAATCCATTTTCTGTCACAGCACTTATCAAATAAAGCTCACACTCCAGTTACGAGTGTGTGTCTGTGTTAGGTATGTAGTCCACATGTCTTTTACCTCGTAAGCACTTGGATTAGCTTTTAGATTTTGCTCTCATGTGAGTAATTGAGATCCCCTAATGCCAAAACTTGCTAACAACTATCACCATTCCTGGACTTGATTTTGAGTATTTGGCAAGTCTTTTTAAGGGCTCTTCCATTCTCAGAATCTATAGCCCGTATCTGTGATTCTGCCGAGGCAGTCTAAATGCATTCCTCTAAAGTTTAATTGGGGATTGATGGTTCTAAACAAACCTACAGATATTCTGGGAGATAAATTACCTGTGTTATTCCTAATTCTTTTATGAGAACATTTACATCATATGCTCTATCTTTTACTGTCACCTATGGTGACCTGTTCTGATCTAAATACTAATTTTTTCCCCTTTAGGTTGCTGGTTTCAAAAAAAATACTCACAAATTTTGATTTCAAATTCTCCATTTCTTTTGATAATGTCCTATTTGACATTTTCTCTTTACCAGGTTCCTTTGACCCCATCCATAGTCTCCTGATCTCTTCTTGCTTCTCTGATTACTGTTGATTCTTTCTCTGCATTTCCCTTTTTTTCCTTTCCCCTAAGATTAGGTTTCCTCTCATAGATAGATCTCTCTAGGCTATTTTCTCCCTTTTATAGTTTTGACAATGACTTTGGGGATACCTCAGTGCAGATGACTCCCAAATCTATACAGTGGTCAAAAACTCAACCATTATTCCACATAAATCTTTTCTACTTGTGCTTTATATTTCTCCAAAGTACATATTTCAGCAAGCCTCAAAGCCTCATACATCTCTGAATCACTATTCATTCCCTTACATTCAGCTTTTGCATTCTGTAACATAACCTCCAAATACTTTTTGAAAGCATTGCTTTCTCCCCATTTTTACTATTAAGGTCATATTACCAGCAGTGTGCAATATGTCATTCACCCCCACCAAAAAATGTATATGTATATATATGCACATGAAAACACACATATATTTATTATAAATGTTATCAATATGAAGGATGTGTAGCCCACAACTTAAAAATTAAAATAAAATATATACTGTCTTTGTTGTAAATTTCACAGATCCAGTTCATTCTCACACAATGCATTTGTTGATTTTCACTGCACTCTTATGCCCACAGCCAACCAACCAACGGTTGCAAGTGATGAACAAATGAAGTTCTGATACAAACATTCTAAAAAAATAAAGACATATTTCGTTAGAACTACACTCATTCTATAGTAAGATGGGCAACTTCTAGATAATAAAATCTTATTAGAAAAAATCTTATGAATTTTTGTGCTATTCCCAGTGGAATGACTATAGACATGACATACTTTTAAGTTTAATCTGCATTATTATAATTTTATTCATTAATTATCTTAAATCTAGACAATAAATGCACCAAAAAATCAAGTCAGGACTGTAGTAGCATTTGCCAATCACTGTAGGGTAAATACTCTGTCATGATGAATTTCAAGCTACCCTCACAATGTCACCAAAATTGAGTTAGGACAAGATGTGCAAGAGTGCATCATAGCTTATGCGCACAATGCAGATATGCATAACCTCAAATGCATAGATAATAGTTAAGGATGAAGTGAGTAGTTCTGAGTATTTATTACCCGTATTTTTAATAGAAATTACTTAATTATAAGTTCACTTTTAATAATTACTATATATAAAACTGACACAAACTTCCTCAAAACTTAGCCATTGGCTCTCATGAGCAGGCACAGGCCAGCTCCAGAACGGCACTGTTTATTTTTCATCTAGCCTGTGCAATGATCTCCTAACTAGTACTTTTCTTTTCCTTTTACAAAGCCATCTCCCATGTAGTTTTCAGATGACACGTAGATGCATGACTCCTATTCAAACACTCAGAATATTTCCCATCCTTAAGAGAATAAAGCCTGAACTTTAGACTGACATTCAGGAATCTAGATCTGGACCTTCCAAATATTCCTCACCACTCATCTTCATGTTATAGTTCACTCTCCCACACTTAAATTCTCACTGTTTCCAAGATACTTTCTATATTCTTTAGCAGTACTTTTTGTCCAAGATTTTTTTCTCTCCATCCTTATATGTTCAAATCCTATACATACCCCAAGAGCAATTAAAAATTCAGATTCTGTGTGAATTTTCCCCTCTTTCAATCTGGAGATAACTTATCCCATTGCTTCTCTCTTTATAGCACTCATTTTTCTACCTTGTCTTCACTTTTACTACATTTTTTTTTTTTTTTATGTGTAAGGGAGTATTTTCATTACTCGGGATATTAAAGGAAATACAGACTCTCTGTTCCAATCAAACTCAGTTTACAGAGGAAGATAGCAAGTCCACAATTACAATAGAGTATGTTAACTGCTATGGTAAAGGAATGCACCTTAGGCTAAGAGCTAAGCAGACAAAAAGGGGAAAACATTGTAAGAGGCTCAGCCAATTTCGTCCATCTCCTGTCCTGAAGGAAAACAGTATATATGGGGGCGCCTCGGTGGCTCAGTCCTTAAGCGGTTGCCTTCAGCTCAGGTCATGATCCCAGGGTCCTGGGATCGAGCCCCGCATTGGGCTCCCTGCTCGGCGGGAAGCCTGCTTCTCCCTCCTACACTCCCCCTGCTTGTGTTGCCTCTCTCACTGTCTGTCTCTGTCAAATAAATAAATAAAATCTTAAAAAAAAAAAAAAAAAAAAAACAGTATATATGATGCACAGATATGGCAGGAGTGAAGGCCACATAGAAGTAAGAGGCAAGAAATGAGGTGTGAAAGCTAGGCAGAAACCTTCTATGACAACAAGCTCGAACTTCAGTCTGTAGGAAATCGAGAACTTTCAAATGATTTTAAGTAACTATCACATTGACAGCAGTATGGAGGGTGGATTGAAAAGATGAAAGATGGGGAAGGGAAGATCAGACAGAAGTCTTTTGAAGCAATTTTGGAAAGGATTGCTAAAGCACTGAATTCAGGCAGTGACAGAGAAGTGGGAACTTAGTTAAAATGAAGATTATTTAGTGACTGGATGTTTGACTGACAAGAAGAGCCAAATGACCTTCTGGTTGATGTCTTTGTTCAACAGATGGGCAGTGATATCTTTATTTAAATAAGTAGGATAATCATATAATTGACCATTCAAACCAGGACAGGTTTAAGAGCTAAAGAATATGCAAAAACTAGTGGGAATTTTAGAATTTTAAAATTATTTTGCTTTGGCTAATTAGCTGTTGTTATTTTACTGGTGGGAATATGTAGTAGATCTACTCAAAAGTAAATTTCCAAAACAAAATCATTTCTAAAACAGTACCACTTCTATTTTGATGAGTAGAACATATCAGTTCATGTGGACATAACTATGAGTTATATGTGCACAATGACCAAATCTGCATATATATATATATATATATATATATATATATCTTCTCTATAACTTTCTTAGTTTGTTAAAAACATTGTTTTTACTATGATGCCACACTACTCCAAATTTCTTTTTTATGATCACTGCAAAAGCAAATAATTTTATTCTCAATGTTGCCCATTGTAAAGAATTTACAATTGCATTTCCAATAATGTCACGCATTTCATCTAAGACAAAATGCACTTCCAAAAGCTTTACTTGGATTCTGTAAATTGGATGGAAAAAAGTAAACCACTTTTGGAATTAATTAATTTTCTACTTGAAATATCTGACAACACTGACATAAAATTGACATCATTTAACTCTTCATGGAGTTCTTTGTGAAGTTTTTCTTCTACCAATGGGTCAAGAGTAAAACCAATCACTTCATTTTTTATATGCAAAAGAAATCTTGGGATCAAAATAAGTGAAATTAATTGAGATGAGCAGTCATCTGATCTAAATGAAAACTCATGTTTCAAAGAGTGATAGATAAACATACTGATTATAGTGCAAGTGTTAAATAGTTTACTTTGGACTCAGCCTCCAAAAGACATTTCTTTTGTACTATATATTGATGGTGCTTAGCAAAGTGTCATCTTCTATTTACATGTACAGTTACGTCCCCTGAGGATACTGGATAGTAAATGTCAGCTAACCTTTTGTGCAAGTTATATAGTCAACATCAAAATATCTTGAGACATGATAAACCAATATTCAGTTGTACAACAAACATGCACTTTTGCTTTTTGGTTTAATTTTTTGCTTAAAAGGAAGTGTATTGCAAAATATAAAAGTATTACCAAAAATAAAAATAGTTATAGATTTGCACCATACAATAAATGCCAAAATCACTTTAACAAGAGTATTTTAATTCTTATTTCTGTTTCCTGTGGCAGGCTATGTTCAGCCTTTATTACCTGCTTATGTTTCAAGTATACACAATTTATAATTTCCCATTTTCCCATCGACTCCATGGATGGATGACTCTAGCAGCTCACAGACCACTGTATGGACCCTGGCACAGCTGGTTAGTATACAGAATACCATTGGGGCATCAGAGTAGAACACCCCTCTCCTTACCACATGGACACCACATGGACTGAGCTGCTTCAGATGAAGTGGGAGGTTAGCCACACTGCATCTGGAAAACCTAGGAAGAGAGAAATGGTTTGTCACTGGTGAGAGAATGAAAACTCTGTACACATTCTGGATGAGCCCATGGTAGAAGCTAGTGGAATTCTACTGAGCTCATGTAAGACTAGTTCAATTCAACTATTAATAATATTCCATTAAAAATAAAACATTGGAAACAAATATAAAACTAGACAGGATCCTGGGCCAACAAGAATAAATTTTAACTGTTCAGGAAAACTGGGATGTGTAGTCACTCTAGTACCATCTTCCTCCAATGGCCAAATAAATTGATTTGAATTCCCAAATTACATGTTGTTTTCAGACTATGTGTGGGCACACATTTTATTTATGTGTGATATCGCTGGCAGTTTTCAGATTTTAATTTTCTATTCCAAATTCCAAGATGTCCTTTTTGTATCCGTATTCTTGCCTCTAATGAAACTGATTTGCCAACATTCACCATGGCCTTTACTGTGTATTTGAAAAACATATATTCATTTTTACAGATTAAAGACTAGTGGAAGAGGGACAAATTTGGGAAGGAAGATGATTTCAGTTTTGAGCATGTCAAAAGTGAGGTGTCTAAAAGACGTGAAGGGAAAATTAAGTAAGAAGATGGATGTGTGGATCTGAAGCTCAGGAAAGAGCTCTATGCAAAAAATATGATTTGGGAATCAAACTTACAAGGGCAATTTGAAAACATAGGTGTACATAGCATGTCTGCAGGGAGACTGAATAAAGACGCTTCAAGTGTAGAACACGGAGAAACAATCTACATTTATGTACATATCTAAAGGCCCTAATACTGCAGGATCCAGTTTTAGCTTAGTTATTTACCAAGTCTGCAATAAACATCACTCAGAACTGTTCTATTTAGGCGTGCCCCCCACAGTCATGTTTTTTCCACATAATCTCATTCCTGGCCATGAGGGCAAAGCCACCTCTTGGGACTGAAGATCTATTTTGAGCCAATTAGAATCACACACAGTTAAGAAGTATAAACCAGATTGTAAAATCTAAACTCCAGGGTGGTAGACAACAATATTCTCTAAGTGAGCAGAAAGAACGCAAATGGAAAGGCAAAGACATGACACAAGGAAATTGACCACTTTCTGGGTTTCCTGCTACAGACCTTTCTGTTCTTGGTTCAGCCCTTAATTTATTTTACAACTCTCAATCAAGTATCTTCTACAACTGTTAATCAAGCACTATTAATTGTGTGCGAGGTACTGAGACAATAGTCATGGCCGCAGTAATAATAAAGGAATCAGTTCTGTGGCCTCTTGAAGCATCCCTTCCTGAGGTTTGGTATACTCTCTTGCTTAGAATGCTGTATTGCCTTATAATAAGTCTCCCCTGGATTCAATGTTATCTTCAGCTGGTTTCCATTGGTAGATACCAAAAAGTCCAAGCCTTTGTATGGGTAATATTTGTATCTTCTTCAAAATAAACCATGGTATCTTATACTCTACCTCTCACTGATACTCAATAAATGTTTGTATAATTAGTGACTGAATTAATTAATGAATTAATTGCTATTTATTTTTAAGAATTTCCTAACACCCACCATAACTCTAGTGTTAGCTTCTAGGAGCAAGGCATCTTGTGGCAAAAATGTTGCTCCCCCCATCCCGCCAGCATCCTATCAGGAGTCTGGCCTATTACTAATCTGAGCCTTCTAGTTTGTTTTTCTTCAGGAAAAACAAAATCCTTTAAGCTGAGAAATCCTGAAAAGCAGATTGACATCAAACTTGTTTGCATGTTCCAAAGTAAGCATTTTAAGCATGTGGCTCTGCTTGGTTTCCTGTGGAAAAGCCATATTCCACTTCCTGCTATATTAATTTATTATTATCCATCTTTGAGGATAGCTTTGTACAATAGTCCCCATCCCATGCTTCAATTTGTGACTTACCCTAGGACTCCACACAACATGAGAAGCTGCTTCATATCTGCATTCAGGTGTTAAAATGTAAATTGAAGATAGCTATTGTCTCTTCCCTACAGAATCTGTAGTATAATACCCTGTTCTTCAAACATAATCACATCACTGATTAATCATCTGTAGATTATATTCTTTGAATCCAATTCCAGTGGAACTGAATTGAGACTGAACTGCACATTCGGTCTGGCAATGAGAAGGTGATTGAATCCATGAAAATATACAATGCTGTCTTCTGGGTTCCCAACCTTCTGTTTATGTTCTTCTTTCCCCATCTCAATCGTAATCCCATCCACACTGCAGAAGCATTGAGTTTTCTAAGTTTCTTTCTACTATCTTCCCCACCACACTCACTCATCAAAAAGGAAGAGATCTAATATCTGCCGTTTATAGATGTTAACTGATTGATTGACTGATGACACTTGAGTGTGAATGAGATTCTGTAAATGCCTAACCATAGTCAGGCTTGTGTATTTTAAGCCTTTTGTCTCTAATTATGGAATGAAAGAGTGTATTCCTGTTAAAGCAATTTCAGGCATTTGCAAGAAGAAAGGCTAGACTGCTTCTACAAGGTAGGGCCTACACTAAAGGCAAATCTGCTTGACTCCTCTTAGGATAATTTACATATGTTCTGAAAGAACATAAGGCCCTCCTTGAAATGGCCTCTTAATCACTTGACAAGAATGGGTTCAGAGGGGGCTGTCAGATGCTGGTTCCTGGGTGCCCGGTTGCTACTGTTTTGTGACTTCTCCAGAAGCCTGCGGCCATCCTGCCCAGGACAAGTGTGTTTGTTGGCATCTCTTCTATAGGAGCTTCACTTGATTCCAGATCAGGTAAGACAATGGGACTAGAAGGCAAGCCTACTAGAGCACAGTAGGTAATCAGAAGGAGCCAGAGGTAAGCTATGGTGCGAGTTAAGACCAGCAGTCAGCACAAAGACCACTCCAAACAAACTTCCAATTATAAAATAAATAAGTCATAGGGATTGCAAGTACAGCATAGGGAATGTCGTCACTAATATTTTAATAACCATGTAGGGTGACAGATGGTGACACTTATCATGGTGAGTATTGAATAATGTATAAAATTGTTGCATCACTATATTGTACAACTAAAACTAACAACACTGTATGTCAACCGTATTTCAATAATACATTTTTTAAAAAGATGGTGAGTGGAGATTTCAACTCTCTGGATTAATAAGATGCCTAAGGAGACTGGAGCAAACATCAGGCAGAAATCCAAGTCATCAGCAGAAGGATGCAGAGACACTATCTTATAGATCAGAGTCCCAGGCAAAACTGGTCTTTGGGAAGAACATAGCAGACTGAAAGTGCTGGTTTGGGAACCAAGACTAGATAAATCACCAAGATTCTAGTCCCAAGAAATAGTTCTCACCCTTGGACTACGGCAAAAAAACTCCCCCACTCCAATTCCTGTACTTCAGAGAATTCTTCTGGAGCCTTCTTCCAGCCATGCTACTTCCTATGGAGCAAGGAGTACACTATGCTAAAAGACATGCCCATCTGAAGCCTGCACCCAACCTTCTAAACTCTGCTCAAATGACCCTGAGACTGCTTCTAGGACCTGAATAGGCCCTTTCCTTGTCCATTTTCTCAGTAACTAACAGCATCAGCTGTGTGGGCACCATGAGGCTATAAGGTATCTCTGGGGAAAAAGGGAAGATGGACAGAACTTATAGCTGGACATGTGGCTTTAATGCCCACCCATGTGCACACAAGTCCTCCTCAAGGTACAGAATGAAACTGGAAGTGAAAAGAGAGAGGAAATGGCCAGGGGACTTCCATTTGTACTCTTGGCTTGGTGCTTCTTGAACTTCCCTGACCAAAGAAAAAATTGACCCCAAAGCATGAGCTCTCTTTGAACTTCCAAGTAAGAATTGAGAGGTTAGAGGTCACGTGGTTACTGCGCTCCAAAGGTAAAGAATTCAATAAAGCATTCCATTACTCTTCCTCTCATAGCTGAAGGATAAATCCCCTACTCTACTTTTTTTTTTCCTAATCATAGCCTTTTCTCAAAAGAATAACCATAATTCGCAAGTGTATAGGGTTTTATTTATTTAACTGGTGCTGAATGTGTTTGAAAAATTCCAATTTGGGGATTACAAATTCAAATACCTCGGAGCTCAGGAGTGGGAAGAGCCTGTGGCAGCTTCAGGGGACAGGAATCACCCAATGGCATTTACATTTTGAAAACAAATGAACAATTTGAAGACAGAAAAAAAATTTAAGTGAATGGGAAGAATTTAGGCCCACTAGTTTGCCACCTCTAAATAAAACTTCTTGCTCTTCTTGACTTCTTAGAATATATCCTTATGCTTTCTTTGGTATTTCTGTAAGTAAACTTTCTGTCCAAAAAAGAGTGTTATTAGAACGTATATTTTTATTAATTAGCATAATATATAAATATGTTCTTAATTTACTGTGCTTCTCATTACTAAATCTACCAGAAAAAGAATACGTGTTTAACGAGAATGCTATTTATAATCCTATATCTATCTATGAGATGCTATGCTCTATATGTCCTAGAATTAGTCTGTATAAAACATATAAACACACACACACACATACACACACACCCGGTCTTCCTTTGATATAAATGGTTTTTCCCACAAGTAACATGGGTATTTTGAAATCACACAGGAGATATTTAATGTATAAGACTGGTCACTTAGCAAGTTGGTTCTTAGAAAAAATAAAAGGAGTACAATTATTAAATAATAAAACCAAAATTTAAGATCCAAACCAGAATATATACAACAAAATTAGTGTTGCCCATTTCAAATTGACTAGTTACTTTAGAAGGACACTTAGTCCACCGCTAAGAATATTTTTTGAAATCCTCTTTTGGGAATTTTTGGCTACCTCTGGTACAAATCCTTTGAAATATTCTTAGTGATGGTGAATCTTCACCAATTGAGGTCAGATTTTATTTTTAGAGAGAGCAAAAAGCCAATCAAAGTCAAGCTTGCTATATGAAATGAGTGATCAAGCTGCGTTGTTCCACTTCTAATCAAAATCAAAGCATGCTTATAAATCCCAGAGTGGTGTGTTTATGTGGCTTTATAAGTTTCTACTGGCATTGAAGACAATTTTAGATAAAAGTTACAAATATGTTCAGAGTATCATTGGACTATGTGGTTGGCTTCCTAAGATAAAAATATTTGAGAAAAATTACATTTGGATGTGTAGATTTTAATATATGTACATTTTTAAAAGTAGAAAGACATTTTTTCCTCTCACACTAGACATCAAAATGAATTCTAGGTAGGGCGCCTGGGTGGCTCAGTCGTTAAGCGTCTGCCTTCAGCTCAGGTCATGATCCCGGGGTCCTGGGATCGAGGCCCGCATCGGGCTCCCTGCTCCGCGGGAAGCCTGCTTCTCCCTCTCCCACTCCCCCGGCTTGTGTTCCCTCTCTCGCTCTCTCTCTCTGTCAAATAAATAAATTTTAAAAAAAAATGAATTCTAGGTAGGAATTAAAAGTGTTCGTTCTAAGTTAAACCATAAAAATCTAGGAGAAATTATAGGTGATTCGCTGACATCATAGCAACAAAGTAAGAACCCATAAGGAATATATTGATATAATTGATGGTTGAAAACCTAATACATCTGAAAAAAATGTAAAAGACAACATATGGAATAAAGAGATTTAGTAAATTCACACTTCGTAAAAATGGGATTTTTTCACGTTGGAAAAAACCTTAGATTGCTATCCTCAGTAAAAACAAAGAAGCATTCTCCCAGGCTACGGGAGCATAAACTGGCACAACTGTCCTCTAGGGCAAATTGGTCATATGAAGAAATGCCAGGAAAACATGTGTACTCTTCGACCTAGTAAGTCCATTTGTAAGAATTTGTTTTAAGAAACTTATTACGAATCTGCAAAAAACTTATATTTAAGTAAGTTCTTTGTACTAATGAAAGACAAGAAAACAATCTGATGTCCAACTATAGGGGATTAAAATTAGTAAATTTTGGTATTTCTATGTAATAGAACAAATAATGACAGGAAAATGTTTATAATATACAGGTTGTAAAACAATAACACATCTACAGCCATTTTACTTCTTTAGACAGACATTTACTCTATTTTCAAATAATCTCAATTCAATCATTTAATGAGAAACAGACCATTGGCATTGTGTGTGTGTGTGTGTGTGTGTGACAAATTTCTGCTTTTGAAACACTCCTATGGTGGCTATGTTGTAAGCTCTTCATTTTTGGATAAGTGTCACCTATTCATGGGATGTTTCTCACTAGCAATACCATACACTTTACGCCATCTTGGAACAAAGATGCACAAGAACATTGCTGCTCACACAGTGTTGCCTTCTTTGGTGGGCACATTGTGTTGCTTTACTTTTTCCTTTTAAGAGATGAGGTTTCTACTTTTGGAGATATTCAGAGTAGATGATTTAAAGCTTGTATTTATCACTTCAGGATCGAGTCTGTTTTTAATGACAACTTAAACCATAGGGAACAACACTACCCAATCTACTCATACCCTTTTATACCAGATGATCACTTAAACCCTATCTTTCCGCAGATCTTTTCACCTTTTCACATGTGTTTTCTTTTAGTCACATCTAAGAATATGATTTTGATTATTCATTTATTTTAGTGTGTTAAAGCTCGAGTTTCCTCATCATATTTCAGACTTGTTTAATAGCTTATAGGGGTTAAAATACCTTCAGTGAAATAACTAATCCTGCCTTGAACTACATAACAGAGGGTATTTTCTGAGTACTTGAGAAGAAAATCCCCCAAAGGTACCTTGTACATATGTTGGTATGTCTCAGTTGGGAAAAAAAAAAAAAAAAAAGATTTTTAAGCTAAAAAGAGGCTATTGGAAAAGAGATGATACTAAAATATTGGAAACTTTTTAAGGTTCTATTTTTCAAAGATCACATTTTGTATGATTTTTCAAAAATATTGATAAAATAATTTTAATCACTAGATATATATTGTGGACTCAAGAGGAGTTAAATACATACCATCTTTGATTTACTTACTAAAGCTCTAGGAAGTTAAATAAATTATTTTGAATTTTGTGAATATGCTACAGGTAAAATACCGTTATATTTCTCACTTTAGTGAAAGTGATTTCGGAGGAACAGTGTAGAATAAACATTAAGGTATGGCCTTCAGAATCAAACATAATAATCCATTGGAGCCATGGTCCCGCCACACGCTATCTGTGTCACCTTGGGCAAACTGTTCTATCTCTTTCAGGTACAAAGGTATAAGGATAAGTATCCTGAAAGTTCATTAAAAGATAAGTGAAATAAAATAGAAAAGACTCTGTAGAGCTCTTGGCTCATAAGAAGCACTAAATTAATGGTGATTATTGTTTCTGCTACTAGCACCAGTTAGTATTAGTTTTTTAATACCAGTTTTAACACTCACTAAATATCACTGTGGTGTCCTCTCTTGAGCTGCCCCCTCAATAAATTATGTCGTCTCTCCAAGATCCATTCAATTCTAACTTTTTCCTAACACTTCCTTGACTTTTCTGGTTTTTATTGATCTAATTGCTTCATGAGTGATCCTTACCCCTTAGGCCAAATGAATTGTAAACTTGTAGAGATCAGGATAATGCCTTCTATTGTTTCTGAATTGCTTAAAACTTATTTATTATATCCTTGTTCTGGTTATTTATTGCATTATAATAAACACCAAAACTTAGTAACTTAAAACAACCATCTTATCATGTCTTGTGATTTCTCTGGGTCAAGAATTTGGACAGGGTTTGGCCAGGTGGTTCTATTGCATGGGATGTGGACAGTCACTCTGTGGTATTCAGCTGCTATGGAGGTATGGAGGGTCAAAGACGACTTTGCTCACATTCTGGTGCTTTGGTGAGGCTGATGGAAAGATTGGGCTCAGCTGGGACTGTTAACAGGCATGCCAATGCCTACATGTGGAGTATGCATGTTGTCTCTCCTGCATGGTGGCCTCATGGTGATTGCTGGGCTTCTTACATGTCAGCTGAGGTCATCAAGTGCATGACCATATAGGCTAAGAAGTCTTGTGGCATCACCATTATTGGTTGAAACAGTCACCAGCCCACCTAGATTCATGGGAAGTGGTCAAAGATCCCAAATTTTGATAGGAGGAGTGTCAAAGAATTTGCAGCCATGGTTTAAAGCTGCCACAATCCCCTATGACACAAAGAGTCCTCTGAGAATAGTTTCTATGTCTGGTCATATTTATATCACCAATGATGTCTTATGGGTCAAGAGATATTCAATAAAGAAAGGAACTATAAGAAATAAACTTTTTAAAAAATTGATTAAAAACTTAGCCTTTGTGGGGCACCTGGGTGGTGCAGTTAGTTAAGCATCTGACTCTTGGTTTCAGTTCAGATCATGATTTCAGGGTCGTGAGATTGAGCCCCGCATCAGTCTCCATGCTCAGTGTGGAGTCTGTTTGGGTTTCTCTCTCCCTCTCTCTTTGCCCCTCCCACAGGTGCTTGTGCTCTCTCTCTCTCTCTCAAATAAATAAATAAATCTTAAAAAAAAAAAAAAACTTAGCCTTTGTTCATATTTTCTATAGTTAAGAAAAATCAAACTAATTATTTTGAAGTTCTTCATACCAGAAGCTAGCCTTACTAAATTTTTCTACTACGAACTGAATATTTCCTTATAACTGTCTCCTAAGCCTTATTAGTCTATCTCAACCACCCTTCTTTTTCTTTTCTTGTGTGTGTGTATGTATGATTTGAAGTCAGAAGATGTAGTGGTTTCTACTAATAACTGTGTAAGCCACTTCTTTTCTTCAGAGCCAAATTTTCTCTTTTGTAAGAATAATAATTATGATGATAACAATAATAACAAAGTAGACAGTATTTAAGATTTCATACAGCTCCAGAACTCTGCAACTGTGGGTTTACTATTTTTATAACAATAGCAGAAGAGAGGTAGAGAGTGGTAGAAAGATGGCCCGTATTGGAAAAAATAGGACATGGATTTTTGTTTCAGACCTCCCATCTGCTAGTGGTGTAACTTTGTCCCTCTACTAAGTTTTCAAGGTCTTGGTGAATTTGGTGGGATAATGTAAATGAAAAATCTTAAGAAACTATAAAGAGTTGCACGGTTGGGAAACATCTCTCAGCCTTCTTAAATGGGTGAAGAGAAAGGAGCAGGTCATACCAGACATTGGATAGGTTCTGTCCTAGCACGGAACAGTTTGGAGCGTTTCTATGAACATGCATCTATGCTGGAATATCTCCAGCTCCAGAAACTGCCCAGCCCATGTAAATATCACCCCCTTTTTCTTACTTGGAGGCTGCATTTGTAATCATTGAAAACATGCATATTGCCAGGGAAAAGGCACTGATAATTCAGCTGCTGAGCCAGTATAGAGAAGTTATTCATTACTGGGTTCAATCCAAGGTCAAAAACATCAAACTCCAACCATTAAGCAAAATGGTGACAGGCTTGGTAGTGATGACCCAGAGTGAATATATTGCTCATAGGAAACAAGGTCAGGAATACAGCAGGCCTGAAAGGGGTTGCCAAGTCAAAGTCAGGAACAACCAGCCTATAGTCCAGAGGTCCATGTGAAACAGCACGTTCCAGCTAGAGTAGAGGGGGGCAGCAAAGGGTAGGCCAGCCACCCCCCTGTTTCTGTGCTGTTACAGGCTAGGAAATCCTCAGCGTCCAACTACATTTACAAGTTTTGTTTCTGTGCTTCAAAACTCTCTCTTCCCGGGGTCTAGACCTCCTCACTTTGACAAATCTGGTAAAGACATAGAAAGGGATACACACTATCTTTCCTGCTGAAGACAGCAGTTTGTTTGGCCTTCTAACGGCTCAGAGCAGGGTCTGGGCTTACTTCTTAAAATCTGTCTCCTCCTCCATCAGCTTCAGCCTCACTACTGTTTTAGACAGATTATACTTGAACATTCCCTTTGGAAGGATGCTGAAATCTAGTAGGTTTAAGAATGTTGAATTTTTTAGAAGTTCGCGCTTGTGTTCTCAGCAATGAGAATTGTCTCCTAACTTGTTTCTTTGTCTAGGCTTCACAAAAAACATCGCTTGTATTGGGGGCAGCATATAAAATGCAAAGCTCTGTGTGTAGTTCTTACACTGAATAGAACTGGAAGAATTTGGTTGTGGGGCTACAATGTGTCAGGATGTATGAAACTGCAGAAAAGAGCGGCTGGTCTGGGCCTCCTACTCTCCACAGAAGCGACCACAGACACCCACCCAGATACCAAAGTCAAGAAAGGGTCATACTCCGGCTTGCCTTTGTGGAAGACACCTTCTGAAAGCCCAGTGCTTGCCGGCCACTGCAGAGAACTCCCCTGCCGCTCTGGGTGTCTGGGAAATGCCTGTTTCATTAAGGCTCCTGAACGCTATCATGTTACACTTCAGAAGTAATGACCAGCTTACTTAAAACAAAGAAGCTTTGACCTTTCTCCCCTTCTGAAACCAAAAACAGATGAAGTTAAAGTGACTCATTTCCGGCTTTAAATATGCTCTAAAAAACATTTTTTCAAGTAGTTTTGGGCCTCAGGGTTTGAGGGGTTTTTTGGGGGGGGGGGTTGTTTTTCCTTTGCCTTATTTTTACATAAATATATCTCATATCCTTCTTGTCAAGGTCAACATATTTATTATTTATATTCATGGTGCAGCCCACTATACTTTTTTTTTCCTTTTAGCTTTCTTACTTTCTTCCTTTTTTTTTTTTTTTAATCTGTGTTGTTTATAACCATGACCCTTGATCCTCCAAGTCTTAAAACAGCTTGGCTTTCAGCAGCTAAATCTGACAAGGTCAGCATTTTTCTGTTTATTCTGAGAATACTATTTACCCTCTGGGGTTTTTAAAAGTAATTCTGTAAAACATCACTTGGAAAAAGTTTGTAGCATTCATAGAGACTTCCATAAAGTCAGATAACCATAAATGACAACTTCTTGCTCTGATTTTTGAACTCTGGGAATATCATCACTACATTTGGTGCCTAGGCGGTTGTACTAACCAAAATTTTACAAATAAAATTATAGATTTAAAGTAATCTCAATGTATTTCACTTCTGACACTTGCCACCTTGAATCAAACACTAATCAAATAATTCTTGTGTTTCGCCCTTTAGAAAAATATTTTCCATTAGGAATTGTATGATACATTATATTATTTATTCGAAGTTATAAATTAGGATAAAGAGAGGAAGTAGACCTTTTCAGTAGTCAAGCTCTAGAACAAATCTACTTTTGATCCAAAGGTAACTTGTGAAGCAGTGTGGGGGATCATAACTTGTGCTTAAGGAGACAAAAGCTATCTCTGAACTGGCAAAATTGAAAGTGTTATTTGAGAAGAGACTAGCATATTTGTACAAGGTTCAAAGATAATCCATCAGGCCTGGCTATAGTTCTTCACTCACTAGAGCTAGGCAGACTCCTTTGTTTCAGCATGAGCCCATCAGATCCCAACACTCTCAGGATCAAGCTGCAAACACAACTTTCTAGCTACGCAGTTTCAGTAAAGAACATGTCTCCACTGCACACAGACCTCCCCACCAATAGGCTTGCCAGTAACACCAGAGTATATAATACACTCAAATCTCATTGAGAAGTTTATCCACTAGACTGCGAGAAGAAAACATTTAACTCTAGCAAAAGCACTGCTAGTTATAAGGCAGTGCACAAGCAAAGAGACCTCATTTTGGTGGTGGATGAGGGTCAGAAGGAGGTGAGAGGACACTCACGCCATTGGGAATGTTTTGTGGTTTCTTCAGGAAGAGTAAGGATACTTGAATCTCTGGCTCAGGATAATCAAGGAGCAGGTGGTGCCTGGGAGGGTAAACACTGCTAAGTCCGCATTTATTCCTTTAGCCCTAACTGTACATTAATTCAATAAGGAGGTCTAATAAAATAATGCATTTTTCAAAATGCTTAGCTGGCATTTCGGGCAGGGTGGGCAATTTTTATTATTTACCAAGGAATGCATCTTGAAGGAATTGGTGAATCGAGCAAGTCCGCGCTGTAGGCTGCTCTGGCCTCCAGGGGTCACCCTTCCCTTTAATGACTCTACAACAATACTCGGAGACCCCACCCTGAGGGACTTTGGTCTTTTAGCAATTTCTTGTGCCCTAGTAACTCTGAGAATCCCCGAGATTGCTTTTATGTTCAAGAATGTGTGCTGGTTGTCACTTTCCCCCTCAGCCAGCCATCTGTCTCTGTCTGCTGCCACACCCTTCTGCCTGCAACCTCTTGCTGCCGGACTCTGACTTCTGCCATTTCTGCACCCCTCGTGCCATTTTGTGCCAAGTGTGGACATGGGCTTATCTCGTTTTCCCCTGGAGCACAGTCAATAGCAAGCTGAGATATTTAGCAAAACTTCGTTGAAGGCTTAGGGATAACAGAAGGAAAGAAATCACAAGGGAAAAATAAAAAGAAAGAAAAGAAATAGGACAGGATACTAGATTTGTGTGACTCCTCCAGAATGTGTATACCTCCACAGGGATTCCCTACTAAAGTCTCTTTTACACACAAACACACTCACACTCAAACACACACACGCACACGCACACACACACACACACACACACACACACCCTTCTTCCTTCACGTTGCTATGGCTAACTTACTTCTCTCTCATCTGGAATCAAGACCCTCAGATCCTCTGTGATTGCCAGAGGGGAATATTTATTTTCCTAAAAGGAAACCTGATGTGATCTTTAAAGAATATAATCCTTTATATTATCATATATGCTAGCTTCTCTCTGAACATTCTCATTCTTTCCAATGGCTCAAACTTTCTCAGAATAAAATCTTTGCTTTGTCTTATTTTATTTATTTTAATCAAGAAACGGGAGCAGGGAGTTGTGTGTTTAAAAGGCAGGATGTTTCCGGATTCTACTCATTCATTTTCAATCAAATATTGGCATCCACCCGGGTACCCTTCTCCACCAGGGAGTTAGCAACTAAAATGAAGCACCCAGTGTGATTTAAGGAGAAGTCCTGGTGGCTTGAGATCACTCAGAATCAAAAGATATAAGGGTACAGCAGAGTCTCAAGCATAAAAGGAGAAGGCAAGAACTGGATCCTGGAGGCTGACAGGTTGATCAGTTCAGATTTTAGACTGTATAGACTGACAGAGGAACTGTTAGGAATCAGACAAGACGCTGACACTTTTGGTGGAAAAGCGAAGACTAGAGGGATTGTGTAGGGAGAGGCAGGGGATGGAAAAGAAAAACTGCAAAGCTGATCTCAGAGTAGGATTTTTAATATACTGTATCTCCTCAGTGAAATGGACTTTCTTGTTAAAGGCTGGAGAGTGATTAGAAAACCCAAGAAGACTAACTCTGGGCTAACCAGGAGCAAAGACCAGAGACATGACATAAAAACCTCTCTGAGGTCTGCCATTGTGATTTCACCCACCCTCTTCTCCAAGGACTTAAATCAGGCATTTGGGCAGGGCAATAATCTGGTGCCCCTGCAAACTAAGGTAGTTAAAATATTTGTTCACATTGATTCAAAACAGGATCTCATGGGGCACCTGGATGGCTCAGTCAGCTAAGGGTCTGCCTGCAGCTCAGGTCATGATCTCAGGGTCCTGGGATCAAGCCCCGCGTCGGCCTCTGCACTCAGCGGGGAATCTGCTTGTCCTTCTCCCTCTGCCCCTCCCCCCCCCGCTCTGTCTTTTTCTCCCTCTCTCTCAAATAAATAAATAAATCTTAAAAAAAAAAAAAAAACAGGACCTCATGAGGGAAAGATTAAGAAAGAAGATTCCTATTGGTGGCAGCTTAAACCACTGACCCAAATTTGAATACTTCACTCAGTAATTCAAGGACATTTCTGAGAAGATATTCTGGTGACTAGCTAGCTATTATTATTTGACCAGCTCATCCCCACCCCAAGTAGCCTTCCAAAGTATTTCTCCCAACAGTATATAACTTTTCTTGGAAATTTTCCAATAAATTGAATTCTTCCATCTTGTTAATTTCCCAATGATGTCCCTTAGAGACAGGAGCCCTGGGCACCGTCAGGCTGGTCCACCTCTCAACACGAATTTACCAGTCTCGTGGTACTGCCACCTGGAGCTACGGACGTCAGCACCACTAAACACATGACTCATTCCCTACTTATCCACATGATAGAAAACAAACAGTACATTTCAGAGCACAAGATCTTTCCTTGCGGGGACGAACACTAAATGTTGTTGAACTGAAATGATTAGAAGTAGTGGGTCTCAGGGCACAAAGAACAGTAGGAATGGAGGCCAAGATGCAGAAGATGTAAATCCAAAATGTTCAGCATCAGTCATCTGGGTGTGATAAGTCAAATGAAGTTTGGGGACACTTCTTTGTGCTGCCATGTCTTAAGAAAACATTTAAGAAATTTCCTGAGAAATATGCTCCATTCTAGCTTACGCAATAAAAAGAACTTGAGACTTCTCAAGCCTGCCATTTCATTAACATGTTTTGCATGTAAACTTCCAATTGGTTTCTTTATACTCACTTTTAAAATTAATATATCTTTCTGCATTAACATTTTATATAAAATCATGATCTAGACATGTACATGTACTGCTAAAATTAAATCATCAATAATCACTATCTAAAATGAATTACATTCCAAAAGCTCTGGCTAATGATTTATCTCTTCGTCATGGAACCGATCTCTATCAGATTGATTTATGTAGCAGCCAATCATGTTTCAGTAAACTGCAGCATGCACATGCATCTTTAAGTGATGATAAGCTGTGACTGTCCATTTATTTGTACAACACTAGCAACAAAAAAAGAAAGAAAGTCCCAGCCTCTTTCAAAAGCCTCACAGGGTGACCAAATCCTCTAAGAAGTGATAATAGGCAATTCTATATAAAATTTCAGAACAACTGATATAGTATCAAACATATACAAAAACATTCACAAAAACAGTAAACATTAAAATGGTGACATCTGATATAGAGAATTCTTTGCCTTTGCATGTTTACATTATTTGCTTTGATAGCAAGGTACCTTTTTGCACATTTACATTATTTGCTTTGATAGTAGATGCTTTTGTTAGTTGTTGAAGTGATTGACAACCTCATGCTGTTCTATTTAATTGCCTTTTCTGCAATGCAAGGTTCTGTGTTTAGAAGACGCTGTTTCATAAATAAATCCAAAGTGTGTGTGTGTATGTGTGTGTGTGTGTGTGTGTGTGTGTCTACTACAGAGATTTTGTTTCTCAAGCCAATTCTGTAACTATTCAGCTACAGCTGTCGCCATATTTATCTGTATTTACATTAAGGTTCATTCTTATCCTTCATGTTTTTTGCCTTTCCTATGGTTAAGGAGATTAATGGATCTCCTTAAGAGAATAAAAAACCTTTTCATACAGCTCTTCATATTTAAGGGAAGAGTGAGGTATTGGACATACAATGCTTTAGCAAAATATGTAATAAGTTCCAACTTTAAAGGTTTAAACAATTATTCCCTGCAAGACTATTTCAAATATGTAAAACCTGTAAGAATTTTGCATTCTGCCCAAGTTTACATACCAGCTCTTGCATATGTTCTCTCAATAAAATCCAAGTAGCAAACTTTTTCCCATTAACAAAATCTCATATAGAAATTCCAAAGGGTTTCTCACATGATGATTTCAAAAATCTTCTCTCATTACAAGTTTGATTAACATTGTTGTGGTAGACAATATATGGAGCTCAATATTGTAAAATCTCAAGCAATTTTTTTTTTTTGCTTAACCTAGAAATTAAGTTCAAGTAATTCTTAAAAGTAAGCCATTACTATACTTGTCTTCAAGATACATTTCAAGGTGGTTATTCTTGGTTTTTGTTGTTTTTGTTGTTTTTTTTTTATTTAATCACTTGTTACCTGTTACAGGTCTAGATGATTTTAAACACATTTGATAAATTCTTCAGGGATTCTATAGGTCAACACAGATGGGTATAAATACGATGATGACTTTTCCCCCAACCCCCTGTTGTGAGCATAAGTCAAAGAGAGTAATTTTAGAGGCAAAGAGATGGAGAAACAAAGCTCAGACTTGTGCTTTCAACTGGAGTAAGAAATAAAAGTTGGACAAAGTGATTGTTTTGATCATTAAATGAGGCAGAGTGATGCAGAGAAAATGCTTAAATTTAAGCCCTGACACTACTACTTGTAGCTGTGTAATTGTGTAAATCCCTTAACCATTCTGGGTTCCTTCTTCATCTGTAAGATGGAAATATACAAAATCTACTTTACAAGAAACAACCAACACTGGATGGCCTGGAAAGGAGGGAGCCAGGGGAGTGACTATGTAGCCCCCACTCCCCACTATCGGAGTCTCAGCTCTCATTGGCCAAACCCAACCCAAATCCAGAGAGCAGGAAGGCCAGTGATGCAGATCACAAAGCAAGTCTCCAGGGCAGAGAGCGGTGGAGAATGGTGAAGAGTAAATTACGAGAGATAAATGGAAATATCAGGATAGAGATGAAAGAAAGGAATATGACCTTAAAATAAAAGAGAACCCAGAGAGAATCATGTTTTGATGACATAGAGCAAGACTTTAAAGGAAGTAACACATAGATGGAGCTCTAAAGAATGAGAAGTAGCTAACCACATAAAAAAAAAAAAAAAAAAAAAGAGGGGCAGAGAGAATTCTTGGCAGAAAAGATGGTATTGGCAATGGCCCTGAGGCAGGAAAGAGCTCAATGTATTATATGATTTGAAAGACCCATGTGGCTTCATAAGTCAAGGTAAGGAATTTAGACATAATTGGTTGTGCAATGGATTTTAAACAGGCGAGTGGTATTTAGAAGGATCATTCTGGATGGTGTGTGAAGAATATATTGAACAAGAAAAAGGGGGGGTAGGGTGGTAAAGAAAGAAAAGGAAAAAGAACAATTAAAAAATTAAACATACAATAGATTAGATGTCACAAAGCAAAACCAAATGTTTAAAAACTAAGGAAGCCATATAGACCACAAAGCTCAAATGTGTTCAGAAAAAGGACAGTGCCTTTCAACTTGAGTTAGTAATGATGGTTTTATGGAAGACAGAACTTAAGCTATAAAGGCTTAATATAGCTAATAAAGGCTAATATAGAATTAGAGCAAATAGAAAGAAAAGGGGTGCCAATTCCAAAATAGGAAGAAATGGAAGTCAGGTAGTTACAGGAGTGTTTGGGGAAGAATGAAGGAGGCTTTTTTGGGAGGGGCAGAGGGAGATGGAACTGGATATAGGAAGAGGAGAACATACATGTTTCTGGGCATTAGTGAATTAATTTTCTGCTTTTCCAAGATAAGGTTTTAATTCTTAACCAGGTCTTTCAATAAGTTTGGTGAGATTTTCAGGTACTTTGGACACTAAGATACTTTTGGATTTGCCCCCTCAAGTCATACCACATAACCAAGTAACCTGCTATTGATCCAAATTATGCAAGGCTGGTTCTGACTAATCATTTCTCCCCAAAGCAGAAATACCTGAATTAAAACACACTTAAAAGGAGGTTTGCAAAGCTAGTCACATAAGCATTGCTTACATTATCTGCTATTTAAAAGTATACATCATTGCTTTCTTGGTGCAGAAATTGAGAAAGAACTATATATTTATTTGTTCTCAATATTTTTAAACTAGGAAATCTGATATCATTGATGATGGAAAATTAGCTATCTTTTCATTGGCCTACAAAATACCAGGAAAAGTTGAAATAGCATTTATACAAATTTCTTTCTTTAAAGATTTTATTTATTTATTTACCAGAGAAAGAGAGAGAGCACAAGCAGGGGGAGCAACAGGTAGAGGGAGAGGGAGAAGCAGGCTCCCCGCTGGAGCAGGGAGCCCGATGCGGGGCTCGATCCCAGGACCCTGGGATCACAACCTGACCCAAAGGCAGATGCTTAACCAACTGAGCCACCAAGGCATCCCATAAATTTCTAAGAATATATGTTTAGTTTTAAAAGGTTATTGAAAGCTATTTTGGAGGGACATTAAAGCTTCAACCTCATTCTTGTACTATGCATGCATACTTCATATTGAAATGTTTGGTTATTTTTTTCCCTAAAATAGCACAGAACTCTCAAATTGTTGTGGTTTTCAATTCCAGAATGCATTTATTTCTCTTAGTGTAAGGAATGTAATTGGCAAAATACTTAATTCTATAAACAATTTATAATCTATTATAGTCAATATCTACCAAATAATCAATGATAAAAGTATTACATATTCACATGTGCATCTGAAGAACCAGAGCATCGAAAATACTTGCTCAAGGTCACATAACAAGTCAAAGGCACAAGTGAAACTCAAATTGAGAAACAACTGAGGAAAATCATTTTCTCACATCTCTTATTTGCAATACTTTGAAGCTCCCTCTGAGGGCATCAGAGTCATTAATAAAACTCACAGTAGTCTTAATTCCCCTGTAAGGAAGGTGAAAAGTTGTACATATGTTAGTATTTCACAATAAAGCTAGTAATGACCAAGTGAAATTCAGGCAAAGATAAAGTAAACTAGGAACCTTTATCAAGACTCATGTTACAAAGTGGCTAACTTATAGGACCCAAACATTCTTCATAGCTTGTAATGTTACTGTCTCTGTGATTGATTGTTTGATGCATGGCTATCTCTTCCAACAGATTACAAGAAAATGAATGATTGGATATCAGTAATTCAAATGGATTCATTCTTGAAATGCTTCTGGCTCCCTTTCTGTCTATCTGTAACCCACACTTTATTTAAGGCCCTCCTAAATATCCCCCTATCTTCTTGACTATAGAGGTCATTATCTATTCCCCTTTTTGACCACACTCTGTAGAACTTTTGGGCAGAAATTTTCTCCCAATGAGTGCAGTCTTAGGGAGATAAATTCAGGTGCTTATCTTACCTCTAAGACGTAGAAGCAGTTTTGGCTCCTCCTGCCAAAACTTTATTTTTACAGCTCTTCACTTAAGTCTGGCCAACTGGATTCTCTCTACTAGGACTTTGCATCTTGAGCAGAGTATTATAAGAACAGAATACAAGAACAGAAGAAAAGACTAGACACAGTCATTTTAAAAGACCACTTCAGAAGCATATATAGGAATTCAATCAATATCTACTGAATTAACTTGAATGAGAAGAGTACATAAGAAAATAATCATTGAGTAAGAAAACTGTTCATTGAGTTAGGCTTTCTTAATAAGATCGGAAAACATCAAAATGCAGACTATTCATTAACCACAAAATCGTCTATAAAATGAAGCCTCATTCATGTTGAAATTCTACCACTTTTTGTTAACACTAGACTGAAGACTTTTATCTCATTGTTAAAGTTCATTAAGACCAACAGAAGAGAGAGGAATTTGGAATTAATAGTCAAAGGACAGTGAAATAATAAAATAGAGTTCACTATGGCCCATGGCCTTTTCTACAATATTTTAGTACATTCCTTTGATAAGCAAATACCAAGATCACATTGCATTCATAACACTCTAGGAACTTGCACAAATAGAGATTGATTTCATTTTTTATTATTCAAAAATTCTAAATGATTCCCTTAGATTGCTTGTGAAAAGCATAGTTTGTGGTATTTGGAAAGTTCATTGTGCTGTCAATGATTTTCACAAATAAAAGAATACATAAAATGCAGAAAGCAGTGTATAGGGGTGTAAATAAACCATAGAAGTAATAATAGTAATACAGCCTACTGATATAGAACTTTACTGTTTAAAAGCACTTTAATGATTGTGGCTGGAATGATTTACATTATGCGAAAGGAATTACATGGTAGAATTTAATAAATGGTCTTTAAATACCACTCACAGATACAACACTCAGAGACACAATATTTTTAGAAAAATATGCACCTTATTTGCAATATGTAGTATATACTATATATATAATATACATAATATAATAACATATATTATGTACGTATAAAAGTTTTTTCAATTTAATTTTGGCGTAAGGATATATTTCATTTTTTCCCAGAGTAAGTAAATATTGGCTTTTTATACACAAAGGATGATAAGGATAATGCTGAATTATTTCTTTTCACAGTAATGCTTAAAGCATTTGGCTTTCCTAAATAATTCATGTAATTTTTCCTCTGTTAATACCCATTTGTATAACTGTATATGATGAAAGTTAAGAAGTGCCCCATCAGGAGGGGATGAAAGGCTGGCAACACTTGAAAAATTATAAACTAAACAGAAGTGATGGTTATAGTCCCCCTTTCACATAAAAAATCATAAAGTATTTCCTGTTTTGTCCCATTTCTCAGTTGGAACATACTCTCACAGAGGGAACATGAATAGATTAAAATCTAAATTTTTTCTTCTTTAAGAAAACATAAGCATAATCACTTTTGATTTCTTTTAAGTTAGTTCAATAAACAATGAGTACTATTTTAAAACTAGAGGCATTCCATGGGAATCTCTCTGGAAAGAAATAACTTATGTTGAATGTCATTTTATGAGTTAAGTTTATGGAAAGCTATAATCTTTTTGCAATATACAGTGCAGTAAAAACTAATTCATACATGTCCCTTTTCATCCAGCACATACAGGAGACCCAAATTATATCTGTCGAAAATGACCTAAGGTGATTTTTTTTTTTGCAAGGAACAAAGGGATATTAAAATTGCAGGCACTTGTCAGGAGTTTCCTTAATTTACAAAGGATCTGCTCCACACTGAGCACACTGGGATGTCGCAGTTTTGTCCTAACAGGATTCTCAGATCATCATCCATAATGAGACAGTTTCATGCCATAGACAAAAAGGGTGTGGGGACAGGGAGAGGAGAGCAAACAGGAGGTTACTCAAATCAAGCTCTTCTCTTCAAGAACTAGAAAACTTTTATCAAGATCTTAGAAGCCCGGGGCACCTGGGTGGCTCAGTCAGTTAAGCATCTGCCTTCGGCTCAGGTCATGATCTCAGGGTCCTGGGATCGAGCCCCGCGTCGGGCTCCCTGCTCCGCGGGGAGTCTGCTTCTCCCTCTCCCTCTGCCCGCCGCTCTGCCTACTTGTGCTCTCTATCTCTCTGTCAAATAAATAAATAAAAATCTTAAAAAAAAAAAAAAGATCTTAGAAGCCCTACCCAGAGATAAATAAAATACCAAGGATATAATAACATCCCCAAGACCTTCTAAAGTTAAAAGCTAATGAGAAATTGTGATGGGCTAGACACACATACACTTCCTTTTGGACAAAGGGCCAAATATGCCAAAAATATACTGATGTATCTTGAGAGTTGGTAACTTCTCTAATGTGTTATTTTTGTTCTTTGTGTTTATTTCCAGGTAGCTCTTAGCAATAAAACCCTAAAAAAGAGAAGGACAGCGCATATTTGTTTCAGGGCTGTGTGGGAAGAGAACTAGAGAGGCTGTATCCTGTCTGGAGGTGTGTAGGGAGAAACTAGAGAAGATCTAAATGTGTTGAGGAAGCTAGAGAAAAAGATGAGTGATCTTTGTGATCTCCCAGAAGAAGTAATAAAGGGGAAGTGAGTAAAAGGTACGGAATGGATACTACCCCTTTATCAATAATATTTACTAACATTTGTTTTATTCTATCTCTACCTTTCTAGGATTCTAAGTTTCATAATGAATAAGAGTACATGGTCAATAAGCAATTGATAACTTCATGCTAGAATACTATTTTGCTTTTATACTGTACACATTTGCACATGTCAGCTGATTTGCTATTCAAATTCATCAGCCACATTTATGAGTAAAAAAAATGAGGCTTAGAAATACTAGTCTGTAGACCTATTAATTGTAGAAACAAGGACTAGAAACTGAGTTTCTAATTCTGTATTTTACTTTGAATAGTATAAATGTGTTTGAATACAACTCTTCTGAGTAGAGAAGAACAGTAATGATTTCCAAAAGCAATGCTAAATCTGAACTATTGTCGTCAGTATGTGTTACATTATAGATATTTTAGCATAAACAATTAGGGCTGCCCTGTAGTGACCTGCTTTTGCTTATCCAAAACAATCAAAAATCCTTAAAAAATAACGTTGACACATTTTTTTTAAATAGGAGGATACAGGTATTGATGCGTTGCTTCATCCTAAAAATGTTCTGAAAGCTCCTTTAGATCTTTTTCCTCAGTGCTCTATACACAAGACAGATGCCAAGATCTCTCTCTCTCTATCTCTATTTCTGTCTCTGTCTCTGTCTCTCTCTCTGTCTCTTTCTCTCTCTCATTCCTAGCCATTCAGCACAATATTGCTCCCCCCCGATTTCCTCCTTCCAGACCCTTGCTCCCTACCCTACCCTCCAAAGGCCCATTTTTTCCTATAGGTGATCCTCTCTGCCTCTCATGTCTTCAGGAATTATACCCTCATCCTGCATTCTAACATCTTTCAGCTTTGGGAAAAGCTCCCCAGAATTCTGGTGGAAAAAATTCCCCTTTCTCATTATATATACCACTAAATGTCTTTCCATTTTTTTCTAATCCTTAATCAATTTTAAGGGTGTAGTACATTCTTCTTAGGGGCAGGTGCATGATTCATGACGGTTCTCCCTTTCCAAAAATAGTTTCTTGATTCATGACTATAAAACCAACCTCTTCCTCTAGAATATAAATGATTAATTCAGTATAGGTGACGGATTCAAGGGTAGCTGATTCAGTTTCTCCTTTCCAGAAACTTGAAAAATAAAATCTAGAGATAGATTATGACTACTCATCATGGTGAGCATTGAGTGATGTATAGAATTGTTGAATCACTATGTTGTACACTTGAAACTAATAGAACATGCTATGTCAACTACACTTCAGTAATTAAAAATATACTAAAAATAAATAAAATAAAATCTAGAGACACAGACTGAAATGTGGTAGGGCTCATGTGAGCAGGGATGTAGTGAGAATAGTCACAAATCAAATTCCTGCTTCTGAGCTTTCCAGAGCTTTCCTGCTTCCTTCCTTTCCTGGGTTGTGGTTCATCGTTGGATTCAATGATATACCCGGCATTAATCTAGTAAATCTGCAAGCCAGGGGCGCCTGGGTGGCTCAGTCGTTAAGCGTCTGCCTTCGGCTCAGGTCATGATCCCAGGGTCCTGGGATCGAGCCCCACATCGGGCTCCCTGCTCAGCGGGAAGCCTGCTTCTCCCTCTCCCACCCGCCCCCTACTTGTGTTCCCTCTCTCGCTCTCTCTCTCTCTCTGTCAAATAAATAAATAAAATCTTAAAAAAAAAAAAAATCTGCAAGCCAAAGTCTGTTTTTGCTACTGGAGAAATCCATTTTCCAAAAGAAGCTTAACCAGGAGAGATAGTTGGTTAAATGAAAAAGCTGTTCCAGTGGGAAATTATAAAGGTGATGGACACTTTAAACCCTTTAACTTAAAATACAAAAATGTATATATTTACTTCTAATTATTTTTATATCTTATACTTGGCGTTTCTACTATTATTCTTGTACAAGCCACAGCCAAAATACAAAGACCATGCTTTCTAATTTAACCTTCTTAAAGGTGAAATACAGTTTTAAGCCAAATGTAAAGCAATCTGGGTATATAAATCTTCCAAATTTTAAAGATCTTTTTTCTGGATTCATAGTTGTCTTACCCACACCTGATTCTTGAGCAATATTGTTTTTTTAAGTTTTCGTTTTAATTCTAGTTTGTTAACATACAGTGTTATATTAATTTCAGGTGTACAATACAGTAATTCAACACTTTTGTACATCACCCTGTCTGAGCAATATTGTTTTAATGATTTGCCCTTACCAAGTTTTCCCAAATATTTCATTTAGTTTCAACCCACAACTACTCTCTCCTTTTTACCCAAATTCATCAGGACACAGATACTAAATTAAATTACATAATTATAATACTACAGTAAACACGAACAGGTTTGGAAACAAACATCATCTACTCTTCAAAGCATCCAGCTTACTAATAGAAAAAAAGGTACAGAAGAATGATAGAGAAGAACTTATATCTAACACTTGTATTTAGGAAGCTGTGGGCTTTAGTGCATTTTATAGGGGACAGAGAGGGCATCTATCAACCTAGAGAATTGGTTAAGTGAAGGTAGATTAAATGAGTAGCCCCTGGACTTAAAACTAAAAGAGGCCTGACTCATGTAAGTAGGACATTAAAATCAAGCTAAAGGAAAAACTTCAAGCAAATGAAAATACTGCATATTTAGCCTTCTTCACAATTTTACATATGCTAATAGTTTGATACTAAAGAGATAGCATGGCTCATTGAAATAAATCAGAAGTTGGCATTTGGGTTTAACACTTACACTTACCCAAGCTGAACATATCTTAACAGACAAAACAACTACATTTGTCAGGCACCAAACAACTAGATATTTCATCCACTTTATTGAAATGAAGTAGAAAAAAAGAGTTTTGAGGAATCTTTTAGATTCTCTGGAAAAATGTATCGTGCTGATCTTTAAAATTAGAGACTACACTTTTCAACAATAATTCTTACCTGTTTCTTATTATGACTGAAAATAGCTTTAATCAGGGGCGCTTGGGTGGCTCAGTCAGTTAAGCATCTGCCTTTCGGCTTGGGTCATGATCCCAGGATCCTGGGATTGAGTCCCACATCAGGCTCACTGCTCAGCAGGGAGCCTGCTTCTCCCCCTCCCTCTGCTGCTCCCCCTGCTTGTGCTTGGTCTCTCTCTCCCTTTGTGTCAAATAAATAAAGAAAATCTTAAAAAAAAAAAAGAAAATAGCTTTAATCGGTAAGTGGTCATTGGGAGAATGAGATTTTTAGTTTACAAAGAGAATATATATATAACACATATGTAAATATATATAAATAGATCGATTATACAAAATGGTATATAAATTATATATAACTATATATTAATATGTTATATTAATATATTTATAAATAATAAATGTTATAATACTGGCTGAAGTTTATATATGTTTATAGCCGATATTACTAGACACTCTGGTTATCAGTGGTATTGTGTTGCTGACTTGGAATTAGTGTGACCCCTAAATTGGATGTCAAAATGACACCAGAAAGTGAAGTGTGCCTTAGTTGACTATATTAGAAGATATGATAAAGAACATGGAAATGCCCCTTGAAAATTCATCAAATGCTCTTTCCTATCATAAGGTTGTGAGTTTCTAAAGTTCCATGGCCATCAATATGTACTGGTTAATCCCCAGAAAGAGAACATCAGCAGTTATGGATTATTTGTGAAGTTTACATGGTGTTGTTCATCATAAAGCCAAAGGAGATAATATATCATGCAAACACAACAGAGGAGGAGCATATATTCAGAATACCTACAGGCCATTCAGGGCTAATGAGAGCCTTTCAAAAGATGCATTGATACACAGGGTACCGAACCGCTAATTCCTAACAAATGGAATCACTCCAAATTTCTTGAATGAGCCAGCCCTGCCGAGAATGGCACTTCCAAGTCACATCCTAGTTCAGGATCTCTTGTGTTTATTTTGCCAGTAATGATGGTGTAACCTCAAATGACAAGAAAGGGTCACCAGCACTGAGTTCCTACTCTGCAAGCCAACTGGCATCAAAGCCAAGCCTATTACCACCAAGGACTGCTGAGCTAAGAGTGTGAGGAGAACCAACAGAGACAGATGTGAAAGAAACAGAGGAAAGGGGAGCTGAAGCCATTGATCACAAGTGATAGGGATGCTGTGAGTCACCACCAGAGGTAATGCGGAAAAGCTGTCATTTTCTGGGTAGCAACAGGAGTGCACGCTGGCATGAAGCATTCAGAATGGGGTGGCTCACACTAGAGGAATAATGTCACACTGCCCAAGAGTAAACACACAAGTGGGATGCTAACAGCAAAAGGATTGCCCACCAGCAGCTCCTAGGCGAGGAAAGGACTAAGTCATTCATACCGTGCCTGTGGAACTCTCTGCAGGGCTCCATTGATCTTGTGGTCTGCACTCATGCACATGGCTTGAAATACCTTCAGCTCTGTCATCTATAAACACAAGCAAAGATCACTCCCTCTCCCTGTTTTAGGAAGGACGGGGACAATGACCGTGCAGACTCTGCAGGTAGGTGCAAGTTGGGGCAATAAGTAAACATTACCTTTTGTATATCTCTCCTCCACCCAATGGGACCAAAATGTGAAACCATCGTTTTAGAATGTATTGGGATGAAGAGGGGTTATCTCAAGCTGATCAAGTCTCTGTACATGGGATACAAACTTTTAGTGGATATCTCAAATGACACATTCACTAACGCCCACCCTAAAATACAAGATGCTTGTCTTTGAATCCCAGTGCTTTATGGGTATTTGTTTCATAATAGTTATATTACTCTACTTTGAAATATAATAATGTGGTCATCTACTAATTCATCCATCCAGCAAACATTTTTTGAACACCAATCATGTGGCAATCACTGTGCTGGTGTTATCTTGCTAATAAACAAGACAGAAAAGGTTCTTGCCGTTATGGAGTCTCATCTCACCATAGAGATTTTAAAAATTAAACAAGTTATTGGGAAAATTACAATTCAGATAAAGATAGGAAGAGATGCCAGTTGCCTAGACTTTAGTGCCCCTGTCTAGGCTGACTCGTCTAGTCTATGTATATCCGGTAGCAGTCAGGACTCTGCATGGCACAGAGCAAATGCAAATAACAATAGTTTATTAAATTGAGCTAATGAGTGTAAGAACAATTTCTGCTAAGTTTGTAAGAACAATTTGATTGGTGAAATTTTAGAAATAACGTCTTTCCCCTCCCATCGGTATAGTATATGCTTTTCATTCCCTAAATAAATAGTAATGGGAAGTTTTTATAAAGTATTTCTGGGGGCGCCTGGGTGGCTCAGTCAGTTAAGCGACTGCCTTCGGCTCAGGTCATGATCCCAGGATCCTGGGATCGAGCCCTGCATCAGGCTCCCTGCTCAACGGGGAGCCTGCTTCTCCCTCTCCCACTCCCCCTGCTTGTGTTCCCTCTCTTGCTGTTGCTCTCTCTGTGTCAAATAAATAAAATCTTTAAATAAAATAAATAAATAAATAAAAATAAAAAGTATTTCTGATACAGGCTATTTTTAATGTGCCAGATTTTCAGATTTGAGCTATATTTTTGGAAATTTAGAGCAAACATTTGGTGTAGTTTACTGTAACATTTGAACCCGATTCAGACGTTCCACCCTTTTTGATGCATAGGCTAAAATCTTATCCTGCTTCCCTCATTTTAGGTAAGGTGCTTATGAAACCTACATTAGCTATTTAAAACTTTCAAATATACTTTTGAACAGGGTATAGGAGACCAGAGAGAAAAATGAGGATGCCTGTTGATAAGCCTTAACATCTGGAAGATTCCACTAGCCTGAATCAATGAGGGACACATCCATACCTACAAGACTCACTCATAGGGAAATTGTTTGGCTACCCAATGTAAGCTAAGTATTATATACCTATGCCTTCCTGAGCTTAGCTTGTCTCTGCTCATTGTACTTCCAGGACTGATAATGAGTTTCCTATAGTCAAGGAGTTAATGTCTACCATAGTAGGGGACCCCGAACTCCATGCCAGCATTAAAGACAGGACTGGTCAGTCCGTATGGAACTATGATTGTAAAGTATTTGAAATTTTACCCATGGATAAATCCAAAAGTATTCTTAACCCAATCCTAGAAACTTTAAAGAATAATATACATCCTTACTACAGGTTTCCTTAATGAGTGACACAGGTTTACACATGCATTGTTATCTAAAAGTCCTCTTCTGGGGGTGCCTGGGTGGCCGAGTCCCTTAAGCATCGGACTCTTGATTTTGGCACAGGTCATGATCTCAGGGTCATGAGATGGAGCCCCACATCAGGCTCAGCGGATAGTCTGCCTGCCTCTCCCTCTGCCCCTCCCCCCATTTGCCTGCAGTCTCTCTCTCTCTCTAAAATAATAATATAAATATAATATATAATATATTATATACATAATATAAAATATAAATATAAATAAAAAATAAAATAATAAATAAATTTCTTCTTCTGTTTGTGTGTTTCATATTTTCTTGTTGCTTACGACCTTCAGAGACAGATGATCTCTGGCAAGATTAAGGGCCAGAAAGAGGTAGTGAATGGTTTTCTAATAAAGATTTCAATCTATATTTAAAACTGTAATTGCCCCCTTTACTCTTCACAAAGGGGTGTGATTCAATTTACTGAGGTTTACTCTACTCTAGGACGCAAATATACATTGCACTTACACCCTCAAGGAGTTTACATTTCGATGAGAAGAAACACGTCTTAGGAGGACACAGAGGATGAAAAGGGGGGTGGGATCTGGAGGCAGAGAGACAAGCGCAGCGTCAGTGGGCAGGGGAGCCAGTATTGAGCTCTGCACGTCGTGATACCAGAATGGAGGGACAGGGTAAAGGCACTGAAGAGGCAGAGTCACACATGACGGGCTTTGAATACAGATGGGGGCGCAATGAGCTAGAGCCTCGGATGGCAGGGGCTCTGCAGCAGACACCGAGTTCACCCACTGGATGTATCTAACCTGTGTAATGCTGTATCTGCGGGGATTATTTATTTCGTTTAGGTTTGGGACATTATCCTTGTAAGAATCCAGATGCTTTGGTACAGTTTATCTTCAGAATTTAACAGAAAAGTCTACCCTTGCCTAGGGTAGCATTTGCTGCTATAAATCATGACATGCTGGGTTTTAGCTGCGGCTATAAGCTGAAATATGTCTTTTTTTAACTTCTACTCTGTGGTCCCAGTTCTGCCCTCAGGAACTAACACAGATTAAGTTGAATCCCTCTTCTGTGTGGCAATGCTGGAACTGTCACTAGGAGGGCCCCCTTGCCTTATCTCCCCAGGTCCTCAGGTCCCTCTGCTATCCGTGTCGATATGGACTCTGCTCTCAATGCCACCCTGGTTGTCCTCCTCCGCACATACTCCAATTTGTCACATCTCTTGTATAAGACAGGAAACCCGGACAGGACCCGCTTCCAGAGCTGTGACAGCTGAGAGTACACAGGCCCTGCCCCCCTCCTCCTCCTGTGTGCTCTGTGTTTATGAAGACACCCTCAAATTGCTATCAGTCTTTTTAAGCAGCCCTTCATACTGTTGGTGCCTCCTGATGCCCCAACACTTGGAGACATTTATCCCACGGACTTTGTAAATCCATCTGTCCCCACACAACTTCCTCTCATTTAAACTCAGAGTCAAACTTTACATTACTTAATAAAGGAGCAGCAAAGATGTCTGTCACATTTCCTGGGGAAAAGGAGCATCTATAATTGCTGTTACAAAAACTCCCAGCATCTATAGAGCTATCACGATGTGCCAGAAAATGTGTTACTCTTTCTAATGAATTATATCCTTAAAAAAGTTAAATTATGGATTTTATCATAAAAATAATATGAACAAAGAGCAAGACATCAAACACTATAAAATGACATGATATGAAAAGTCAATCTTATGCTCCTATCTTACCTTATTATGTTTTGTATGTCCTACCAAAAATTTTCTGTGCATATCTATTATACATCATGTTTTTATATAATAGGTATGATACTCTCAGTTTGGATGTTTTAAATCTAGTGCTTGACAATCGTTTTGTAAAATCACATCCAGGGCCATCTAAATCTTTCCAGAAGCCACATGTATTACCTTGTGTGAAAGTACCACACTTGGTATCTCATTCAGTTCTAAGAACAATCTATGCATTGGGTCTTATTATCTTCAGTAAACATACAGAAAACTGAGGCTTAAAGAAATTATGACCTTGCCTGATGCTACACACTTGAAAAGTAACTCAGTAAGGGTTCAAGTTCATATCTGCCTGACTACCGTGTTTAACCCTCTAAAAAACAGTTTTCCCAGGTGGGTTTGATAATACTTCACAAACAGAGTTTTTAAATGCATAATAATAGGTCTTCCTTTATAATTTCAAATCAGTACAATAAGATTAAAATATGGCTCAAGCATCTTCTCATGGCCAGAAATGTTAAAATAGCTCAGACCGTACTGACCTAGTTCATCCTCTGGAGTCCCTGGACACCAACAGTGATTTGCCAGATTCTAACTGTAGAATGAAATTATATAGTCTATATTCATGAGTACTGTTAACTTCTTTACAATTTCAAATATTTCTTATAGGTGCCTTTTGTTTTGTTTATGTTTAGCAGAAATTATTACAGCATCCAGAAATATCTCAAGTCATGTATTAAAAAGGTGTGCTTTATTTGCTAAGATTTTAGTATGTTTGTTTACCTCATTTCAGAAAGCCATAGTTGGTCCTATCTCCTGGACTCATACGCCGTCATTGTCTCTTGAATAAAGCTGCTAATTGCATGCGGGAAATATTAAAACATGATTATAATTTTGTTAAAAGAATAAACATGTCAAGTGTCAACAAAATATTGTAAGTCTGTTGTGAGTCAAAATAGAGGGCTTAAATTCGTTCTTCTCAGTGCCTGTTTGAGAAAGTGAAGAAGATACACCTGTTATATTAACACATTCACTGTGCACCGAGGCTGTTCATCTTTACAATAAACAAATAAAGATTTTGGGTCCTCTTGCAATTCCCAGTTCAATCCGACTGACTCTGGCACCTTCCTAATCAAATATATCCACATGCTATTATAAGCTGCATTATAGTACATTAATAGCTTATAAAGGAAAATTGATGCAGCATGATGGACTGTATTCCTAAAGCAGTGACAAACTTATCAATGATAGATGCACTAATGGATATGTGGAATTGCAATAAATACAAACGCAGAATAGCAATTGCAGAGCATTAAAAATGTCATCTTGTGAGTTTAGGTATTTATGAGGCTGAGCCAGCTGGAAACACGAGTGGTGCGTTCCTATGAGCCACTGCAACTCTGAGGTTCCAAGGAAAGCAGAGGCCCTTTCATCAAATAGGTCAGGCCGCCGGCAAATTGTTGTCACAGCTGTGCCATTGTCAATTAGGCCTCCAATGACTCAGCCCTTTGTTTTTTCCTGCTTGCACATCTCACCCCACCTTTTCTCCGGGCTTGGGTGCTTCACTCCTGCAACCTTTCCAACACATTTCCCCTCAGTGACTCTCCTCATATGTTCTGATTCATCTTCCAGGCATTGATCTAAAGCTCAGAGAAGTGACATCAGGGAAGCATCTCAGCTACTTCAAAAGGCTCTGCTATTCCTTCTGGGCTATTTTGGTATGTCAAACCCAACAGGCCAAGCAGAGATGCTCCACATTGTTGCACGTTTCCCTCTGATGTGTCTGTCCAACCTTCCTGAACCCTAAAGATTTTGTTTAATGTCAGCAAAATCCAGCAGGACAGGGGGGTCCAGGATGCAGTGGGGGACAGAGCACCTCATATGGTTTTTCACCATGTTCCCACAAGAACCACAGCATGAGGACCAAGTCACAGACACACTGTGTGTTATGGGCAGAATGCAAATGGACCTAGAGGTATGTTGTGGGGGAGCTAGTGGTTGATCAGAGAGTTTTGTTTAAACACACTGGTGTGGTGGATTAAAGAAATAGCAACATTTTTGTATGTGCCAATCTCAATCTCAAGTCTGATCATGGGGTATGTTTTAGTGACCCAAATATGGTCCCTTCATTTCTTGGGGTTTCATATGCACCAACTGTTTTCATCAATTGGTGCAGATTTGTTGTCAGGATATCTAAGTAAATTACTCAAGACTTTTTGGAATCAGGTGTCACAACACACTCTTGATGTTCATGGAAGATTGTCAAACTGGGGTTCTTTTAGAAGATTATTAGATTTACAAAACAGATGAATTAATATTTAACAGTTATAATTCAGCTTAATATGATAATAAGTTGTTTGTTTGTTATTGATCCTATTTATCATCATAAAACCATGATAACTAAACTCTGTATTATATTTTAGTGGCAGTCCTCTGTCATTGGTTATTCAATAGAGATAAACCACACAAGTGACAACACTAATGAGGAAAGCAATATGCAACACAACAAAATAGAAGTATGCCATGATATTTTTAATCTAAATATTATATTCCTCATCTAAAAGACTAGACATATCAAATCAAAAGTAAAGGAATCTTATCAATGTGACCCTTCCGTGTATTTCTGATGGGTTGTTTAATCAATTGTGAAATATTTAAAAATCATGTCAGCCTTTAAGTCAAACTTAAAGGCTCAAATTTGATTTTTGAATCAAATTACAAATGATGACAAGAAGTCAGTCATGTGAAAATAGAGGAAGAGCATTTCAAGTAGCAGAATAGTTGGTACAAAGGTCTTGAGGTAAAGACAAGTATGTCAAAAAGAAGGCCAACTTGACAGAACCATAGATTCTTTGAGCTGAAACAGTTTTATTCTAATTATGCCATTTTTCTTTAAAGAACTTAGCTCTTTATTAAAGATAAAAAAAAAAAAGTCACTGCCATGGTATATCTCAATGAGATGAGATGTTTCCCTCTTCTGCTGCTCTTGCTATATGAGCAGGAGCAGAGCCCCCTAACAAGTGCCAGAGGAGAGGGCAGGAAAGAACCTGGGGAGATAGGCTCTTGCTGTAGTTTGAAATTTGATTTTTTTAATAGCTAAGACAAAAATTCAAGGCCATTTCACACCAAATTAGCAAACAGAAGGACAATGTGAAAGAAAATTGTGAGAGTTAAAGAGAAGTAGTTTTATTGGAATCCCTCCCATTATTACTAGCCTTCAAATTCAGTTAAACAACTCTTTATTAAACATCAGTTTCAATCCGAGTAACTTTTTAACCGCTGGTGATGAAAAAGTCATCCGCTGTGTGAATATTCATTGGGTATCTATTATGTGTCAACCCAGGGGTAAAAAGGGAACAAGCAAGAACCTGTACTCACAGGATCTTATGTTATGCCAAGGTAAGGGAGAAGATTTTTTAAAAAACACATTTTTTAAAGGTAAACAATAAAAAATATTAGATACTGATGAGTATAATGCAATGCAAAGAATTAAAATAGGGTACTGTCAGGTGAGTAATGAGCTGCCTTTTTTACAGTGGTCAGGAAAGGCCACTCTGAGGAAGTTGATATTTAAGTTGAAAATTACAAATGATGACAAGAAGTCAGTCATGTGAAAATAGAGGAAGAGCATTTCAAGTAGCAGAATAGTTGGTACAAAGGTCTTGAGGTAAAGACAAGTATGTCAAAAAGAAGGCCAACTTGACAGAACCATAGATTCTTTGAGCTGAAACAGTTTTATTCTAATTATGCCATTTTTCTTTAAAGAACTTAGCTCTTTATTAAAGATAAAAAAAAAAGTCACTGCCATGGTATATCTCAATCTCTTCATAAGTGGTGTGTGTGTGTGTGTATGTGTGTGTGTGTGTGTGTGTGTGTGTGTGTCATTTTTCCCTCAGTGGCTATCTATCAAAGTCTTAGTTACTGTCTCCTTGTACTTGTCTCTGTTTTTTTCCTCTTGAATTGCCTTGGATCTTGAGCCACTGTGGGAGCTGACTCTACTCAAAGGCCAGTTCTCAGCTGTAAGGATCTAGAAGGATAAACAGCCTTAAGGACATCTAGATAGGTTAACTTGGGAATATGGAAACCTGATTCAGAATAGACATGCCAGGATGCTCTGAGCATACTGGCTCTCTAAAGAAGAGGAAATACTTAAGTCTGTCTTCTCTTGGTCAATTCCTATACCTTGAGCTAGCTGAGACAGAAAGCAGTCTTCTTTTTGCCATATACTAGAATACATTTACAGTGTCAGAATTGTCATCAAGGGCATGACAGGAGATATGGCCCTCATGTTCTTTGAATACAGGACTGTTCTGTTCCTTGGAAAGAATTTCTAGCTTGATGAATTCCTTGTTTGAAATACTGATAAGTAAATCTGTTAACTGAGTGATAGTATTGCTGCCTTTTATATATCCCTAGATTTTAATGAAGTCATTAAATTCATTTTTAAAGGAAGATAAAGCCAGATATCAACCCTGACCTTGAGTGTCTCATTGACAACCACTTTTCATATAATAGAAAACATAACTTTGAATGAAATTTTAGTTAATTTTTCCCTGGAAAAAAAACAATAAGTTAACCTCAATATGACTTAGAGGCAGTCTTCAAAAAGTGACAGTTTGGGAGATCCCAGAGTGGGGCCCAGAGGCTCCTTCTAATGACTGTCCTCCCATTGAAATGTCTCTGAGAAACTGAATGGTCAGAGGATGGTCTTATTTTCTGAGGCCAGTTCATTTTTCTTCCTAAAAATGAAATAGAATCTACAGTTTCTCCAAGTTGCCTACACATACCACATAGTCCAATTCTGTTTAGTATATTCAAGTATTCACCAAGATTAAGTATCTACTATGTCCCAAGGATTATGCCAGGTCGTGGAACCACAAAGAAGCAATTAGTGAATTCACTATGTAGATTCATTTACCCAATGACTATAATTTGAATTCAAAATATTGGTACATAGTAGGGGTGCCTCGGTGGCTCAGTCTGTTAAGCATCTGCCTTTGGCTCAGGTCATGATCACAGGGTCCTGGGATGGAGCCCCACGTTGGGCTCTCTGATCAGTGGGAGTCTTCTTCTCCCTCTCCCTGCCACTCCCCCTGCTTGTACTCTCTCTCTCTTTCTCTGTCAAATAAATAAATAGAATCTTCAAAAAAAATTTTTAACAATATTGGTACATAGTAGACCTTCGGTCAATATTGTTAAAAATAAAAATAAAAAACGGTCCTTGGTACCTGTCTGAGTAAATCAAAAGATTAAAGGATAAAAGGAAAGCTGATACTTCCATCAGAAAGTAGGATAGCTTTAGTCTAATTCATGATTATTCTGGCATAACCCATTGGCATAGCAGTTTATTTTGGGGTTGTGATATTTTCATCCCAAACCAGCTTGTGACACAGTTGTTTTTCATAGTAAGTAAAGGACCAACAAAGAAAACCCCTGGAGATTGCACAGCTGCCTGACAAGTTTAGTGCTAGAACGAGACCCATACAATTAACTGGTGCTGAGACTTGGTTCACTACACTGTACTGAGGATCGAGAACCTGAAAAGTGAGGCTCTAAGCAGGGTCATGTCCGCATGGGTGGCGAAACAAGCAGGGGCCAATGCTCTGCAGCTAGCCGCGGAATGAGCAAGGCAGCAATGAGCACAGGCCTATAATGAGATGTTTCCCTCTTCTGCTGCTCTTGCTATATGAGCAGGAGCAGAGCCCCCTAACAAGTGCCAGAGGAGAGGGCAGGAAAGAACCTGGGGAGATAGGCTCTTGCTGTAGTTTGAAAACAGTTTTTTTTTTTCAAAGCGCAGAAAATTCAAAATTGGAGCTTCTAGAAGCAGCTTACTAATGGTGCAAAAGGGATCACGTCTCAGTCGTCCACATTTGCTTATTCAAAAACATGCAAACCACATTAAATCCCAATTCATATTCAAAATATCAGGGTGATGTGAGAATTTTAAGAGGAGTCTCATAACACAGCTTCATTATTTCCATAAGCATTCTGAATTCATTCATAACAACACGACTTGCCTAATAAAATATTTTTTGTGTATTAATCTTGTTTTCTAAGACCACATCTTTACGTCCAGACTGATAAAATCATTCTAGCAACCATTACAATCTTGACTTCCAAGCACAAGTTCCAACATAACTCCTCTAAGAGAAGAGCAAATGGCAAAGACCCAGAAGTTTCTTAGCACCACTTTGGTAATACATCAGACCACCTAGTTTGATTAAAAAAAAAAAAAAATTATTATTCAACAAAAATAATCCATTCTTTACTGCCAATGTGGAGTTTTTAAAAATTACATTTAAAATTAAAAGCACTATAGCCGATTCTCTTATTCTAGCTCTGCAGCATAAAGGATAAAACGAGAATGGCCATTCTTGCCTTACCTCTTACGGATCCATGTGTTGATGTCAGTCCCTCTGCATGACATCAGTACCCAGGAGACAAACACACTCGTAAAAGAAGAATCACTGCTCCAGGCCTGCTCCTGAGGAGGTTCACTCAACCTTTTAACATTTATTATGCACCTTCTGTGTGACAGAAATCGTACTAAATTCTGGGTTAATGATAAAAGATATAGCCCCTGTTTTCAAATAGTTCACAGTCTTTTGAAGAAAGTGACAAGCTGACAGACTGGAAAACTAGAGCCCAGACAGACCTCTGCACAGTCCTGAGTATACAGAGGGGTGGGTGAAGGTGGATCAGGAAAGTCTTCCTGACAGCTTGAGCTGAGTGTTGAAGGTTAAGTTTGAATTAGCCGTGGGGGGGGGGGGGGACGGGAAGGATTTCAGGCAGAAGAACCACTATGTGCCAAGACTCAGAGGTGTGAAAAACTGCCGGGAGGTTGAGAGAGGAGGCTTGTGGTCTGTGGTAGGGGTGTGGGTCTTCAGCCAAAGGTAAATGGAGTGCCACTTTGGGAAAGTAACAGGATCAGATTTACACTTTCTAAAAGCTGTCTTTGGTGGCTTGCATGGCATGCAATAAAGACATCCCAAACTGGACAAAGTTAAAGGCTGATGCAAGAATTCAGAAAAGGCCCTGGAAAAGTCTGAATTTCTTCAAACATTTATCATCATCATCATCATCATCACCATCGCCATCATTAATATTTGTGAGGGTTTATAATCTGGTAAGTACCGTGCATACCTTATCTTATTTGATCCACACAATAATAATAGTGTCATTTATTCTACCCACTTTAGAGCTAAGGAAAGTGGGTAAGAGATTTACCCTCACAAAGGAGTAATTAGCAAAGTTAAGGCTGAAACCGAGGAGGTTTGATATTAGCACCCTTTGCTTAAATACAACCCCTCATTGCTGCCCATGATTTATGGAATCTGAACAGTAGTCACGTTACCAAGTTTTGGTTTCTATCACTTCTTTGGATATAAAGCATTCAGGTGGTAGGTAGGCAGGGAGGAAGCTGTGGCCACACCTCTTAATGATCAGGGAGCCTCACAAATTATGTGTTCTCTAATCCCATGTACTCAAGAGACAAATAAAAGGGGGAAACTATTCAAAATTATATAGTATAAGAACATGTTTTGTGACCAATACATGAAGATTAAAAACATCAAACTCTTAACTAGAAACCTAACACTGATTTTATCTGAAAGAAAAAAAAAAGTCAAGAGTAATCAGTTGCTCTCTTTGCTCACAGACCACTGAACTATTACCTTAATGCTCCAGATTTTATTCCTAATAGTTGTATGGTACTTAATTCCAATTTATGTTCCCTCTGACTAACCCATTCTCTATGAAAAGAATATTATATTTGTACTTTTGTACATATGTTACATTATCAAAATATTGATGAATGAACTTAGTATTTTATTATTTTGAGAAGATATGATGATCGTGCTCTATAATAAGCACATTTTATTTGAAGTGACAGTTTCCAGACCCATTCATCCAAGCAAGAACTTCATTATTTCTGGCAAAGATCCCAGAGAGGATCTCCATAACTCAAAAACTTAAATATCACTTTTGTTCAGGACCAACCATTGTAATACTGCCAAAAATGCTAGAAATGCACAGATCCCCAAATCAATCTTAAGATAAACAATGGATATAGCAGGTAAGAATCTTATTTCCAATTTCCAATTGACTCTCTATTTAGGGAATTATCCTTATTTAGGGATAAGTCTTTGATCACACACAAAATGCAGTATTTGTAGATCTTCAGTAGAATTTGAGTCTACATTTTGCGGCACAGTAATTCTTTGTTCTTTTCTACACATAAAATTAATCTATTCCATGTTTTTTAAAGAACCACAAACCATATTTGATGAAAACACAGGAGCAGAGTAAATGATGCTCATCTCAGCCCTTGCTAATTTAAACAATTTTTTTCAGATACTAAAGTACAAATAAAATCAATGTACGAAAAGTCCTGAATTACAATACTAACACAGACACTTCCTATTGCTATCGCTTGACTTCTGTTAACCTTAAATTCATGTTGGTGAAATAATATTTGTCTTTCAGCTTATTTTGAAGTGGAAGGCAGAAGTTATGTGCCATGTAATGGACTGTAAGCCCTTTGAGAGCAGGGACGTGTACATTCATTATTTCATGACTAGCCCAATAATACCCTCCAGCTAAACAGCATTTGCTAAATATTGGTTGAATGAATGAGTGAATGGAAGAATGAATGAAATAATGAAATAAAAATAATTTAAACAATATCTTGATAATTCAGGCAAAACTGATTGTTTTGTTTCATTTTGTTTTGGTGTAGGAGAGGAAGGAAGATTCAAAAGCCAGTGTTATTGAACTTAATTGTCCACTATAATTGAATTCATAGAATAATTTGACTTAAATTTACAAGATGATTTCTTTCCAATTACAGACACAATAATCTGATATGGGCACAGGGCCAGCATGAACACTGGATCACTGTGATCACTCAGAACTAACTCTGTTTTATTTGACTCTGTATTCTTTCCAGTAGATAAAATTATTTCTTGCCCCTCTTTAGAATTTATATGCATGTCTGCTCATCTCCATTTCTCTAAGTAATCAATGGGTTAAACAAAATGTCTCTATTTTGATCAGGACAAAATAAAATGGAATTAAACTCTGTTTAATCCTGATTTCTGATTAACAATTTCTTATCAGTATTACTGGTTTAAAAACATTTACTAAATTAGGATGAAATGTACCTTCTTACATGTTTATTTCCCTGACATTTAAAGATAAAACTCTCTTTCTGACTTAAAAAATCTAAAAGAAAAAACACATAACGTTTATCTTGTAGTCTAAATAAATCTGTGATTTTTAAAAACTCTGTGACATTTTTATTCTACCTTTATGATCAACATTTTTATCTTAAAAAAAGGAGGGGGGACAAGCCAATCACAAAGGATATGAGGAATAATTATTGTTAAAAAACACCAAGTGGTACCATATAGGAACATAGGTTAGGGACTTAACTCATATCTATTTAGAATCTTATAAATTAAAGTATCTTTTCCTGACATGATTCTAGGAACTTCATGAAATATTTGCCCTTATTATTAATTCTTATAACTTTCACGGTTGTATGGTTTTTAATTATTTCACAGCATGGCATGAACCTAATTCTCTAGAGGCAAATACTCATGAGCCCATCTTGATTATTTTTTACTCAGTATTTTTTGGAAGAAATAAGTAAAAACAGTGTGTTAGTAGGTTTCTTATAAATAAATATCTCGGATATTGTCACAAACCCCAAAGATACAAGCTTTCAAAAACAAAAAAATTACATTCCCACTTTTGCTGAAGTTTGATTACCTTCTGCAATTTGACTCAACTTCATATTCATTGTTTTACGAGTACCCCTGAAATTCAACCAATGATGTCATTGTCTTTGAACTACAGAAAATTCTCAGAATCCGATGCAACAAAGTTTAACTTACCTTGAAGAGGTTTGTTTTCATGAACTCTTTTTCCTATGACCTCGGTTCTCCAGCCAAAGGCAATGCAGAGACTTCCCTGTCTGCTCGTCCTTTCAACTCAGTGGCTTGATGGTTCCCTCTCTGTGATGAGCGCCTCAGAAGACTCTCAGAGTTTGTCTTCACTCCTGATGCCACACACCTTTTCTTGGCGCTTCATCTGGTCCCAAGGGAAAATTCCTGCAGAAATTTCCTTCTCCATAATCTCTTGACAGATGGCTCTGCTGGCAAGAGCCTTAACTCTTAGGAGCCCTTTAATAGGCTTTTATTCTCCCGCATCGACACCTCACGGGTTTTATTATTTAATGGCACATTGGTTGATGCGTCAATGTCCCGACGGACCGGGAGCATCATTGTCTCCTTGTAGGACTTTCAGCTAATCTGCTTTTCTGTTTTTGATCTCAGTAAATTTGCGAAGCTAGTTGCCTTTTAATATTTCATTATTTTTCTGCCTCTATACCTTGAGGCAATTGGAAAAAAGACTCAATTATTTACTTTAAAGCATAAACTGAATAAATATTGAACTGTTTAAATACAAATAAAGTAATTGTGTATGGGCATTGATAAAGTTGTAAACCAGAAAAAAAAAAAAACAAAATCTTCCAAATATCAGCTTTCTTGACATTATATGTATTCTTCTGATAAGTGCCTTTGTTGTGTATACTCCCCCACCGCCTCTCTTTCTCCCTCTGTCTCTCCCTTTCTCTCTTTCCCTCCCTTCCTCCCTTTCTCTCTCTGTCTGTCTCTCCTTTTCTCTCTCTTTCTTCAGTCTTTCTGGGAAACTAAAAAAAAAAAAAAAAAAATACCCTGAAATTAGAAGGTCAGTTGCCATCTAGAAGATGTTACTTAAGATAGTAAACAGAAAAAAAAAAAAGATAGTAAACAGAATACTCATTTCTCAATTCTATCATCCTTATCCTTCAAAATGATGAAAATAGGGATGATTCAAAATGGGATAGCACACTAACATGCCTATAAATCTAGGCAAGGGATTTGAGCCAGGTATGAGATGATGTAAGGGGTGATGGGAAGCATGGCCAACTGGAGCAGGTGCACCCATTTACAAAGGACCGGGGCTGCTCATCTCCAGCTAGTCACTGTCGGGTAGGAACTCAAACTGCATGGTGATAGCTATCTGTTTTTCAAGAGAATTGCCATATCTAGATTTTTATGTGAAAAATCTCATGCTTTTTATTTTTTTCTTTCTTTCTTTTTTTTATTTTATTATGTTATGTTAATCACCATACATTACAGCATTAGTTTTTGATTCATTGTTTGCGTATAACACCCAGTGCTCCATTCAATACGTGCCCTCTTTAACACCCATCACCAGGCTAACCCATCGCCCCACCCCCCTCCCCTCTAGAACCCTCAGTTTGTTTCTCAGAGTCCATAGTCTCTCATGGTTTGTCTCCCCCTCCGATTTCATCCCCTTCATTTTTCCTTCCTACTAGTTTCTCTTTTTGCTTGTTTGTTTGTTTGTTTGTTTGTTTTTTTAACATACAATGTATTATTTGTTACAGAGGTACAGGTCTGTGATTCATCAGTCCTTTTTTTTTCTTTTTTTTATTATGTTATGTTAATCACCATACATTACATCATTAGTTTTTGATGTAGTGTTCCATGATTCATTGTTTGCATATAACACCCAGTGCTCCATGCAGAACATGCCCTCTTTAATACCCATCACCAGGCTAACCCATCCTCCCACCCCCCTCCCCTCTAGAACCCTAAGTTTGTTTTTCAGAGTCCATAGTCTCTCATGGTTCGTCTCCCCCTCCAATTTCCCCCCCTTCATTCTTCCCCTCCTGCTATCTTCTTCTTCTTCTTCTTCTTTTTTTTTTTTTTAAATCTCATGCTTTTTAAATGTTAGAGGATACTTTATGGGAGCTAAGCCCCATCCATACCTGTGGCCCAGCCTCAGCCGAGTATTGCCATATGATGACTTCTGATCTAGAATATACCAAAATGAAACCAATGTGAATGCAAAGCACTGCCCCTTTATTAATTATGAGCCCTTTTCTCATATGTGAAAATGATGATAATAATGTAGACTAGTTAACTCAAGTAAAAACAACCTACACTAATCTTTATTAAAGACTTTAGGCAGGGCATTAGCCAAAGAACCGGTAAATGCTGTGGGGAAAAAGTAGCTCAAATCTGGATGAGAAGGACCAGGTTTACAAAAAAATAATAACAAAAAGTAATTTAATGAAGAAAGAGTGAGAGATTTTATTTGATTTGGTTTTATCTGGATTTCTTTCTCATTACCTAGTACTAATATGTGCAATAATTACTGTGGGTTTTTTTTAATGTTTTATTTAAATTAAATTTAGTTAATATACACTGTATTATTAGTCTCAGGGGTAGAATTTAGTGATTCATCAGTTGCATATAACACCCCATGCTCATTACATCAAGTCCCTCCTTAATGCCCATCACCCAATTCCCCAATCTCCCCACCCACCTCCCCTCCAGCAACCCTCAGTTTGTTTCCTAGAGTTAAGAGTCTCTTATGGTTTGCCTCCCTCTCTGTTTTTATCTTATTTTATTTTTCCTTCCCTTCCCCTGTGTTCCTCTGTTCTGTTTCTTAAGTTCCACATATGAGTGAAATCGTATGGCATTTGTCTTTCTGTGACTGACTTATTTTGCTTAGCATAATACCCTCTAGTTCCATCCACATCATTTCAAATGGCAAGATTTCATTCCTTTTGATGGCTGCATAATATTCCATTGTGCATATATACCACATCTCCTTTATCCGTTCATTTGTTTTTTTTCTAATTATACAATTCATGTCAATGAATGCTCAAGCAGAAAAAAGAAATTCTTTAATTCTTGCAATTCTATCACCAGTAAAATATTAGTTTATAATCTTCTAGAATGTGTCTATATATACACATACATATATTTATACATAAGTACAGATTTTATATGCATGTATTTTTGCATTACATATATACTTACCTTTCTTTATAAAAATTATATACCAAATATATTGTTTGATATATACTAATAATATGCTAATATATTATTAGTCTGTTTTTTCACACAATACTAAATATAGTATCAACTTTTCCCTATTTCAACAAATAATCTCCCACAATGTGATCTTTAAATGGCAACATAGCATCCCATTGTTTGGATATAACATAATTTACCTGGCTAAACCCCTATTACCAGGTACATCTTTCCAATTTTTTCTTTACAATAAAGTATCTCTAATTAACAACTGTTCCCTTATCTTTGTGTATATCTATTATAACTTTTCACATCAAAATATATGCATATTTCCTTCCCAAAAGGTTGTGCCAGTTTACAATCCTACAACTATGACAAGTGAATTCATTTCCCTGCCTTCTCATCAAAATTGGGTACAACCTATTTTAGGTGGAAAATGGATCATGTAATATTCTAAACCTTATAAAACAAGCTTTTCTTCCACATATAGCAGCAGAATTACTATTTTCCTTAATGATTTTTCTCTTGATTGACTGGAATGATAGGTTTATCTAGCACTCCTCAGCGTCAGCAAACTAACACAAGGCAATGGGAACTCTCCAGAAAGATGTCTGTGGGCTGACAGCTAAAGTACCTGGACACCAGCCAGCAGCAAAGGTCCTCCCCCTCTTTGGGTCCCTGACACTTGGTGCTAATCAGATGCTTCATGCATTGGTACTTGGGATGGTTAATTTTATGTGTCAATTTGACTGGGTCACAGGGTGCCCAGATATTTGATTAAACGTTATTTCTGGATGTGTTTGTGAGGGCATTGCCCAAAGAGACTAGCATTTGAATCAATAGTCTGAGTAAAGCAGCTTGTGTTCTTCCCCAGTGTGGGTGGGTATCAGCCAATCCACAGAAAGCCAGAATAGAACAAAAAGGCAGAGGAAGGGAGAATTCATTCTTTGTGCCTAGCTGTTGAGCTGGAACATCAGTCTTCTCCTGTCCTTGGACTAGGCCTTCATGCTTGGACTGGAACTATCCTATTGGTTTGCAGCTTGCAGGTGGCAGACTGTGAGATTTCTCAGTCTCCATAATCATGTAGCCAATTTCTCCTAATAAATAAATCTCTCTGTCTCTGTCCCTGTAGATAGATAGATGATAGATAGAGAGAGAGAGGGACAGAGAGAGAGACAGATAGATATCCTATCGGATACCTGACCAATACATTATTAATTAAGATGTGAAAGTGGGGGGATTTGTCAGCTGGTAAACTCTTTTCAAAAAATAGACTTTTTAAAATCAAGGACTCATTGTGACATATATGTATCTGTAAAGAGAAATGTGATGCTAAGACTAGTGCCCATTGCAGCCTTATTCAGAGTACAAGAAACACAGAGTCAGAATAAAACATTCTAGATATTCTGGATAGAAACATCCTTGTACAAGATGTGATTTTGGAAGGACCTACGGGCTCAGTAGTTGCCATGTGCTGGGTCCATTATAACTGTTCTCAGGAGCTAATACATTTCTTCTTTGAGAGAGCTCAATCATCACAATCATGAGAAATGATTCCTCTCGATGGACCCAGAATCACTGAGTGGCACTGGACAAGTCACCTCCTGTACTTCAGTTTCCTATCTGTTAAGATGGGAATGATAATTGTAGTACTCACCTCATATTTGTTATCATAAAAGATTAAGTATAAAATGCTTAGATGATTGCCTGGCATAGATAGGACCTATATAATTTTTTCTTACTGGTGTTATTGCTCTGCTTTGTAATATGATTCTATAGTTTCACAAACCTGGGTATATTATAATAATTTATATCTTTGATGTATTCCCAAAAGATGAATTCCTTGGGATCAAAGTCTGTTTTCCTTAATTTTTATATCACCAAAATTAACACATTGTCTAGAAAATATTAGGCCCCAAATAAATAATTTTTTAATGGTGGATAGGGTAAGTAAATGAAAAAACAAATACATTTTTGCCAAAACATCAGGTTGGATTTTCCCTATTATGGTCCCTCTTTCTGTTTTCTGCTTCTGGTTCCTAGCTTCATCCTTTAATTAGTTGCATGGTTAAATTAGAACCAGTTAAATTAGAACCAACAAAGATTATACCGAACATCAATAAAAATATATTGAACCTCAACCATAAACAAGACTCTTATTTTTTTAGGGCAGTTTCCTCATTAATGGCATGTTTGTCACAGAAGACCTAAAGCATGAGAACTGATAATATAATTAGGACAGGCAGAATATTATTCTTAACCTTAAGGGGAATATATTTAGTTTTGTGTGAAAGATCATGATTTAGTGTCTAAGTAAGAGCATTATCAAAATGTGATCATTAGGAACTAAAGCTGCTGTCTGTAAAACAGGTTATCAGTGTGAAGGTAGAACCACATGACCTAAACAATTTAGCTGTTGTGCTTCAGAGACCTGTGGAAATGCCAAAGGCTAACAGAATTCTCGTGTGTGATCCAGATTAATTTCAGAGCAGTTTTTAAAGTTTAAGAAGAAATTATCTTTTCTTGTTTCCTCCTTTTCATCAAGGTATGGACTGTTGATATCACATATTAATAGGTCTGACTTACTGCACAGGTGTCATTAATGTGAAAAACAGCCCCTTCTGCATGATTCTGAAAATGACGAATGCAATCTAAACAATGAACTTTCACAAAGGTCAACTGCCTTCAATTGAAATTAACATTGAAAATTACCATCCATATAAGCAGAGAGAAGAATGAAGGGGAACTGTACCCTCATTGCAGAAAGGCTATAGTGATGTTTCAGAATGTAATTAAATGCTAAATATAGAGAGAAAAATGATTTTATATAATCATTGTTTGATTTTGTATTCAAATTAAAAGAGAAAAAAAGATTTTAGTCAGATAGTCTTTAAATATGGTTGGATGTGTGGGAAAAAAATGAGTATAGAATTATCAAGGACAGTTTATATGTCCAGAAGCTGGTCATACTGTTTCTTTTCCTACACATCCTAAAAGATGAGTTGATTTTTACTCAATCTTCTATTAAGTGTCAGGCAAAATAAGTTTTTTTTATTGGTACTTATTTATTTTAAAAATTATTTATTTATTTATTTATTTATTTATTTATTTATTTATTATTTTAGAGAGAGAGAGACAGAGCACATAAACAGGCGGAGGGGCACAGGGAGAGGCAGAGAATCTCAAGCAGACTCCACGCTGAGCGCAGAGCCCGATGCAGGGCTCAATCTAATGACCCTGAAATTATGACCGTGAGATCATGACCTAAGCTAAAACCAAGGGCCAGACACTAAACTGACTGAGCCACCCAGGTGCCCCTCTTATCGGTATTTAAATAGGAGTAGAGAATGTTAAATCTTAAAGGGAACTTAGAGCTCATCGATTCAATTCCCTTCTTTTTACTGAAAAAGAGGGGGCATGAAAATCAAAGTTATTAAGAGATTTCCTCAAAATTACAGTTAATAACTGATACAAACAAAACCCAATCCCAAGTTCACTGCCTTCAAAATATAAGAAAACCTCCTGCAGATGAAGGTAGGCTTTGATCACCATAGAGTTGAGAACCTCAATTTATAAAGATCTAAGCTTGGGGCACCTGGGTGGCTCAGTGGGTTAAGCATCTGCCTTCGGCTCAGGTCATGATCCCAGGGTCCTGAGATCAAGCCCTGCATCAGGCTCCCTGCTCAATGGGGAATCTGCTTCTCCCTCTCCCTCTGCTGCTCCCCCTGCTTGTGTCTCTCCCTCTCTCTCTGTGAAATAAATAAATAAAATATTTTTTAAAAATTAAAAAATAAAAAGATCTAAGCTTGATGTGGACATATTTCACTAGGAATCACCATGGAAAATCATACGCCATCCCAATATTCCTTCTTGTGAATCACACTGTGTAAATTGGAAAGGGATGATAATACCTGAATACCAGATTTATTTTTAATAAATCAACTGTGAGCACACTCTCACCCAAGACTAACACGTACTTACTTATTAAAGTATTAGACTAATTCCGTACTAACTGAAGTCCCCCATGTACACACATTGGTGCCCTCTACTGGGACCCCAGCCTCCCAATAATTCCGCAACCAAAGTATTGAATAGTAGCATGATAGGAATCTCTAAGCCCCAACTTTGAACCTGGCTTCCATTCATTCATTGGTGATCACGGTTGTTTTTGTTTTTGTTTTTATTTTTTTAAGGTTTTATTTATTTATTTGTCAGAGAGAGAGAACAAGCAGGGGGGGAGTGGCAGGCAGAGGGAAAAGCAGGCTCCCTGTTGAGCAGGGAACCCAATGCAGGACTCAATCCAGGACCCTGAGATCATGACCTGAGCCGAAGGCAGACACTTAACCAACTGAGCCACCCAGGCACCCAAGTGATCATGGTTGTTAAATATGTTGGTATCATCCCTGGATCCACCTCCTCCATTTCCCTTCTGTAAATATTAAAAGGCAGCCTTTAAATCAGGCACCCTGATACCTTCCTGTTTATCTGGAGATAAACTAGGCATAATGAATAAGCACTATTCAGTGCATTAATAAGAATTGGATGTTTAAATATCTAATGTTCTATTGAAAAGTCTGCTAATGTGCTACTCTGAAAAAGTCTAGGATAACTGTTGAAAGATTAAAAGACATTTCCACTTAGAAATAGGACTCAAAGCAGATAGTCTAAGGTTTCCAGCACAAATTACTTTCTTGTGGTATAACACTGTGCCCTTAAATAGTGCTATCAATACAAACTGTTCCTGCTTCAATCCAAGAGAATGACGGACAAGTTAGAATCTTCAAAGGTGGAGAAAGAGTCTAACTCCTGCTTCCAGGATTGCCCCGAAACCCTGTGAAAATTTGGCCCATCAAAACGATGAAACATTTATCTTAAAAAGCAGTCAAAATTTGTAGTGGAAAGTAGTCAATGAATATCTCCCCCTGTAAAAAAGAAAGACAACAGGGAAACCAAGTTGGTGCCTGAGATAAAATAGAAAGAGGAAATGAGGACTATAACAAAATATTACATAAAAGGCAAACCAGCAGAGAACAAATAAAATAATGCAAACAGGGAAGGATCCAAACCAATACAAACAACTGCAAAGGGTCTTATTGGCACACTGTCAGACTCAGAATTTGAGGACGACAGAAATATTTAATTGTAGAGTAATACTTAAATGATGTTTTACCTCAAGAAAATCATCCCAGTGAAGAATGTGAAAACGGTTGGGCAGCTGTGTCCACCCCTTCTAACAAAAGCCCAGCTGCAGGAAGAAAAGCCAGAAACAGAAAGGAGACAAAGAATAATGAATGAGAGGATGAAATCTAGAAAGAAAGAGAGAAATTAAAATGAGACAGTGAAAAATTAAGCTGCAACTCAGAAAGATAGGCCAGAAAAAAAGCTTTAAACAAACTGTAGTAAATGTAATTTAGAATGTTTTTAAACTCAACTACTGAAAATAAGTCTTTCTGGAAACTAATTTGTAAGACTGGCAAATACTTGGAATTCTTGTCTCAGTGTAAATGACTGAAAGATGGCCCTATGCACAAACCATGTGGGCCCTGGCTTGGCAAGAGGGACTTATGAAGTGCCCATCACTGAGAAAATGGGTGAATATTTGGCTATTTTTCCTCTGGTTATTGGTCTGAAACAAAGCACAAAGCCTCCACGGTTCTCCAATATAGGAAAAAGGAAAAGACATGATTTGTAGCTTAGCAAAGCATATAAGAAACTTTGTGTTGAAATTATCATAATGGTCCAGGGCGTTACAATTTTATGGTAAACAGATGAAGACTAGGAGAGGCAATTCAGCCCAGTGCAAGCGGACTACTTACATTTCAAATCTGTTCTACCCACTTCCTAGCTTTGTGTCCTTGATGAAGTTCCTTAACCCTTTTGAACTTCAGGTTTCCCATAACTAAAATGGGAAAACAATGATGCCTTACTCAGAGGTTTATTAGAAGATTAAATGAGCTAACCTGTGTAAAACCATTAGTACAGTATTTACCAAGTACTCAAATAAATGATAACTCTCACTGTTTTTTGTATTCTGCGAGCCATCTCTGCTATACTCCAAAAAGGTCTGCTTTGGTTGGTTTTATATTCAGCTTGTTGTTAACACATATATTTAGTAAATCAGTAACTGTTATACAGCCTAATATCATGCCTACAATGAGTTAAAAAAAGGAATGCATGTTGAGCACTTTCCCTGAGCACTTTCCCTGGGCTCAGCAGTGCCGTGCATAAGCTACTTACTTTTTTAAAAAACATTTATTATTTATTTATTTGAGAGAGAGAGAGAGAGAGAGAGGGAGAGCACGAGCCAGGGGAAGCGCAGAGGGAGAGAATCTCAAGCAGACTCCCCGCTGAGTGCCAAACCCAATGTGCGGGGCCCGATCTCACAACCCTGAGATCATGACCTGAGCCAACACCAAGAGTCAGACACTCAACCGACTGAGCCACGCAGGCACCCCCCAAAGGTACTTATTAAGTGACCAATTCCATAGAGTATAGCTTTATGTTGAAGTAGGTAGTACCAAAATCTATAGATATTCAATAGATAATAGAATGTAGAGTAAATCAGTGAGAACCAGGGTAGTCAGAGAAAGCTTTGGGAGAAAGTAGAAACAAAGTAAGCCTTGGAGGATGTGCATGATCAAGACAGGCATAAAGCAAAAAAAAAAAAAAAAAAAAATGTGCTTCCTACTAAGAGAAATAGTATTAGCAGGATTATGGGTGAATGTAGAATACAGTTCACCCTTGAAGGACATAGGGATAGGGGCACTGACAGAGTTGAAGGCCTGTATACAATATTTGACACGCCCAAAATTTAACTACTAATAGCCTACCATTGACAGAAGACTTTCCAATAACATAAACAGTCAATTAACACATATTTTTACATGCCATGTGTATTATATACTGTTTTCTTACCATAAAGTAAGCTAGAAAACAGAAAATGTTATTAAAAAAGTCATAAGGAAGAGAAAATATATTTATAGTATGTACTGTATTTATCAAAAAAAGACCTGCATATAAGTGACTGAGGCAGCTCAAACCCGTGCTGTCCAAGTGTCAACTTTACATTTGAGACTGGCCGGACTAAAGTGAATGGAGATTTTTGAATGGAGAAAAAATGAGCAATGGGTTATTTTGTAGAGTTGTGGTAGAGTGTGGAGGGCTGTAAGAGACAAAGGAGTTTTTTACCTGAAATAATATAAGGATTGAATGCTATGAAGTAAAGTGATAAAAACAGTATTTCATAAAGACTGGTCTTGCTAAGGTATGCGAGCAGATCACAGTCAGAAGAGACAGGTGTAAGAAGGCTTGGAGGTTATTGCAGTTATCTAGGTGTGACACAATGACATACTAACTTAGGTTGGAGAAAGAGAAATGGAGGTTTTACTGTGAGTGAAATGGCAGTCACTGGAGGGCTTTGAGCAAAGGAGTGAAATTATCTGATTTATTTTTTGGTAAGTCTCTCTAACTGCTCAGTTGAGAATACACTGGAAGGGTCAAGAGGAGGAACAGGGAAACTTGGTTGGACCCCATTTAAATAGTTCGGGATGCCTGGGTGGTGCTGTCGGTTAAGCGTCCAATTCTTGGTTTCAGCTCAGGTCATGATCTCAGGGTCATGAGATCAAGCCCCATGTCGGACTCCATGCTCAATGTGAATTCTTCTTGAGATTCTCTCTCTCCCTCTCCCCCTCCCCCCACTCACACACATTCCCCTCCCTCTAAAATAAATAAATAAATCTTTAAAAATTTGGGAAAAAACGATGGTGGCTTGGATCTCACATAAGTGGAAGAGGTGAATAGTTACAATCATTACATTGTGAACAGGCTTCATAAGTGGGTATCTTAGTCTGTCATGCAGGCTCCACCTCTGATTTAATTCTCTGTTGTCATGGTCTTGAAATTCTTAATAATTTTTTAATAAATGGCCGCACATTTTTATTTGCACTAGGTTTACTCCAAGGTGTTTGGCCTGAGTATTTGGAAGAATGGATTTAGTGAAATGGAAAAGACTGTGGAAAGCATAAAATTATGGAAGAAGGACCAGAAGCTCAGTTTTGGACATATAAATTTTGAGATGTTTATTAAGCATCCAAGTAGAGATATCTGGAGTTCAAAGGGGTGTTTCAGGGCAAAGGTATAAGTCTAAAGTGATCAACAGTATTTGGAAGCCATAAGCCTGAAAGAACATCTGCATATGGAGTATAAATATGAAAGAGAAGTCTAAGTGTTGAGCCACAAGGCAGTCCAACCTGCCAATGGCAGGTGATGAGGCACCAGCAAAGGTGACTAAGCAGGATCAGCCAGAAAGATAGCAGGACATTCAGAAGATGGTGTTGTACTGGAAACCAAAGAAAGAAAATATATCCAGAAAAAGTTGATGATGGCTCAAGTAAAAAGAGAGTTGGGATATGAGCACTGAATTTAATTAACAACATAGAGGTCATCAGTGAAAAGAGCTGTTTTCATGGAGAGCTGGGGACAAAAGCCCGATTACTTTGGATTCAAGAGAAAAAGAGAGGTGAAGACTTGGACATTACAAATATAAACAACTCTGAAAACTTTTGCTATAAGCAATGCAAGAGGAAGCTGGAAAGAGACGTCGAGGTTGGTCCCATGGAGAGGGCAGGAAGTCTGGACGATCCAGGGTCAATAAATGAAATGTGATTTTAGAATAACACCTCGATTTTAGGTACACGGAGCCTGAGACTGTGGTGAGCCAAATGGAAATGTCCAGTGGGCATCTAGAATATAGGGACAGATATTGTCTGAGAAGATAGAATTGAAATTATCCATAGTTTAGATTTTATTCACACATAAGTGCAATTTGGGGCTATAAAAATAAATTTGCCTGGAATAAAAGTGTATAGAGAACAATAGAGAATTGAAGAAACCAATATTCTGAGTAAAGTAATAAAACAAAATCAAAAGCACTGGGCAACCTTCCCAACTTGCACTCCATTTAGGTGTAGTTGTATTTCCATTGGCAAATTAAGGTAATTATCTGAATAATTAAATACCCACACAAAAGCTTTAGTCTAAATTAGCTGAATATTTTACACAAAAACAGGCTCTATGATATATGAGAAAGTCTATTATTGGATTCACTTTTTTTTTTTTTTTTTGCTTTTCTCAGTCTACATAGAGAGTTTACAGGTGATTTACACTCTGTAAAGAACAGTTTAAAAATGAAACAAGCTGGGGCACCTGGGTGGCTCAGTTGGTTAAGCAACTCCTTTCCGCTCAGGTCATGATCCTGGAGTCCCGGGATCAAGTCCCGCATCGGGCTCCCTGCTTTGCAGGGAGTCTGCTTCTCCCTCTGCCTCTCCCCACTCCCACCCGCCTCATGGCTTGTGCTCTCTCACTCACTCTCTCTCTCTCTTGCAAATAAATAAATAAAATCTTTAAAAAAATAAAAATAAAAAAATAAAAAATAAATAAAAATGAAACAAGCTAGGGGCGCCTGTGTGGCTCAGTCGTTAAGCGTCTGCCTTCGGCTCAGGTCATAATCCCAGGGTCCTGGGATCGAGCCCCGCATCGGGCTCCCTGCTCTGCGAGGAAGCCTGCTTCTCCCTCTCCCACTCCCCCTGCTTATATTCCCTCTCTCGCTGTGTCTCTCTCTGTTAAATAAATAAATAAAATCTTTAAAAAAAAAAAATGAAACAAGCTAAAAATCACTACCTGCTAACTGATATCAAGAACCTCATCGTCTACCTGCATTTCCATATCCCTAAAATTGGGGTTTTTAGAATAAGATGAATGAGTAAACAAGACAACATAATTTGGGCAAAAGCATACTATTTGTCAAAATGTATGTAGGTGTCAATGAAGGAAACTGAGCAGCAATGATTGCTTTTCGCTAAGGCTTCAGCAAAACCCTCACATTTCTGGCCTAATGTGCCTTGTAACCTTTAAAATCGAATCAAAGGGGTAATAGCTTTCCAAGCAAAAACGCCACATACACATGCACACACACGAAAGAAAATGAAGGCCAGGCGAACAGCCATAGAAGTGGAATGAAAATTTGGGCCTTGTTCAAAGCAGGGGGAAATGCAATCAAGTTCCTCCCCGAAATGACACTGATGGCCGCCGACTCACACCTCAGCGGGCGCATACTGCTTAGAGCAAAGGAAACACTTCAGATTTGGGGTGTTGGATGCTCATGTTTCTCTTTGTTTTCTAAGATGATCCCGCTGACAATGATTACTGTCTACGGATTGTAATCTAAGAAGCATTATATAGAAACATAAGAAATGTCACTGGAACTGACAAACGAGTCTTATTATGGCTCTGACAGTGGCACCAAGGGACGTTTTGTGGCAGAGCATGAATGTTACTCTAGCAACCAAAAGAATATTATTACTTTTTTTACCTCAAAAAGTTCTCCCTCCACTTTTTAAGGCACTTCAGTAAAGAGCTCAAGAAGAAGACCTGGGAAACCAGCCAGAAGAATGTGTGCAGCCTAACCCTGCTTCCTCTGGGCCCCCAAAAGGGGACAATAACAGCTTCCCATCAGCACTCTGGGGGAATGCCTTGGGAAAGAGGGAATTTTCACCAGGAAAAACCAGCATATCATAGTTCTTCTAAACACAGTGTTCTCTGTAATATCAACAGCTAAGCGTAAGTGGTAGCTATGATTTTTTAGGTATCCAACAAGATTCTGCAAACCCTGATTTCTGCTCACCTCTCTGACCTGGGCCTGGGCATTCACAACACCTGCATCCAGACTTTCTCAACCAGAATTCCTCATCTGAGTGACAGAAGTCAGAAAGTAATCCAAGAGACAAAATCAGCACCTTTATGGAAGCAAGAGACAAGTTCATTTATTACATACATTGGATGTTTTTAGGCATAGGGCCTCGCCTGAGACAAGCTGACTGTGATTGGGGCTGAGAGGGGAAATTCCAGAAGACTTAATCATGGATGTTGGGAAACAGGAGCTCTCTTTCCAGGTTGGAATGAGGAAGCCTGGAACCAATGGTGAGTAGGTTCCTAAGCTGCTTGAAAGGTGTTTGTCTGCATAGGAGGGAATGAGACCACTTTACAAGAAGCAGGATAGACCAGTGAGAGTGAAAGCCTGGGCCAGAGGCCATGAGAGACTTGATAATACCATTAGAGTCTCTGAACTCAAGAGAGCCAACTCCAACTCCACTCATGAATTAACTGGTTACACGAGCCAATTTTTCCTAAAAACTACTTTGCAATGGTTTCTGTCAATGCACAAAGAGTCTTAAATAATATCATAGGAATGTATAATAACAGTCAATCAACATAAAAAAATTTAACCTGTAAATGTTAAAATTATCTGGCAAAAACAACAAAGATGTACCTTTTTTCCTCCTCTCCCAAATTCCTGTTTATTAATACAAGTAACTATAAAATTGTACAGGTACTCTGCTAGAGGTTTTATAATAATTAGCCTGGGGCAATCCTGTGAAGCAAGAATTGTATCCATTTTAGGATGCTGGAGTTCAACGAGATTACATAATGTGTATAAAACTATAATTCTAGCAGGTACTAAACTGAGGTGAGATTTGGCTCAAATTTTATCTGAAATCTAGGCTTTTTTTTTTTAAGATTTCATTTGTTTATTTAGAGTTAGAGAGAGTGCAAGCGGGGAAAGGGACAGAGGGAGAGAGAGAATCTCAAGCCAACTCCAAGCTAAGTGTGGAGCCGAACATGGGTCTTGATCTCACGACCCTGAGATCATGATCTGATCCAAAATCAAGAGTCCGAAGCTTAACTGACTGAGCCACCCAGGCACCCCTGAAATCTAGACTTTCAATCACTGAATTATATTACCAAGCCAAAGGATACTAAAAATATGTCTGTGCATCACAGTAGCTATTGGATGTCTGCTCAGCAAATTTTTTCATCTCTCTTCTAGTAACAGAAGAGAAAATAATAAAAATATCCAAGTTAGTAAAGATGAAGGTTAGACCTAGAAAAAATATATATATATATATAGCACTTAAATTGTCATCAAAGCTATAAATTTATAAACACATTTTAGAAGATCATATCAGGGGCTATAAAAAGTTTAGCTCAAATCCAGTGACTTGAATAACTCTACTTTTTATTTACTCAAAGGAAATCAAAATATAAAGTAATCGAGAAGCATAGGGACATTTATTACAAAATTGTTCTATAATTAAAAGTAATAATAAATCTGTTGTAATGTATGGTGATTAACATAACAATAAAAAAATTTTTAAAAAGTAATAATAGGAGGAGGGGAAAGATGGCGGAGGAGTAGGGGACCCTATTTCAACTGGTCCCCGGAATTGAGCTGGATATCTACCAGACCACTCTGAGCACCCACGAAACCAGCCTGAGATGTAAGAAGATCTGGATCTCTACAAACAGAATATCGCAGGCGGTTGGTTGTGAGGTACGAAGCGGAGAGCCGTGATCCTGCGGGCAGATATGGGAGGATAAACGGCGGCGGGAGGGAGCCTGGCCGTGGGGATCCTACACCGCCGGTGAGGGACAGCCTCGCGCGCTGCGGACGGGCACAGACTCGCAGACCGGTAGCGTCGGGAAAGGACTTTAGGGCAGCCCCCGGGGTGGAGGACCAGACCGGAGGGGTCGCGCGCACGCGAACCGCAGCCCCCCGGACAGAAACCGGAGCGACGGTCGCGCGCACCCGAACTGCAGCCTCCGAGACGGAAACCGGTGCGCCAGGGTCATGCCGGTGAACTGCAACCCCCGGGGGTGGAAACCCCGAGCGGCGGAGTCGCGCGCGCGCGAATTGGGAGCGGCTGGCGGTTTTAGAAGCACAAAGGGCAGAGACGTGCCCCGACCTGGAGGCAGGACTGGGGGCGCTGCGGAGGGGCGCACAACCCAGGACGCTGCAGTTTATAGCAGCACGGACAGAAATGGAGACGGTGTGGCCTGGAGAGCTCACTGAAGAACAGACTGCGGTCTCTCTGCTCTGAGGCAGAGGGTTAGAAACGGTCTCTTCTGCTCTGACTTGCGGAAGAGATGCGGAAAGCCGCAGGGAAAGGCGCCAGAGAACAAAAGCCCCAAAGACTGATTCCCGCTGAGCCCATCCCCCCCCCCCCACAGGGGCGCAGGGAACTCCGCCCAAACAGGGTTGCCTGAGTAACAGCGCCGCAGGCCCCTCCCGCAGAAGACAGGCTGGGAAAACAAGAGGCCAGCAACCCTAAGGTCCCAAGAAAACAGGTGCATCTTGCTTGGGTTCTGGTCAATAATTTCGACCTATACATTCCCTCAAACACCCATCAACAGAATGACTAGGAGGAGGAGCCCCCAAAACAGAAAAGACTCAGAGATTATGACTTATGCTGCAGATTTACAAATGGATGCAGACATAACCAAGATGTCAGAGATGGAATTCAGGCTAGCAATTGTGAAGACAATGGCTAGAATGGAGAAATCAATTAATGGCAACATAGAGTCTCTAAGGGCAGAAATGAAAGCTGAATCGGCAGAACTTAAAAATCCTATCAATGAGATCCAATCCAATCTAGATAATCTAACAGCTAGGGTAACTGAGACAGAAGAGAGAATAAGCGATCTGGAAGACAGTATAATAGATAAAAAGGGAAAAGAGGAGGCCAGGGAAAAACAACTCAGAATCCATGAAAATAGAATCAGAGAAATAAGTGACACCATGAGGCGTTCCAATGTCAGAATCATTGGAATCCTGGAGGGAGTGGAGAGAGAGAGAGGGCTAGAAGATGTATTTCAGCAAATCGTAGCTGAGAACTTCCCTAATCTGGGGAATGAAACAAACATTCGAGTCCTAGAGGCAGAGAGGACCCCTCCTAAGATCAAGGAAAACAGGCCAACACCCCGGCATGTAATAGTAAAACTTGCAAATCTTAGAACCAAGGAAACCATCTTAAGGGCAGTTAGGGGGAAGAGATTCCTTACGTAAGGAGGGAGGAACATCAGAATAACGTCAGACCTATCCACAGAGACCTGGCAAGCCAGAAAGGCCTGGCAAGACATATTCAGAGTACTAAATGAGAAGAACACGCAGCCAAGAATACTTTATCCGGCAAGGCTTTCATTTAGAATGGATGGAGAGATGCAGAGCTTCCACGACCGGCAGAAGTTGAAAGAATATGTGACCACTAAGCTGGCCCTGCAAGATATATTAAGGGGGGTTCTATAAAAGGAGAAAGACCCCAAGAGTGATCTACAACAGAAATTTATAGGGACAATCTATAAAAACAATGTCTTCACAGGCAACATGATGACAATTAATTCATATCTTTCAAAATCACTCTCAACGTGAATGGCCTAAACGCTCCCATAAAACGGCACAGGGTTGCAGATTGGATAAAAAGACAGGACCCATCCATATGCTGTCTACAAGAGACTCATTTTGAACCTAAAGATACATCCAGACTGAAAGTGAAGGGATGGAGATCTATCTTCCATGCCAGCGGACCTCAAAAGAAAGCTGGGGTAGCAATTCTTATATCAGACAAATTAGATTTTAAACTAAAGTCTGTAATAAGAGACACAGAAGGACACTATATCATTCTTAAAGGGTCTATCCAACAAGAAGATCTAACAATTGTAAAAATCTATGCCCCCAACATGGGAGCAGCCATCTACATAAGCCAACTGTTAACCAAAATAAAGAGTCATATTGATAACAATACGTTAATTGTAGGAGACCTCAATACTCCACTCTCAGCAACGGACAGATCATCTAAGCAGAAAATCAACAAGGAAACAAGAGCTTTGAATGATACATTGGACCAGATGGACCTCATAGATATTTACAGAACATTCCACCCTAAAACAACAGAATACTCATTCTTCTCGAGCACACATGGAACTTTCTCCAGAATAGACCATATACTGGGTCACAAATCAGGTCTCAACCCATACCAAAAGATTGAGATTATTCCCTGCATATTCTCAGACCACAATGCTCTAAAACTGGAACTCAATCACAAGAAAACATTTGGCAGAAATTCAAACACTTGGAAGCTAAAGACCACTCTGCTCAAGAATGTTTGGGTCAACCAAGAAATCAAAGAAGAACTTAAACAATTCATGGAAATCAACGAGAACGAAAACACATCGGTCCAAAACCTATGGGATACTGCAAAGGCGGTCCTAAGGGGGAAATACATAGCCATCCAAGCCTCACTCAAAAAAATAGAAAAATCCCAAATTCACTAATTAACTCTACACCTTAAAGAACTAGAGAAAAAGCAACAAATGATGCCTAAGCCATGCATTAGAAGAGAAATAATTAAAATTAGAGCAAAATCAATGAATTAGAAACCAGAAACACAGTAGATCAGATCAACGAAACTAGAAGTTGGTTCTTTGACAGAATTAATAAGATTGATAAACCACTGGCCAGACTTATCCAAAAGAAGAGAGAAAGGACCCAAATTAATAAAATTATGAATGAAAGGGGAGAGATCATGACTAACACCAAGGAAATAGAAACAATTATTAGAAATTATTATCAACAACTATATGCCAATAAACTGAGCAATCTGGATGAAATGGAGGCCTTCCTGGAAAACTATAAGCCGCCAAGACTGAAACAGGAAGAAATTGACAACCTGAATAGGCCAATAACCAGTAACGAGATTGAAGCAGTGATCAAAAACCTCCCAAAAAACAAGAGTCCAGGGCCTGATGGATTCCCTGGGGAATTCTACCAAACATTCAAATAATACCTATTCTACTGAAGCTGTTTCAAAAAATAGAAACAGAAGGAAAACTTCCAAACTCATTCTATGAGGCCAGCATTACCTTAATCCCCAAACCAGGCAAAAACCCCATCAAAAAGGAGAATTTCAGACCGATATCCCTGATGAATATGGATTCCAAAATCCTCAACAAAATCCTAGCTAATAGGATCCAACAATACATTAAAAGGATCATCCACCACGACCAAGTGGGATTTATCCCTGGGATGCAAGCGTGGTTCAACATTCGCAAATCAATCAATGTGATAGAACCCATTAATAAGAGGAGGGAGAAGAACCATATGGTCCTCTCAATTGATGCAGAAAAAGCATTTGACAAAATACAACATCCTTTCCTGATTAAAACTCTCCTGAGTATAGGGATAGAGGGAACATTCCTCAAGCTCATAAAATCCATCTATGAAAAACCCACAGCGAATATCATCCTCAATGGGGAAAAGCTGAGAGCCTTTCCCTTAAGATCAGGAACACGTCAAGGGTGCCCACTCTCACCACTGTTGTTCAACATAGTACTAGAAGTCCTAGCAACAGCAATCAGACAACAAAAAGAAATAAAAGGTATTCAAATTGGCAAAGAAGAAGTCAAACTTTCTCTTTTCAGAGACGACATGATACTTTATGTGGAAAACCCAAAAGACTCCACCCCCAAATTACTAGAACTCATCCAGCAATTCAGTAATGTGGCAGGATACAAAATCAATGCACAGAAATCAGTTGCTTTCTTATACACTAACAATGCAACTGTAGAAAGAGAAATTAAAGAAACGATTCCATTTACAATAGCACCAAAAACCATAAGATACCTCGGAATAAACCCAACCAAAGAGGTAAAGGATCTATACTCTAGGAACTACAAAACACTCATGAAAGAAATTGAAGAAGACACAAAAAGATGGAAAAATATTCTATGCTCATGGATCAGAAGAATAACATTGTTAAAATGTCTATGCTACCCAGAGCAATCTATACCTTCAATGCCATCCCAATCAAAATTCCAACGACATTTTTCAAAGTGCTGGAACAAACAATCCTAAAATTTGTATGGAATCAGAAAAGACTCCGAATTGCCAAGGAGATGTTGAAAAAGAAAAACAAAGCTGGGGGCATCACGTTGCCCGATTTCAAGCTATATTACAAAGCAGTGATCACCAAGACAGCATGGTACTGGCACAAAAACAGACATACAGACCAATGGAACAGAATAGAGAACCCAGATATAGACCCTCAACTCTATGGTCAAATAATCCTTGACAAAGCAGGAAAAAAACATGCAATGGAAAAAAGACAGTCTCTTCAATAAATGGTGCTGGGAAAATTGGACAGCCACATGCAGAAGAATGAAACTCGACCATTCTCTAACACCATTCACAAAGATAAACTCAAAGTGGATGAAAGACCTCAATGTGAGACAGGAATCCATCCAAATCCTAGAGGAGAACATAGGCAGTAACCTCTTTGACATCGGCCACAGGAACTTCTTTCAAGATACATCTCCAAAAGCTAGTGAAACAGAAGCAAAAATGAACTTTTGGGACTTCATCAAGATAAAAAGCTTCTGCACAGCAAAGGAAACAGTCAACAAAACAAAGAGGCAACCCACAGAATGGGAGAATATATTTGCAAATGACACTACAGATAAAGGGCTGGTATCCAAAATCTATAAAGAACTTCTCAAACTCAACACCCAAAAAACAAATTATCAAGTCAAAAAGTGGGCAGAAGAGATGAACAGACACTTCTCTGAAGAAGACATACAAATGGCTAACAGACACATGAAAAAATGTTCATCACCATTAGCCATCAGGGAAATCCAAATCAAAACCACACTGAGATACCACCTTACACCAGTTAGAATGGCCAAAATGGACAGGGAAAGAAACAACAAATGTTGGAGAGGTGTGGAGAAAGGGGAACCCTCTTACACTGTTGGTGGGAATGCAAGTTGGTACAGCCACTTTGGAAAACAGTGTGGAGGTTCCTCAAAAATTTAAAAATAGAGCTACCCTATGACCCAGCAATTGCACTCCTGGGTATTTACCCCAAAGACACAGATGTAGTGAAAAGAGGGGCCATATGCACCCCAATGTTCATAGCAGCAATGTCCACAATAGCCAAACTGTGGAAAGAGCTGAGATGCCCTTCAACAGATGAATGGATAAAGAAGATGTGGTCCATATATACAATGGAATATTACTCAGCCATCAGAAAAGATAAATACCCAACTTTTACATCAACATGGATGGGACTGGAGGAGATTATGCTAAGTGAAATAAGTCAAGCAGAGAACGTCAATTATCATATGGTTTCACTTATTTGTGGAACATAAGGAATAACGTGGAGGACATTAGGAGAAGGAAGGGAAAAATGGGCGGGGGGAATTGGAGGGAGAGATGAACCATGAGAGACTATGGACCTGAGAAACAAACAGGGTTCTAGAGGGGAGGGGGGAGGGGGGATTGGTTAGCCCGGTGATGGGTATTAAGGAGGGCACGTACTGCATGGAGCACTGGGTGTTATACGAAAACAATGGATCGTGGATCACTACATCAAAAACTAATGATGTATTGTATGGTGACTAACATAATATAATAAAATTAAAAACTACAAAAAAATAAAAATAAAAAGTAATAATAAATCAAATGTCTACAAAAAAGGATTCGCAGTTCACATAAATTATAGCCATATTTACAATCATGATGTGTGGTTATGATATAATGTGATGTTTGGTGGTCAGAAAGTACCTTTGATACAAGAAAGAGTAAAAGTGAGATACAAAATCTGTATATAAATATAAAATTTTAAAACATTTATAAAACTAAGGACTTAAACGAATGCCAAAATCTGACAGAGTTATTTTTAGGATGTTAGGATTGGGGGGGTGGAGGAGGGTTGTAGTAGGGCAGAGTTAAGAAAACGTTTAAGAGCATCATTGTTATTTTAGAAGAATCCAGTTTCAATTAATTTTATTTTTATTTTTCTTATTTGCATTAAAAGTATGGTTTCCTTTTCTCAAAAGGTTTCTAAAAATATTAATTACTTACATTTATGATATTGGCCCTAAAATTCCATTACTACCCCTACCAGACAGGGAGCTCCTTAAAGGACCAAATACATTGTAGTGGCTCAGTAAATACTTAATGAGTGAATTTAACCATTCACTATATATATATATATATATATATATATATATATATATATATATAT
>NW_022589709.1:37343710-37409581 GCF_004348235.1 Phoca vitulina | reverse complement strand
TATATATATATATATATATATATATATATATATATATATATATATGTGTGTGTGTGTGTATGTATATATATATATATATACACATATATATATATAAATATATATACATATATATATATAAGATGGCCACAGATGGTAAGATCAGAAAAAAAAAATTATATTAAGCTATTTTCTTTGGGTACTTCACCCAATTAAATGCATAATTAGCTGAGGGGATAGTTGGAAAGTATGGTATACTTCAAACAGCTCTACTTTTCCACAGTAGTCTGCGATATTTCATTCATCAAACATTTATTGATTGGAAGATCATACTATTATCCTGAGACACTTGTGAAAATTAAAGGAGGTGCAATTAATAATTAATTCTGAGACCACAGGAGTAAACCAGGACATATGGTCACCCCATTTACTGATTATTTTTTGTGCAGAAACTGAGGTAGGCACCGTGAAAGTAATTAAGACACGGTCCTTCCACAAAAAAGTTCTATTATTTATATTAACATATGTTTTCTTTATTATAAAACTACTTTCACAAGTCATGTAATATCTTTCCTTTTTTTACTCAACAAATATTTTTCATGTAACTACTCTATGCCTGTGAGCCTCTAGAAACTGGAATACAGCAATAAATGAAAAGAAAATCCTTGTTCACTCCTACATAAATTGATAACAAAAGAACAAATAAAAAGCAAATCAAATCTATTGACATTAGATAGTGTTAAGGGGTTAGGAAGAGCAGAAGACATGGAAAAGCATAGCAAATGGGTGGTGGAGTTGGGAGGTATGGTTTTAGACAGGGTAAGCAAGAAGGAGCTCACTCTGAAGAAGACATTTGGGAAGAGAGCTAAAGAAAAAATGAGGAATAAGTCATGACTATAGGGAGTAAAGGCATTGCAGGCAAAGGGAAGAGCAATTGTAGAACGTGACGAAGTGTTCCTTTCCGATGTATGTGTCATTTTGCCCCGAGGCAGCAAGGAACGAGGAACACTGAAAAAAACCAATGTGAGTGAAGCGATCAGCAGCAACAGTGAAGTCAGAGAAATAACCCAGGATTGGGCCATCAGGTAGACCTTTATGTAGTACTGAAATTTATTGAATAAATTCAGATTTACCTTATCTATATGTATGTCTGTTATATATTTCCATTACAACCCAATTCAGCATTCATCTCCCCAGACTCCTGTTCTAATGCGGTTGGATCGCCCACTGATTATTTTAATTGCCAATTTCAGAAATTTTGTTTGGTCAATTTTGGATTTCCACAACAAAACTGTATGTACTATTGTAGTCTTCTTGGTGCATGTCCACCATGATTTTATAAATGGGACGGCAACCACAACAATTGCTTAGAGCTTCGACAAACAAAAGACATTTTCAGGGAGAAGAATTTTTTCAATGGCTTTCTTCTGAATTGTCAGATCAGCCTGACTTTTAATTAGTTTTGTTTTCATTTTTAATTCTACAACCAATGCCTTTTGTCTTGCCTTCACCCAGGATGGACTGCCCCCAAAGTTCACCCTTGGTGTGCCACTGTACACAACTTTTAAACACCTTACTCTAAATGTATAAAGCTCCACCTTTATATATTTAACTGACTCCTTAAGACATGTCCACTGGGTCCTACCACATGCACTCCAAATTCCACAAATTCAAACTTATTTGATCTCATTCACCTCTCCCACCAAATCCACCGCAAAACTCCTCTCTTATTCTGAATCATAGGGGGGAAAAGGCATTTACTCAATTGTCTGACCCAGAAACCCAGAAGTCAGGCTCACTTCTCACTCTTGACTAACCTCCACATGTAATCAACCCCAAACCCACTGACACCACTTCCCAAAATGTTCACATCTACTCGATTTTGACAGCCATTAGGACACACCTGGACAACTCAGTAGCCTCCTTCCCAGCCACCCAAAGTCTAATTCTTCTCACCCAATTCCAACCTTCACCTTCAATTTATTCTTCACTCTATGGCTAAAGTGATCTAAGTATGCAAATCTGAGTATGAAATGTTTGCGCGACTTCCAATGACAACAGGCTCAGTGACGCTAACAATGCCCTGGAGGAGCCCTGCCCACCTCTCCAAACCATTTCCAATCATTTCCCCCTCATGCTTTAAGCTCCAACCATACTAAACTCATTTCTCACACACCACATGCTCTCCTGGGCTTTTGAACATATTGTTCCTTCTATCTAGAATGCAAAATTAGGAGAACTTCAAGTCTTAATTTCAATGATGTTCCTGAAAGGATTCCCCTTCCAGGGGCCCCTAGCCCAGGGCTTATCTTCTATTCCCAGTCAGTCTTGTCTGTTCTGTAAACTGGCAGCTCCTTGAAGGCAGGGGATGTGCCTCTTCCTCCTGGTTTCCCAGAACCTACCTCAGTACCTGACACAATTATAATCAGTGCATTTTCTGCTACCAACACTAAGCTATCAGGCTTATTTATCCCAGAAAGAGAGGGTAATTTCAAGGAAAGTCATGGGGGCGTGGGGGATAAAAAGAATATAACAGAGGCAAGTTTTCACCTGAAGGGAAGACAAAGGGAATAATCACTTTGGTTCAAGGGAGAGAAGAAAAATGTGAGATCAGGACTAAAAGACAGGCTCCCCACCCAGGGTCAAACTCAGGGGCTCATAGAAATATCTAGATATAGTGAGTGGAGGTCAACTGTGATAGGACACTATGGAAACCCCAGATAGTCTGAGGTGACATCCATGACATTCAAGAGAGGGTGTGTCCTCTCCTTAGTGCCCCATCAAGAGCAGAGAGCAAGAATGGCACCAGTGGAAGGAAAAGTTTCAGTAGATGATTCTGCAATGACACATTAACTATTTTTATTGAAATGTGTCATTTTTATAGAGTGACAGTAACAGACTAGGATTTCTTTCACAAAAGGAATATAAGAGAATTGGGTGGACAAAACTTAGGGGAAAAGTTGTGGTTTTTTCTTATAAAATAAATAAAGCATTAAAACAGGGAGGTAAAACCATAGAAGACTCTCCTAATACACAGAAAAATTTCTGGTTGAAAAACTCCAGTCACCATTTTTGGCCATGATACATGTTTGAATTCTAGGTCCCAAGCTGACATTTCAGAAAGGTTTATGTCATAATGGCTACCAGAAATCCCATGCATGCTTGAATCATATTTATACATATAAATCATCATTTTGCCACAAAATTACTAGTACAACTAAAAAGAATTGGGAAAAGCCAATTACATTATGTTATAAAATATTTATGACTTACTTTTGGATCACCCTATGTATTTTAAATATCAGCTGATCTAAATACTCTCAATCCCCATCTGATGAAGGTATATTTGATGCCTGATTAAAACTAAACCAGAACATTTGCTTTAAATTTTCCAAAATAATTTCTATAGAATTGCATTTTCTTCTAATATAGAAAAGAGCTTTTTTATGTGATATTTTGCTAGTTGTTTGAAATGTGTTATCAATTAGAAATAGAAGTTTAATTAGTGAGACTTAGAAGAACAAGCAGAAAATTTTTTCCCATCCCAACCTAAAATTATGAAGTTTTTTATTTAACTAAAGTAAGATCCAAGTAACATTTTACTTGAAGTTGTCTGATTCTGCAATCAAACCTAATTACTTTCTTATGCCCAAAAGCTATATTGACATCAGCAGTTTTATGAAAATTTTTGTACTTCCAAAAACAACAGGTAACTTAGAGATTGATCACTGGGAAGCTAATGGCCATTTTCTATAGTTTTACATTAAAAAAAAAAAAAAGTGCTGTGCTATCCATAAAGCAAAACAATAAAGTCTATTTGTAACACTCTTATTTCCAGTGCTCATTCTTTAAGCCTGTAGTGGACATTTCCAATGCCATTTAAAATATTTTATTATTTATAGCATTTTTCCCTTCGATATTTGAAAGCATGATAAGAAGGCTTTATTTTATGGAACATTTACTGGGCTAAATAGTATTTGAGCTCAGCATAATTCGCTGTCCACTTAAAAAAACAGTGTTATGTAGTATTGATGAGCTGGTTGTTCCTTAGGATCTCAATCCCATTTCTCAATAAAAATCAGTCAGAAGTCCATGTTTAGCCAACAGATATGACTGAAGTGAGTATTGGCATAAATGCCTTTGTTTAGCTGTGTTGAAGTCTTCAAACTTTATTGGTAAAAATACAGTGTGCTGGCGGATAGGGCTGGAATGTTGTACTCTCACATTTGGTACCAAATTGAACATCTCATTTTGTTTGGGGAATTTAAATAAATAATAGAAGACATTAAGATTTTATTTAAGTAATTTATTTTATACCTAAAAGTGTTTAACTTTTTTAAAGCCTTTTAGTTGTTTATACTGTGTACATCTTTATTTTACAATGTCGAGTGATGTGAATGAGCTGGCCACACTGCATGTTTAAGGATATTATTCCAAAAAGAAGACAGTTTAACTGAGACATATGATCCTTGTTTAATAGTTCCAATACTCTCTAAAGTAGTTAATATTCTTATATTTCTGAGGGGATAAAAGGGGAAATTTAGGAGAAGTTAAATTATTTACCAATGGCCACATAAACAGGAAGTGACAGAGGGACGCTCAGGAGCTGGTTGTGTCTGGGTCTCGCCCTGGTCTTTAACCTCCGACCCACGTGCTTCAACATGGAACTGGATTTCCTATTACACTTTGGCCTTCCTCTTCCCTAGTCATTCTTTTCAATTTGGCCTTTTCTACTTCAATTCTGGTTTTTCCCTTTTTGTTTCCATTTGGTTCCTATCAAGATAGACTATGCCATTCAGAAGTAGCAAGCAAAAGTCAACAAAAGCTAGTGAGAAGAAACCCTTAAAAAACAACCAAAAAAAATTAAAAATAAAAAAACAACCATGTCAATGAGCCCTTGCCATAGGCAGAACAATTTTTGACAATCCACTGATTTGAAAGTTTTTATTAGGGGTAGGAAAAGAAAAAAGTTGGACCATCAAGAAGAACCAATCACACACCATTCATTAAGGGATTACCTAATGCCTGGCACTGAATTTAGCCGTTTATAGACAGTATCTAATTTAATCCCCACCACAACCAAATAGCATAAACATTATTACTGGTAATTTACTGAGGAGAAATCTGAGGCCTGGAGACATTATGCAATTTACCTAAGGTTATACAGTTTAACAGGTTAAGCAGAAATTTGGACTCGCCTTTGATGGATTACAGAGATCATGCCACAATAACCATTTGGGTGAGCTGCATCTCGGCCACTTGTGGGCGCTCTTTCTTGAAAGAGTATCTTGAGTAGAGAATAAGATTGACAGTTAAGTGATCCAAGATTATTTTTTCAACACAGGTATAGCAAATTTATAGTAATGACTTCCTAAAAAAAAAAGATCAAAGAATCATTTCTTTAAAAGAAAGAAAGGAGAAAAGGAGATCCCTCCTTTCTTCCTGGGTTGGTGGTCAGACCCAAACTCATGAGGCAGATGAGCAGGTGGATTATGAAACCACAGCAGAATTTTCCTTTTGCTCCAGTGGAAGCAGTTGTCTTCCCCAACATTTTCACACTTTGCTTTTTCATTATTTCTGTCCATTGATCACCGAGTCACTGCTTGAAGCAGAAGCGGAAGTCAGGGAAAATGCCAGAGGCAAGGGCCACTTTTCGGTCACAAAGCAATTCAAGTGGTAGCTCTCCTTCTCTTGCACATCCTGGCTGGGCCCCACGCCAGGAAAGCACTCCTCGATCCTCAGGATGGCAACTGGGCCTGAATGGGGTGTAGAAAGCTTTCACTTATCCAATCATTCTGGATTGCCTGTGTCGACTCTGACTGTGGATGAGAGGAAAGAATAATAAGCACAGCCAACTGCCAGAAACTTCTCGTTGCCTCAGTGCGTATCTATTTTTCAGCTGGATGACTTTTATTTTTGCATTTTTAATTGCTTTATTTGTATTGCCCCTTTCCTCATGGCAATTTCTAAATACCACTTTGGGGAGTTTTTTATGTTCAGAACAGTGACAGTACCACCGAGATCTCAAGCTAAGCATGAAAGCCTGGATCTAATATCTTCTCGCTGCTTTCCTATCTAATAGGCCTGCTTGTGAATCTCGCTGCTGGAATACCAAGACAAATGGATGTTTACTGAGGAAAAACTAGGAGTTGCTGAAAAGCGGACAGGAACGATGACTTGTCAGAACGCCGATCTGATGACTCATCAAATTGCACGCACATCCAATGGTGAAGAGCGCACCCGGGAAAGAGAGATCCAGCAGACTGGCTCCCAACCCCGTGTGGCCAGCTGTGTAATGCTCTCCAGCAAGAAAAAGTAGGTAATCACAACCACTCACTTTTTATTCACAGAGAGATGAGAATGAATTTGACCATGTCTGTGGAGTGCTTTGAGGCCTTTGGAATAAAGGCATTCTACAAATATATATTTCTATGTGTAGTTGTCTGTGTGTGAGTGTGTGTGTGTATGTGTGTGTGCTCTTTCTCTTGAGTAATAGGACAGAAAGAGAATTTCCTACATGACATGCCAAGTACATTTCATAGTCTCTGTGTGCTGTGTGCTCATATATCTAAACATTTTTACAGGTAAGTTGCTTTCTGTCCTATGAAAAACGTCTCTTGGTTGCATTGGGGTCTTAAATATCCATGGTGTAAACTGGCAGCTTAGTGCTTTTCATTCAGTATCTAGCAGACGAGCAAATCCCAGGACTGAGCTATTGATCCAACTGAACTCACAAGCAGTATGTCCTTATTCTTCTGGTTCAGTAGCCTTGGATGTAGTATACAAAATAATTTGCCACATTCTTCAAAGCGATTTTCCCTTGGGGTAGGAAAAACACAGTTGGAAAGATGCAAAGATATTTCATTGCATTCAACAATAAAAGGAACATTTTAAATAAGTTTACTGACATAAAGAAGCCTACTTGTTTTGTTTATGTTTGATGTTGTTTTCATTTTATTTTATTCTGTATTTCCATAAAAAAGGCCAAAAGAGTGCAACTTTAATCAAAGCCCTTTTAAAATAATTTTAACCTGCCCACCATAAGCTAATCTCTTACTCTTTTATCACTCAGGGCTTGGGGAAAAAACTTAATTTCCAAATCAGCTTTTATTAATATTTATCACACTATTGTTTCTTGACTTTTAATTCCTTTTTGCTAATTGATGTATCATATCGTTGTCAAGATGTGAAACAATATTTTTCCCTTCCATATGAAAGAAAATGAAGAAGAGAGATGACAGAGAAACAGTTGGTGGTCACCATGAAAAGAAGGAACTTGTCAAGGTCCTTATTTATTAGTCAACTCTTCTTTTAGAGACACAGGGTTTGAGGGCTCAGGAAGGTAATCTGGATGCTTAGTCCAGTGAAGACTTTGAATTTAAAGCAGAACTTGATCAAGACCTAAAAGCTAAGTGATCAGTGCTGGTCTCTCTACGGCCCAGTTTCTCCACCTGTAAAATGACCCTACATCATAAAATCAGTGTGAGACTCAGGTTAAAAAAAAAAAAAAAATGTATTGAGGGCATTTACTACAATCCTAGAACATAGTAAGCACTCAAAAATAAGTACTTAATATTACGAATGGTAACATCAGTAGCAATAATGGCAGTCACGGGGACATAAAACTGCAGATCAAACTCAAATAAGTCAAACTCTTAAGAAAAATGTTTACTGCCCAGCACACGTTAGCCACTATCTTAGACATTGTACTAGGCACTGGGGATACCAATTAAGAAAAATAAGGCATGGTGTCTACCCTAAAGAACTAACTATCTAGTTAAAATGATACATGGGAAATATATTTAACACAAGATAATTAACTATCAAATGAATAATAAAGGCAATCAAATAGGGGGTTTAGAGAATAGAGTTCATAGAATGGAATAGTAATAACATTCATTATCAGACAAAAATGCAGAAATAAGATACATACACATATATAAATATACTTAGAGATTATTTCTTCAATATTTTTATCCACAACTCATACTCATGCAATACACACAAATAGTAAGCTGTCAGAAAACACAACCATTGCACCATCATTCAAATATTAAATAATTCTAGGAAATCAATCTCTATTTGATGAGCTGAAAAAAGCCAATCATAAAAAGTTAATACAAGGAACAATTTGAGTAGCCTAAGTAACCCAATGTCAAGTATTACATTTCAGTTTGCTTCTGGGAAATTAACATAGCTTATATCAATAAGAAATGAGGGAAGTGGTCCTTTTTTTAAACAAAGGCAACAATTGGGCTGTAACCGTATAATCAATAGTCTTTTTTGCAGGTGTATGGATAGTGCCCAGAGCACTGAATTGAAGAAGATTTTATGTACATGAAGAGTGAAAGAATAATTGTCTAATAATCATCTTAGTGATGATATCAAGTAAGTGTTAATGAATTATTAACATAATATTAATTATTATTAGTTTTTTATTACTATTCACAATTTTGTTAAGCTTCAGGGCACCAAGATAAATTTATACTCAGAATGTTCATACTTATTGCCCAGTCCCCTGTTTTGCTGATATTATCTCATACTGATGAGATTTGAAAATAAAAACTATTTTAAAAGAGATCTATATAGAATTTAAGTTTATTACTCCAGATTTACTTAAATATTTATTAATTCAATAAATATTTTAAGAGCTGGAGACATCACTGTGCATATAACATATAGAGAGAGACAAATCAATACATATAATAATTATAAATTACATATAATAGAAGAATTGTTAAGTCATGAAAAATGGTATTAAGAAGAAGAATACTACATGGATAGGGAGTCTTTTTAAAACTCTCTTAGGAGATCAAATTTGAGCAGAGACTTCAGTGAAAAGATAGGGTGAACCAAGCATGTGAAGCGTAGGGTAAGATCATTTTAGGAGGAAGGAATAGGAAGTACAAGGCCATGATGCTGAAATGGACTTAAGTTATTTTTAAGAACAGCAAGAAGGCCAGTATGTCTACAGGCACAGAGAAGTCTAATACATTGCCTGAAATTTTGCTCTAAGTTCTGAATATGAGAATTTTAATTTTTATATTACACGTGATTAACTTAGTTTTATGTATCCAAAACTGCCACTAACTGTGTTCTTTTAGAACATAGAAGAAAGCAGGTTAAAATTAAAGTAGTCCCAGGATGGTAACCCCAGGACCCTGGCACTGTTAAAAGCAAAAACAAACAATAGTCAACAGACACAGCAAACTGCAGAAGTAAATCTGCAATGCCTTAAGCTACTTGGAATTATTGGACAGAGAATATAAATATTCTATAAAAGACTCCAGGGCCAGAATGACTTTCCAAAGAGTTCTTTAAATTCAAAGAGAAGATAACTCCCATACTAGCAAAACTACTTTATGTGCATTCTTTAAAATGTTACTTAATTATAAAAACCATTGAAAAGTAACACAAAAATTAAAAGTATTTTTTACAGGAGTGTTAAATAGGTTGTTTCAGTTTGAGCAAAATGTCTATCTTTTGATAGTTGCAGTCTGATTGATGTGCTGAAATGATTCCAAAACTTCATCTTGGTTTAGTTAGCATCATCTGCTCTGCCATTTTAAAATCTAAGAGGAGCAAAAATTTTCAACAAATACAATAAATATATTGAGACCTCTTTCAAACCAATAATCAACTTTAATGCCTCCACGGGAAAGAGAAAAATGGGCAAATAATATACAGTACAATCTAAAGAAGCAGGAATATAAATGACCAATTAGCAAAAGAAACATGTAATTTTGTTAGTAATAAAAGAAATAAAAATTAAATCAACCATGGCACCCTGTATTAGCCTAGCAGATGAACAAACAAATAAGAAAAAAAAAAATCACTCCTCCTCAGCACTAACGACTGAGTAGTCAGATAGCCATGATCTGGTGACACATAAAGCATTTCCCTAGAGTTTCAGATCTCTCCGGCATGTATAACTTACCAAATCAGTTCCCTGCATAATAAGAGGAAATGCTCCACAACTTTACCATTATGCAGAACAAAATCATTTTAATGTGACTCCTATCAGTATTTTAGTCTCTAGTCGATAAAGATTTAATTATTATCTGGGTTACTTTCCAGTATCCCAGATAAGTGATGTGACTTTTTACAAATTCACTGAAAAGAGAAATCTAAAAGACATTTCTCTTTATCACCATTGATAGAATAGTGATTTCTCAAAATGAGACCCAGTGATAACCTAGATCCTGTCCAGACCTATCTGAACCTAGGAATTAGGATTGGTAACAACCTCCCAGGAGTTGCTGATGCACACGAGTTGGAGACTCACTGATCCAGAGGAAACAAACAAAAATTAACCCAGACTGGCACGCAGCAAGAGTCATAGATGTGCCTCAGAGACACCCATCTGCAAAGCAGCAAGCACATGAGGTAAGGCATTGCCGTGTCTAAAGGCCCTTGGAAAATCAGCCTGGGAGTCCAGAGAATGGCCTCCAAGAATGGTTCTTATGTTTGACTTTGGCCGCTGACTTCCCAGGCAGTCCTATGCACTGAGGCTGAAGTGAATGCGGTAGGACAACTCCAGGCAGCTCTACTCCGCAGCCAAACCTGGTAAGGGCAGGGGGAAGCCAGCTGTGCCACTCCCTTTTGGGGCATTGCAGTTATGGCCACCCTTTCGGCCAGCACACAGACACTTTGGCTTCAGCCTTTTACCTAATTCTCTCGAAGGTTACAATGGGGCTAATTTTCTGACTTTCTGCTTTTTGACATATCGCCATCTTCAGTGACCATGAATCATATGCCAATAAAATATGAGAATGTATTCAAAATAGGCAGGACAGAATAAACAATGCATTCAGACTTAAAAAAAAAAAAAAGCTACACATGAGAATCTTTTTTTCCCGCAAATATAGACAGATGAATGGAGAATATGATATCTGACACGATGGCGGCACTCTAACGGCAATAAAGTATTACTGAGTATCTGTCAGCCTGCTTGTGGCTTGTTTGTTCACACTTAGGGCCAGTTTCATGAAAGGGAAAAACAGAACTGTGTTTTTCCATTTGTAGAGCTGTAAAAAGGAAATGACATTTTTATTTGTTGTATGAATAGTTTCCAATTGTTTCTTAGTTTCTTTGAAACCAGTTTTTAAAAATATTTCTGAGAACGTTAATAAATTTTCTTAATCAACAAATTGTGCTTTTATCTACATTTTCAGTTTCTCAATATACAGAAAGGACTTGCAAAATCACTTCAGCATTTCTGCAAAAGCCCAAATGTAAACATAGAGTAAATACAAATGCCAGGAGTCTGTTAAAATTCGACAAATGTGCCCTTTACCCACTATGCTTTGCTTGAATTGGGTTCTTTGTGTCCCCATTTCCCCTAGCCTTGGCCAAGTGCATTTTGTCTCTCACTAGTGCCCTGATGGTGATGACACAATAGTGTGCATTCATTGCAGTGGCTTGTGCAGAACTATGGTTCAAGGTTCCGTCATTGTTTCCTCAGGGTAACCATTCCAGGGAGTGAGTTGTACTCGTCCTTAAGGATGAGCACTACAAAATTTTGACTCTCTCGATGGCTAAAAATCTCTTTCATCCAAAATAATGTTTAATGTAACCATTTTTCTTATTTAGAATATAAAAATAGTGCGTGAACATACAACACACTTTAAACAGTACCTTAGGGGGAAAAAAGATATTATCTTTGCTTTCCCCCACCAAGGTGTTCATAGATTTGGAGAGTTTGGCTAGTATTCACTTTTATTATTATTATTGTGAAGGAAAAATTGAATTCAGAATCTGTATGAAACAATGAAGTAATTCCAAATAACAGTTGTGCCCATATTCATCACTGATCACTAAATGGGACTGATTATAAACGTACTAGGAGACTATCAAGAAGGCACTGTTGATTTACTTTACATAGATAAACAAGCCACATAAAAAATGAAAGTACAATGCTTAGTGAATTGTAAGTGATTAAACATTAATGACTGCAAAGCTTAGTCAAACACTGGAAGTCTTAAAGTCTTCCACAGTACATCATGTTGAGTGTCAACGGATAAAACAGAATGCCAATATTAGTTGGAATGTTCTTGAAAAGAGTTAAGCTTTGTCAATAGCTATAAATGTACATGTGCCAATATCTAAAAATCTATCAATCTCTACACACTGTTTGTAGAGGCTGGATTAGTTTGACCGTACCAAAAATATTCTGGTACTGGCTGGCATCAAAAATAAAGAGATCTCTAAGTAAATTTTAAATGCACTTATTTGTTTATTTTGCATCATGTGTATGGATTTTGGTATGGATGTAATCAAGTATTTATTATGTACACTAAAAGAAAGCAGAGATAGAATGAATAAATCCAATTTTTCTTTTTTTTTTCTTCTGAGCCTCTCGACAAAGTGGAAGGCTATAGCAAAAGCAAGTTTAAGCCAATATCTGTCAAATATCAAATAATTATTAAAAAGGAAGCACAAAAAGAGTCAGACATCCTGTGTTTTATCATCTCAAGGAAGTCCCCAAAGTCTGTCCTCAGCCACTTTGGACAGTTATCTTCTAGGAACAATAAATTTGAGTCCAGGATGGGTGGCATGGTAATTCCAAAGCTCTGTTTTGTCCAGTGCCCCTACTCCTGTCACAGATGAAGTCATTGCCTTATCTGACAAAAACGGTTGTTTGATCCTGCTATTAAAAGTTCATTTCATCAGGGGCACCTGGGTGGCTCAGTCGTTAAGCGTCTGCCTTCAGCGCAGGTCATGATCGCAGCGTCCTGGGATGGAGCCCTGCATCGGGCTCCCTGCTCCGGCGGAAGCCTGCTTCTCCCTCTCCCACCCCCCCTGCTTGTGTTCCTGCTCTCGCTCTCTCTCTGTGTCAGATAAATAAATAAAATATTTTTTAAAAAGTTCATTTCATCAGCTTCAAAACAACTCTTTCACACAAGGACCCAGGGGAGAAGAATATTCCCACCAATGTGGGAAATCCCTGCTGGTAGACCATTCAGCAAGTCAGAGCATCATCAAAAAGGTACTGAAGGACAGTGTGGATGGTGCAAAGCATAACTGGGGGCATATCTGGGAATTGAAAATGGATCAGGCATGAGATGATATTCAGGAATTAAGTTTTAGTTTTGTTAGGTGTAATAATGTTATTTTCATAATAATACCAAATTTCTCATGGCAAATAAGTAAAGCCTTTAAGAAATGGAAGTCTAATTCACTGATTCTTAATCTCTTTTGGATTATGGAATTCTGAGACACAGAAAAAAAGCTATGGGTCCTTTGACAGAATAGTGCACATATGGACCTATGCACACATTTTTTAATGTAGATCAGGGGATTTTTAAACTCCTATTCCAGTTAATGGAAGAAACAGCCAAATTCACTAATGATTACAGTAAGTACTATACTTGCAAGACCATGATATTTACAGGACTTGAAGTAAATTATACATATTTTAGGATCTGGGAGCACTTTGTGATGACTGTAGAGATAGGATTTAAAAAAGTGTGGGGAAAAAAAGCCAATCAAGATGGAAGAAAGGATTCAGAGATACTTAGGGGCAAAGACAGTCTTTTTCATGTTCTATCCCTGGAGCCAAAAAGCCATCCCTGGCATATGTATGGTAGGTGCAAAATCACCTTTGTTGAAAAAAGCAAAGGTCATGGATAAGCCACCAAGTAAATATTCATCCTTACAGTTCTTTGCCTCATGCTAAATGGTTCTTATACTTCTAAGGTAAAGACTCCCCATTAGATTCACCCCCTTCTTATTCCCTAATGCCTCCAGCAGGGTCTGAGTAGCCATTGCATTTCTCCTATTGGTAGGAATCAACCCTGTGGCCATTAGACCATGGTCTCTTTTGTATTAAGACAAAATGTTAGAGCCTAAGGATTACTGGAAAATGAAATAATATCTTTAGCACTGCATTTAAAATAACAACCTGCCCAAAGGCAAAATTCTCTTCCCCTCATCACACGGTGGATCTCTATTTCACATTCTGCATTTGTTCAGTGAGCAGCCCTGTCCCCAGACACTGCAAGGGAGAATCGTGAGAATGGGATGAATGTAGAACCCAGGAGAGACAGGCAGTGCAGGAACAAAGCGTATGTGGTGAAATTAAGGAGAATTTGGCCCAAGAGCACAGTCATTAAGGATGCACTGTATTGATGATGAAGGTGGGGAAGGCAGACTGGATAATGCATTTTGATATTTTAAAGACAATCCTCACTTCACCCTTTTTTCTAAAGAAAGGCATTCTTACGAACAGGAGAGTTTCGCCTTTGCAGACGTACTATTTTGGGTATGTCAGAGGGAATCTACATCATATGAGTTTAAAGACTAGAGAAACTGTATTACTGATCTATTTGAAGTAGTTCCTGGAAAAATACCCTGAATTATTTGAGATCTTGTGTTATTTACAATTAAAAGACTTTGGCTTTAAATGTGTGTTAAAGAAAAATTCCAGAAGTAAAATACATGGAGTATTGTACCTGGTAGTATTTTATCTTAAAGTTAATTGGAGAAACATTTACATAGAATCATTCACTTTGCAGCAATGTAGAAAAGCTAATGCTTTGTTGATAGTTGTCCGGACCCCCCACTGCTACCATCACAACAATTTCAACTTTCTGACAAAAGAGTATCATGTATAAGTAAGATATATGATAGCAGTTCTTGGACTGTTGTGAATGAGTACTGGAAGTTAAAATTTTTAAGTCCACCAATTAGAATACATATATAAAGCCTTATAGATAAGACACTCTTCCATAAATTATAGCACAGCATAAAATAAGAAAGAAATCCCAAGCTTGAAATGATCATATGTCTGAGGATAAGCGCATGTTTTGCGACATGAAACCAGGTTTTAAAAGCTTACATTAGGAGTTCATAAACTAGGGTCAGGGATCCAAATCTGGCCCGTGGTCTGTTTTTGCATGGCCCTCAGGCTAAGGATGGCTTTCAAAATTTTTAAGGGTTGCATAGAAAACAAAACAACGAGAAATATATGACAGAGACCATACTAATTTCCAAACCCTAAAGTATTTATTACCTGGCCATTTGCAGAAATATCTTGCCAATCCCAGGTTTAGATTCTAATGTACTAGTGGCTAGTCTTGAGGTTCAATTTTGGATTCAGTTGGAAATGCCACATTATTAAACCAGAGATATCTCTCTTCTTCTGCAGCAATTTGTGCCAGTTTAGAGCCCCCAAAAGATGAAAAATTTCACTAGCAACAAATCAAATTCTCAAATTTCTTATCAATTTAAATCATACTAACTAGAGTTGGCTTCCTTATCAGAAGTAATGCTTTAGGGGCACCTGGGTGGCTCAGTTGGTTAAGCAACTGCCTTCGGCTCAGGTCATGATCCTGGAGTCCCGGGATTGAGTCCCGCATTGGGCTCCCTGCTCGGCAGGGAGTCTGCTTCTCCCTCTGACCCTCCTCCCTCTCATGCTCTCTGTCTCTCATTCTCTCTCAAATAAATAAATAAAATCTTTAAAAAAAAAAAAAAAAAAGAAGTAATGCTTTAGAAATAAAGTTGTCCAATGAAAATTTTAGAATTGTAAAAGTTTTTGACATATTTTGAAGAAACATGGATCTGAAGTGCAAAACTCAGACTTTCTGGAGGCACTGAAAAATTCTTATACCCAACTGTAATATTCTTACTTATGAATTCTTCTTCAGAAAAAGCCATATCTCTCCATATGTTTTTGAATATGCAGCTTCATGTGAAGACACTTAGATACTTTAAGAAATTTTCAAATGTATTTATTCAATAACATAAAATCCTTTTAAAATATTTAATTGTCTTGTGATCTAACTCATTAGCCCAACTAATACAATTTTATCATTAAATTGATACTCTTTTCAAATTCTATGCATGAAAATATAACTTATTATGGTATGGTACCAAAAACTAAGACTGGTCTGGCCATGAGTAAAGATTCCTGTATTATAAGCTAATAATATATTTCAGAATGGTCTTTTACATTAAATAGGAATTAATAAAATACATCGAACTAAGTTATTTTCTCTTTTAAATAAGTTCTGCTTATAATGCAGTGTCCAAGATGTCTTATTTCTTATAATGTGGAATTACTAATTGTGGTTATATCTCTACATATGAAAAGTGGTATAGAGAGATAGAAGTACCATGAAAGGGAAACTAATGAGAATGTGTTCTCATAAATGTAAGAAAAAAAGCAATATTTTTCTTATAGTTCATTTGAAAACAATTACAACAATTAAAAGAAAATTATAAAATAAATTATAAAATTACAAAAGAAATAAGAACTTCTCCCCTATTTAAAAGCTTTTATTAATAAGTAGACTATTTGCTCCTTGCCATAATTTTTGTTTGAGAGGCTCACTCCAAAGGCCCTGAGAAATAGTAACAATATTCAGATCAAATGCCTAGCTATGAAAAAGTTTTTGAGTAATGAATTACTGCTATTTTGCCTAGGGGGAAAAAATGTGTTTTTTGGTAGTCTACTTTAAATCTTTGACAAACTCTACATCAAACAAGGCTAAGCCACAAATAATGCCCAAGATCAACTTTAAGATCAAGTAAAAATCAGTAACTTGTAATACGGATTTGGAAGGATGTGAGTCAATGTAAAAGCTGCAAGATTTTTTTCTTCATTCTTTTAAAACGAATGCACATCTTCTGTGGGTAAAACCCAAAGCAATCTCTTTTAAACCATCTATTACGAAAGATAAAATACCTCCGAAACAACAAGCCTTTGACATCTGTGACACAGGAGACATGCAGAAGTCATTAAGGGTATCCCGAGGGGGTTCCAACAGTTGCTTCACTTTAGGGTGGGTGTGAGAAGACTTAAAATTAAATTACTTTAAAATAAAGTTAAAGCACTAAGCAATTTCCTGCTTTTGACTCAGTAGGGTTTCCCGTGAGAAAAGAAAGTAGGCAAAAAGTTCAGACAGACAGACAAACATATTTACCCCTAGGTGGAAGGTACAAATTAAATTAGCCTGCTACAAAAGGGAGATGTTTTCTCCTTCTGTTCAGATGTCATGGTAGTGAGGAAACATAGTCTGGGGCCAAGAAAAATGGCACAAATGCATTCATCTGAGCTACCATTCATCGTGATCCAAGGACTAAACAGAACACATAAAAGAACAGCACTGTTGAAGGACTTCCTCTCCCTAGTTACCAAGTTGAGTCTTGCAAAGGAACATGGGAGCAGGGGGTAGGGATCTTTCCAGAATGTTTCAGTGTTGATGGAAGTGTCAGAGGATGTTATGGAGTTAATGACTGAATCTGAAATCACATCAGTGTAATTTCATTCCATATTTCATAGAAAGAGCTGCATTTTATGGTACACAGTATGGTGTGTTTAAAGGTACATTGTGAACTTTCTTTCCCTCTGTAGCTGGAAACCAATATAGGCACTTCCAAAGAGTCAAGTATCTATTATAGTGCCTCATTAATATGCATGTTTTTGGCACTCAGTTTGGTTCAGCTGGTATGCTTTCCAGTATCTCATTCTTTATTTATATGAGACTAGGAGGTGTGACCTATGGAGCCAGTTGGCTGTCATGAATTGGAATATTCATTAAGCCTCATGAATTATGCATTACACTGCTTATAATACTGAGATCCACATTTGATCTAGCCAGAACTCTCAACTGCTTCCCATTCGATGGAATGATCCACATTTTGGTCAAACTATACGTGTGTTCCATATACTGCAGAAAGAGTATTTGTGTCTTAGCGATTTTGCTACTCGTGTCTGACTAAGTAGGTTTCCTATTTTTTTCATGTTTGAAGGGCATAGCAGACATGGTTCTCCTCTGGCAAACTAGGTTTGAGTAGCATTCTTCTCTACCCTGATTACTATTTCCATCCATTACTGCCCTTGCCTATAAAAGTCACCAATGACTGGTGAGCAGCCTGGATTTACAAAAGATATGTAGCTATCTCCTGGTGATCCACACATAAAAGCAAAGCCAAATATAGGACAGAGAGAGTGCTTTTAAGAATTTCGTTTCTCTTATCTAAAATAAGGAAATCCTTTTACTGATAACCTTATCATTTTTGTTGCTTTTTTTTATGGATGGGTATATCCAGGCCACATAAAATCTAATTTGTAGATTTTGCTGATGTCATAAGATTTTTATCAAGATTCAAAAACAGTACTGATTAGTTAGCCATTAAATATTCCAGTGTTTAAAATATATGCATCAATACTAAATTCATGTCTTTAAATCCACACCTTTTGAAACAGAAAGACAAAAACAGTTGAAAAGATCAGCTGGTAAAGATTAATATAATCTCTTGAACATATATCAGCAAGCTCAAGTGCTACAGGCATTTCACTTTTTTAGATTCATAGTACAAGCTACCCGAGTTAATATTTCTCCCCCAAAAAACCTATTCTTAAGTAAAAATAAGGTTTTTTATAGCATCGATCTCAAATCTTTGGTAACCATCCACTTATAAAAGTTTCTACTCTCTCTTCGTGTAGACCTGCCTTGGAAGGATCTCCTATTCAGGGAAGTAATTATTATCAGTTGAAGTCTAAAACATAATTTGAATTTAGTCCATTCTATTTGCTATATTCTGGAAGACTAAACTAAAGAATCTATAGCCAGCTCTACAAAAGGTCATGGGTGAGTCCTGGGTAAAATAGCATTGTTTACAGATTTTTTAGTGAAGAGATTAGCTGTCATTTACTTTCACATACCTAACTGAGGAGCTTTAGTGGTTCCCAGCAAGAGTGTGTTCTCGTCTCTTTCTTAGCCTGTCACATCCTTGTCAGTTTCAATAAAATTACTTACCTGAATTATGCAAATGAGGTTTTGTTATGTCCAGCTCCCATTATTGTTCATCTCCACTACAGCTGAAAATTCTAGCGGACCCCTTGCTTACACTGTCTGATTCCAGGACTCCTTAGGTCAAGACCTTTCAACCTCAGAGCTTGACTTATGCCACAACCATTTGACAAATCGCCCAGACCCTCACAAAAGCCGGTTGAGCTCCAGAGTGGCTGCTCTCTCTATACACCACTGTTTCTCTGTTTTGACATTTCCTTCTCACTTTTCCTCTCAGTAATTAGACAAAGGGAGAAAAAGACATTTGTGTTCAAAGAATGCTTTCATTTAGGACTGTGATAAATGGCTCCCCTTTCCAAGAAGCTGCAATCCCACTGCAGGACAGAAGGTTCCTTCACAAGGGGGCCTGGACAGCGGAGGCCGCCCACCAAAGCCTTCCCGGACGTCAGCTTTGCCTCTAAAAAGGCTGCAGAGAGTGTCCAGTGATCTTATCTGTGTTTTCAGTAAAACCAAAAAAGGGAAAATGTGGCATGAACTACCCATGTTAAAACTATCAGAGTTGTAAACACAAGGACATTAAGTATTTCTAGGAATGTTTGGTGTTGGAAAACAAATCTGGAACACAAAGGCATTGTTATTTTTTAAAGTCACCTTAGTACCATTAAGAAGTCTCTCTTCAAGTACTAAATTTCAGATTATAATATATCCCGCTCCCCATTATGTTTCATATATCATTTTGAAAAAGAATGAATTAACAAAACGATCAGAGATCTGACATTTTAGTGGCCCAAGACAAATTTGGAATATTTGTGGGGATGTTTGATCATGTTCTTTTAAAAATAAAATACAACTCTAACACGTTGCAAAAGGGAAAACTGGCATTGTAATAAAAAAAATTTTTTAATAGAGAGTAATTTATGTCAACCATGTTTTCATAAGCTTCTTTCACAGTAATGAGTTAATGTTTATTGTTCCACTGAGGAAGAAAGATTGCCAAACATGCAAAATAATTGGAACTGCATGTGACTCAACTGTTGAGAGTTTCAGTGAAGAATTAGCATGTTCCTGTTCATGCTATAGTTAATCTGTCGCCTTTGCTCATGGTAGTGCATTAATTAGAAAATCACCAAATGACATTCCCAAATGAGGCAAATCACCTCTATGATCTGATATCCCACTTGAATTAATAAACCAACAAATCTACTTTTGAAGTTTAAGGTATGATATGTAACTTTATTTACAAATTAAGGGGAGAAAATCAAGAAAATGTGGGATTTTAAAAAATATTCATTAGAAGTTGGCTTATGGCATTTATCTGATTAATGGAGCACTGCCTTTAGACTCATTTAAGTTAGCCCTGTGAACTTAGGCCAGTTTAAATATTTGCAAGAGAGTATTATTTTTATATTATATGAATTTTAGTAATTAATAGATCTTAAATAGTACCTACTAATGGATTTACAATAACATTTTTTTAATAAAAAGGAAACCTGGCACATGATTTTTAAAAGACAGTGTCAATTTATGTAAACAAACTATTTGTGGTGTCTGCTTCCTTGTGTTTAGCTGGGGGAGCTAAAACAATGTAAGAGAATAAATATGTCAGAGCTTCTATCTCCAAAGTCAAAACAAAGCCAAAGGAGGAATCAATTTCCATTTGGATTTTGATTGAAACCTTTGTGAGGGAACAGGGTCTTTAGATGTTTCCCATGCAAAAGGCACTAGACCAGGCAGCCTGATATGCTTGAAATAATGTACCCTCAGGCCTAAAGACCAGGATGCATTCCCCTTCAGAGAACTTTTCCAACATGAGGGAATGCATTTAGTGAGAAAGGAAAACCATGGGAACTCATTTGGTAAACCTTTAACTGATACAGTATATACTCAGTTTATGGTTTCCATTCATTCCGTGAATTGAAGAGAGCAGAGGTGAACCTGCCAATGCACAACGGAAAATGAGTATCAGTAAAACCTCACAGATCCAATATTTAAAGAGGAGCATAGCTTAATGTGAAAGAGAGTTCATTATCTTTGACTAATATTAAGTAATAATTAGACATATAAGTTCTCATTGCGGTACAAGGAACTAGAACTTTAAGTGTAAGGATATCCCTAACTGAAAATGTGTATGTGCTATTATACGATTCTGAAGATTTCCTGGACATCTCTTTTGACTAGATTTTGTATGCTCCAATATTAATACACTCAAGTTTTTTAGAAGTTTGTTCTATTATTTTTAGTGACTTATTATATGCTTCCATTTGAGTTCTGTCAACAAAGTATGTCTTTATTTTTAAAGCAAAAATGCGTGCTTTTTCTGATGGATCATAATAAAATAATTTTCTCTCTTAATTTCAAAGAAGGAGGATCTGGTTTAATTCTTTACTTAATATGATCTATTTCAAAAGATGGTCATAATTATTCAGAGAAGTCACAGTCTAAATTTATCTCCTCCCTAACACACCATTTCCTTAAAGGCAGTAATAATATTGTATCTCCTAAACACTCAGTAAATGTCAAAAGACTATTTTTAACTGAGCAACTATTATATGTTACTCATTTCTGCTCCTGGGAAGCTCACAGTCTAAAAATAAAAGCAAAAACAGAAATAGTATGCAAAATAATGATAAAACAAAGAAGAAAGCTCAAATGATTTATGAACAATGTTATAGGAAATTACTTACCATGATGATTATCAGAGAAGTTGGTGGAGAGGAAACATACCTATCATTGACTATAAAGTACCTACTAAATTCTGCTTGTTAGGGCGCCTGGGTGGCTCAGTTGGTTAAGCGACTGCCTTTGGCTCAGGTCATGATCCTGGAGTCCCGGGATCGAGTCCCGCATTGGGCTCCCTGCTCGGCAGGGAGCCTGCTTCTCCCTCTGACCCTCCCCCCTCTCATGTGCTCTCTCTCTCTCTCTCATTCTGTCTCAAATAAATAAATAAAATCTTTAAAAAAAATAATAAATAAATAAATAAATTCTGCTTGTTAGCCTAAAGAAATAATATTCTGGCCTTAGGTTAGATGCCCCTCTAAAATTTTAGTTGAATTTTCCATGATTCTGAACAACCACTTGTGTGGTTCCAAGTGTAATGTAATTCTTGCAGAAGTCACAAATTCCCTTACCTAATTTTGAAAAGATGGTCCCTCTTTTATCAGTCAGGAAGTGAAGAAAGGAAGTGTTTAACCTATATCTATGTTTCCATCACCTGTTTTCTTACCCTTTTAACCAGGTCTTCTTACTCAATAATTAGTTGTATAGGAGATCCAAAAACAGAAGTTCTTTCTGGAGTCACCATAGCAGAGTAGAACATGACATCTTTATGAAGGCTCATGGTCTGAAACAAGAGACTGCATTTGATTTTGAAACTTAGCTATGATCATGGTTTCCAATTTTTATTCAAGAGTAGAAAATTATATAATTTGATTTATTGCAGCAACTTCTTTTTATACCTTTCTTTCTCCATATAGTAGGTTTTAGAACACTTAAAAAAAGAAATACTTCTTGATTTTTTTTTTTTTTTGGAAATATACAGGGTAAAAATCATTATTGTCCTTCCCCCTCTCTCTCCAAACATAACCTGTTCTTCCTGCCCTCTCAGTCCCCATTTCAGTGGTTGGCACTATCCTCTCCCTTGTTATCAAAATCACAGAAACCTGGAACTCATTTGGATATTTATTAATTCCTATATGCTCTCACATATACTATATATATACACAATATGTGCACCTTGGTAGCGTACATATTTGTCCCTTAGTTCACCCCCTTGTCACTGCTTTAATCCAGACCCTCCTAATTCTCACCTCCACAAATGTCTTAGCTCCTTGCCCAGCTTCTCTGCTGTCTCAGACATTCCACTCAACCTCCCCTCTACAGTGGGAGTCTTCAATATAAGATGCAAATCCAAACATATGGCAGTTTAGTAGCCTTCAATAACTCCCACATAGATTTCAGGATACAATCAAATGCATTAGCAGAGCCCACCTCTCCACAGCAGATTCACACACTGCCTCATGGATCCTTCATGCTTTCACAGGGTGTCCCTACGGCTGCAACATTCTTCTCTCCCTCCTCCTCAATCACCACTTCATCTACTTCAGCACTATTCTTGATTCCATCAACTTGTCCCAGAACATTCCTCGACCTGGTGTCTGCTTTATCTGCCTTTCTGTGCTATTAGCACTCCGCCCATTTATTTGTCCTAGTTCTTGTCTGTTTATACCACTAGACCTTGAACTCTTCCAATACAGCAAATTTATTCCACTTTGTTTCTTTTAGTTGCCTAGAATTTATTTAGCTTTTGATTACTATCCAGCAAATGAAGAGATTTCCAAAACAGAGGAACGGAGCCTTACGAAGTTTCTGATGATTGAATATTTTGTTTCCAATAAAAACAAGGGAAAATATAAGAAAATATAAGAAAAAATTACAAGAGTAGAAATAATGATGGTGTACATCTAGCATGTATCACTGAGGCTACGCATTACATTCAGAAGAAAATTAAAATTAGCAGATACAGACTTGCGGCTTCAGCTCCAATACAACCCCCATACCCCATCCATGCAAAAAAAAAAAAAGCTGGCCAATCTGAAAATCAGTGGTTTTTCTTGGATTTTGCAGAGCACTGACGTTGCAGGGCAAAATGTCACCCTAAAATCAAGAGAGCAGGAGCATCTTGAGATACCGCAACCAAGATGTGTTTATTTTGAACTATAAACTGGTAAGAACACTTAAAGATTAATTTTTACAAACTGAATTTGGATTGTATGAGAATAAGAAACTGTTAGGGACTACAATCTCAGGGAACCCTTCATACTTTCATGGACTTTACTTCCAAGAACCCTACCAGGTTCTCATAGTAAAGATCTATGAAAGACCGGCTCATGGCTCTGGAAGAAGGAGGGGAAGGGGGATCATTGTGAAATTTCCCAAAGCTTTCTCCATAACAAAGACATACATAGGTTACAGGGAGAAAGACTTTGCCAGAACCTTGTCCCAGTTAGGGCCAAGCAATCATTCTACTCTCATTCCCTATAGCTTTTCTGCTTTACTAAGGAGAAAAAACCATATTCAGTAGGAGTCAGGGCTACAAGGGAAAAGAGTGGGAAGTCTGCAGTCAGAAAGGAGATGGGGGTAGGGCGGAGTGAGACAACTCGAGACACACGTTTGATGGTCATAGCCGCAAGACAAAGGCCCATCGGAACATGGATATTTAACTGGAAGACAACAGACTGTTTTCCTTCCCCCATATCCTCCCACCATACCAACAGGGCTCCAGTATAATAGTGGATTATAGCCGAAAGAGTTGCAAGGCACTGGCTTCCTCTGTGGAGAAGTATTAGCGAAGCTCAAAGTCTAGAAGGAAGAAAAAATAAAGGCAAGAGAGAGATTTAAAACCTCTGTTACCTATAACTACAACAATCATTAAACACAGTCAAATTCCTACCCAGATGTCCATAAATCCTTGCAGTGAAGGCCTATTTACCTCAGTTGCTATTATCCAATGCAATATGCTTGGCTTAAAAAAAAAATTACAAGATATGACAAAAATAAAGAAGAAAACACAGTGTGAAGAGAGAAAGCAATCATCAGAACGAGACTTAGAAATGACACAGATGTTGGGATTATCAGAATTTTAAAATAATTATGATTAATATGTTGAGAACTTTAATGGAAAAAAACCAGCATTCAGGAATAGGTGGTTTATGTAAGTAGAAAGATGGAAACTCTGAGGAAGAATTTAAAAGAAATGCTAGAATTAAAAACATAGCAAAAAATGAAACATGCCTTCAATGGACTCATTAGGAGACCACCATGCCAAGTAAAGAATCAGTGAACTTGAGGATAGCTCAATAGAAACCAAAATGCAAAGAAAACCGTGAATGAAAATGAATAAATGAAACATCCAAGAACTGTGGGATAGTTTCAAAAGGTATACCAAATACCTAACTGGAGTATCTCTGATGGAGAAGAAAGACAAAACAAAGCAAGAGAAATATTTAAAGTAAAATTGTCAAGATTTATGATAGAACTTAAAACACAGATTAAAACAAAACAAAAAACCTACCTAGGCATATTGTAGTCAAACTGCAATAAATGGAAGACCAAAAAAAAAAAAAAATCTTGAAAGACACTGGAGGAAAAGACACCTTATCTAGACAGAAATAACAAGAAGAATTATAGTAGACTTTCCACCAGAATTCATGGAAAGAAGACTATGACCTGAAATATTTAAAGATCAGTGGAATAGAACAGAGAGTCCAGAAATAGACTTACACAAATATGGTCAACTGATCTTGGACAAGGGTACAACTTAATGGAGAAAAGAGAGTCTTTTCAACAAATGATGCTGGAACATAGGACAGTCATACATACAGTTGAACCTAGATAAAGACCTCATGCCTTTCTCAAAAATTGCCTCATGTTGGATCATAAACTTAAATGTAAAATCCAAGGTTGTGAAACTTCTGGAAGAAAACACAGGAGAAAATCTAGGTGACCTTGGATTTGGTGATGAGTTTTTGGATGCAGCACCAAAAAGTACAATTCATGAAAGGAAATATCAATCGGTTATATTTTTTCAAAATTGAAAACTTCCCTTTGAAAGATAGTATTGGGAGTATGAGGGAACGGGCCATATCTTGGAGAAATATTTACAAAACAAATCTGATTGTACCAGAATAGAACACAAGAATGAAAGAAAAGTTGAATGGAAAAATGGGCATGAGATCTAAGACACCTCACTGGAGAGAACATATAGATGGCAGATAAGGATATGAAAGGATAATCCACATAATTTGTCACGAGGAGAATGCAAACTACATTCCTGGATGAGTTCTTGGAATAGAAAAAAGAACGATAGGTAAAAACCAAGAGAATCTGAATAAAGTATGTCCTTTAGTTAATAATACCAATATTGGTTCATTACTTGTGACAAATACACCATACTAATGCAAGATGTTCATAATAGGGGAAATTGGGTCTGAGGTATGCAGAAAAAACTCTCTGTACTAGCTTTGCAATCATTCCACAAATCTGAAACTATTCTAAAATAAAAATTTTATTAAAAATTGCTATAAAACTCGATACACATCCTTCAAGTTCACATGTGTACATGGATAAGGGGAACTTCAAAGTCACTTTCAACCCTGTATGTGCCTTATTTTTACACATAGTCCTTTTTAACATACACTATAATTCATGATTCAGTTAGCAAATGCTTCAAAGGCTCTTCAACAATTCCTAGCATACAGCTTGACCTTTAAGAATTCCATATATTTTGCCATAAGAAAAAATGTTTCCTTGTAATGAGCTTGATCTTCTGCTGTACTGCCTATGACTGTGACTAACAAGGGCTGACAAGGAAGTGTTCTCTGCCCTGCCTCCCTCCCCAGCACCAGCCTGCCGTCCCAAGGTCCGCCTCTCCCCCACTGCTCACCACCCCGCCATGAGGCTTCACTGTGAAATAGTACATGGAATCCCTCCCGGTGAGCATGGTTGAGGCAGCCCGGGATAAGACAGCAAACGGGCATTGTCCTACAACCCCTGCATCTATTCTGCACTCCGGAGAAAACAAGTCTACAGTAGCCACCATGGACACTAATACTGACATTGGGTTTCAGCAAGGGAACTCTAGAAAAAAATGAAGTGGAGTAAGGCATCACTTAGGAACTAAGGTTTCCCATTTGCTAAATGATCAGACTTGAAAATGTCCCTCACTTCATCTCCTAATGAGAACAAACCGTAAGGAAAATCCTAAGTCAGATGTTCATCACGGACTCCACTATGCAAGGTCAGGGTGATGCAGGTACTAAATTACTCCCCAGAGATGCAGGTGCTGAACTACTCCGGAAGTCACATGCTGCCAGAATGAAATGTTCCTAGCCATATCCAGACCCTCTGTTCTCCCCCTCACCGGGGACAAAGGGAGGTCAGAAGAGGCCCCTGGAGGGTAAGAGTGGGAAAGAGATGTGTGCAGTCTTCCCCTGGCAGACAAATATTCATTTTTATGCATTGGAAGCCTCCGGCTCCCTCCCTTGAATCAGGGCCTGCTGCAGCTCAGGCTGCTGCATGATGTATTTGTCTTTGCCTGCACATTATTATTTTATTGTTATGACTCTCATTCCTTCCTAACTGTGAGCCAATGAGCAGAATTATTTTTATTTACTTTGATTTTTTGGATGCTTGAATATATTACTTCAATATAGTTTATAATCCCTATAACAGCACATAATGGTTATACTTTAGACATTTAAAAGCAATTGGGCACATTCAATATGCTCATGACATATAACTTTATAATGCCCTATCTCTTTCTGTATTAAATATTTCATGTTAATAAATTCTAGCCTATTTTGTGTGTTTCGTATTTGAGTGTATAAACTCATAAAAATAATAATAACTGGCATGAGTTTTTCTGGTAAACTTACAGTGTGAAAATGTAATGGAGAACAGTTGATACCAGAGGTAAAGCTGTATAATTGAGGAAATCAAATAGAACAGAAAGATATCCTAAAATTCAAATTCAATAGGATTCTGACCAGATCCAAAAATAACATCCTGGAGATGCAACTTTTCTTAGCGCCAAGGAAGCAATCTCTTTTACATTATGGACAAGGGTGGTCTGTGTGCAGATGAACCATCCTCTATCTGACCCAGACTCTTGACAAAGAGCAATTTTCACTGTAGACTTTATATCATAGTCGCAATGTCATCTGCGTGGTTAACACAACAGTCTTCCAAAGACACGGCTCTGCCTTACAGAAGCTCTGCAGCCTCTCTGTTTGACAGGTCTAAAGAGAAAAATGAATAAGTAAAAATGATGGAGCATGATGACATGACATCATCCTCAGAGGTGACCCAAGAGGCAGAGGCAGACCAGAGCTTGTATCCCTGGTGCACATTATCGTCCACTGTCGCAGCGGTTCCTATCGTCCTATCCGACATGTGCGGGGTAATGGAGAGAAGGCATGCTTGAGGTGGGAAGAAGGGGCCAATCAGCCTTAGAAGTCATTTCAAATAGATCAGACTGTTCTTTATTTTCCCAAAAGAAACTCATGTCTCATTGTACACACCTAAGGAAAGTAGAGTGTGAAACTGAGAAAGAAGGCACTTAAATAAAGTGACCCGAAGGGTTTCAGGAATTTACTAAGTATAATTTTCGTAGCTTTAGGTTCAATCCCTTGTGCCTGCCCAAGCTAATCCTTTATTTTCATGCCAAAAGATACTCAGCAGCTTCTCTCTCCGACTCCTCATTGTATATATTCATCCGATAACAACATTCCTTTTCTCTAAACCTAGGCTGACTCATGAGAAAAAAACAATTTTCCATCAGGTCCCTCTGTAGGTAATGGCCAACTTTGGTCCAATGTGGTAACTCTGTTTCTGACTAGACTTTTGTTTTTTTTTTTTCTCTCCTGAGGTAACTCCATTCCTTCTCTCTTTTGTTTTTCCTTCCATGTAAGTTCCTCAGTACAGTGTTCAAGGAAAATACTACTAGGTATTATATCAATTACCTGTCATAAAAGAGTAATTAGCTTCCAGTAGGTGCTCAAAAATGGTTGTTCCTTGACATAACAGGTATCCATTTTGTAATGGTTTGATGTGACTTTCTGGACTTTTAAAAACTACGCTAGCTAAAATCTCAGTTAACTTCTGAAGCAGAGTTACATCATTATTGAACTTTAATAGCAATTTCCCAGGGATACCACACAATTTTAATGGAATCTTAAACATACATTTTTCCTATTTCTTTTTCTATTGAAAAAGGAGGCTAACTTACACTGCTTCTGGAGTATGTGGGGTCAAAGGATAAAGGTAAGATAAGAAAAAAATAATAAAAAGAACTATTTCTAGATTGAATTTTTTTTTTACTTTCAAACTTGTTGCTTTGCAAACTATAAATCATTTAATCAAGAAAATCATGTTTTACCCACTGAAATCATGTTGTAAAGAGAGAGATAATTTGACAAAATATCTTTCCCTCAGGAAAATTGAAGTGAAAGAAATAAAGTCCTTTTATAAATGCACAGAACAAATTCTTACTTTTTTGAATAATGGCATTTTCTTATGATTTTAATAGAGGCAGCAATACTTTTCTATTTAATAAAATTTAACAAAATATATACACATTTTTAAAAATTTAAATTACAGGTAATATTTTTAAAGGGACATTAACATTTAGAGCTGCACATGTTAATCCTCTATAAAGCATAAATGGAGATGTTTAAAAACTACTAAAATATGAATCAGGAGTAATGATGATAGCATACATATGCCTGAAATAAGAAAATAAATGTACTAAATGTTTAGAAAGTATCGATTTGAAAATTGAATTTGTAGGGCCAAATACCACAATAGAGCAACAATAGACTTAGTTAAAAATCCAAGTTTACTCCTAACCCCATCTGGTTTACTATGTGATCTGAGCAAGTCACATGATTTGTCTAGATGTCAGTTTCTTAATCTTGCAGAATTGATAAAAATTTCTGTATTCCCTTTTTTCCATCTACATTTTGGGAAATTATGCACTCATTTCCATTATTTTAATGGCTATCTTCAAAGATATTTTGAAGATAAAATATCAACTGATATTTAGCCAGAAGACATCAGAATACAGTGGAGGCTTGCAGACATTATCCTTTCTCATTGGTCAGTGTCCCTTCATGATTAGCTGTTGGCCAGACCATTTTCATTGTCCAGTGTTTTGAATTACTGCCTCAAATATTTAGCATGCATTTTTTTTACCCCAAATCCATCTTTAACAATGTATCTAAACTATTTTTCAAACATTATCAAGAACATGGAAAAATTTAATTCAATCTTCTCTTTCTAGCTTCCACATTATTATTTAACAGTTAAGTCCCTCATTTATTTTAACCTCCCACCTTCCAAAAATGGATTTATCTTCTGACAAGATTGCTAATATATATTTTTAAATTAATTGGTCATTGATGCTTTTATTATTTTCATTCCCTCCTCTGTGGTTGATTTTCTTCTTACTAAAATGTATTCTTTTAAAGTTCTCTCAGTGTGTCTGGAGTATAAATGCCTTATCTTTCGTGTCTGAAAAAAATCTTCATGTTGCCATCATCCTTACATGGTAATTTGCCTGGGCATAGAAATCCATGCAAAAAATCATTTTCCCTAAACCCTTTAAAGACATTAATCTACTACCTTTTGAGAATAAGCGTCACCCATTTGTAAGTAATCTGTTTTTTCTGTTTGCATTTAAGATTTTATCTTTATCATTGATGTTATGCAGCTTCAGTACTATGTGTCTTCATGGGGACTTGTGTGTTTATGATACCTGAATTCATCACTATGCCTTCACAAATTTTGGATTTGAGTGTTCAGACCTTATTATTTTGAATACTTCCCCTCTCCATTTTTTTCTCTGTATGAAACTCCACTGTGTGTAGTGAACTTTTTCAATTCACCCTCCATATTTCTTTAATGATCTCTCGTTTTTTATCCATTCATTTCTCTATTCCCCATTTTGGGTTTTTCCACAAATGAACCTTCCACATCACTAAGCTTCTCTTCAGCTCTGTCTAGACCCATCCATATAGTTTTGATTTTTTAATCAACTATGTTGTTAATTTATAGAAATTGTTTGTTTTTGTGTTTTTTAAATGTACCTGTCTTTTTTTATTCAACCTGGGAAAGGATATCCAATACTGGAGTTCTGGAATAAAGGGATTATTATTGTCCTACACTTAAGCTTTTTCCTCCAATTAATATCATTAATAAGGTCATAGTTTTAATCTCCTATTTCACTCTTAATTAGGTCCCAGTATGTTTTTTAATAAAATGAATTACATCTAGAAAGCATGGAAGAATATAGTAGTCTTAAACACAAATGCCTTCAGGAAACAATGCAAATAGCATAAGGAAGTGGAGCTAACCCTTGGAAACTACATCAGATTGGGGAGAAAATGGCCAGTATAAAGCAAATAGCTGCTACTCAGCTGCAGCCAATTTTTGCCATGTGGCATGTAAACCTACAGTTGCCAGATTTTCTTTTTCAAGAAAATTCAAATATCTTGTTTTTTTGCTATGAGCTCTCTCCAAATCTCAGCATGAAATTAATTCATTTTTAGAATATTTCTGGTGACCATAAAACATGTCTTTTGGCCAAATTTCAAGCAAAGATTTGGGGATCAGACATCTTGATTGAGATTTTAGCTTTTGGAAAACAATTTACTTAACTTGTCTAAGCATTAGTTTCCATATCTGTAAAATGGAGACCATGAACTGTTATGATGATTAAATGAGGAAAAGATGGTAATGCATCTTAAACAGTACTTAATACATAGTAGTAGTCACTTAATAAAGTTCAAGAGCTGAATAAAGTTCTTGAGGATTGTGGATATTAAACTGTAATCCCCAGTATCCAATCCAGAGTGGTACTTATTAGTAGTATTTATTAGTGGAACCTACTAATAATTCAAAAACTGTTAGGTGAATGAATGATTACTGTTAGTTGAATAAGTTTTAGTTTACAAAATTGATTGCATTCCACATGTATTTAATATATAGTACTATAGAGTTAGCTGATAATTTTCATAGGGTATATGAAATTATTGTAAAACATGAGTAGCTATGAATCAGTTCACTAAACTTGCTAAGCTAGTCACTGAAAAAAAGTTAGACAAAATTATACATTGCAGAAAGTATTTAGATCTCAGTAGTTTATTTACTAGTATCCTTTAATTACAAGTATGTGTGAAGTAGTTTACGTGTACAAAGATTCCAGGATCTAGATTCTCAAAAGAGAGGACAGAGAGAGAAACAAAATTGACATTGTAGACCATTTCCCTGGTTCAAAGGGGCTCATGGTTTGGTGAAAGAGAAAATAGTACACATATAATACAAAGGAAAAAAAGAAAAGTGTGTTTAGGGGGAAGAAGAGGGTTGGTTAAGGCACAAATCATGGATAAACACCTCAAAGTCTCCAAATAATGCACTGGTTTTCTGAAAAGTGCCCTTTTAAGTCCTCCTCCATGTGCATGGTTGTTGGAAACGTACACTAACTAAGTCTCAAGGCTGAGGAATAAGCTGTTGTTAGGGGAGTCTTTTAAATCCTATCTTAACTTCATGGCTGAAGGTCATGGTTCTAAACCTGTTCTAGGCTTGGAATTCAGGAATACTTGGAGGCTCATTTATTTTCTTAGTTTGGCTCTATTTTGAATTGCTGTTCATTTGTGTTAGAGTAAAAGAAGCACATTTTAGGTTTAGTTCTGGATTCAGTAAAATTTTGAAGTTCAATGTCAAGTTCTACCATTTCTTCACATGTTTAGGTATGTATTTGGGTAAATTTAAAAATGAGAACCCTGAGATGAGCCAGGGCTCTCCCCAGATGGTCTAGTCTTCTCAGAACTAGGCCACTCTCCTAGATTCTCTTGGCGTGTGGCTTTGCCGAATACCCTGAGAGGAATTTGGGCACTATCAGCATGCCTTCTCTAGTAGCAAGAAACTAAATTAATAAATTTTACTTTGTGAAGGGTCTATATCATTTTCTTAATTTAGTAAAATTAGTTTGAATAGTTTCATTTCTCATTCAAAACTTTGGTCCAAAATATATATAATTGCCAACAATTTCATAATGTAGACGGCTAAATGAAAATAAGAAATAAATACATTTTCTCTACCCCATAGCTATTCTCCTATGTGTTGAGCTTCCATCTGTTTGCCTTTTGTTTTTGTTTATGTGAAGCTTTACATTTTGCCATCAATATGTTATGTTGTGTTGTGTTAACTTGTAAGCTGAGACAAAGATAATAAATTACACATTTTCACTGACATTTTAGTTGACTGACTACTAAAATCTGATTTGAAAACTCAGCAAGGATGTAATAGATTTAATAGATTGCATTAAAAGTATTTTCTGAGGACAAACTCCTACAAGGAAAGAACTGGTAATTTCTTAAAGGACAAAGACCTAAATGACGGATTTCTGTGTCATAAGCAAGAAGTGAGTATACTCATGGTATAAGAAGTCCAACTTCCAGAGACTTATTCCCATCATTGCCTTTCATTCTACTCTCTATGGAAAATGCCTTCAACTGATGATTCTCTAAGTATTTGAGCAAGTCGAAGGGTTTCCAATACCTTTACTTTAAAGTGGGCTATAAGAGGAGGAAATGATGCAAAGAGCTGGTAACACATAAAGAATGAAGGTTTATGCATACAATGACAAGCAGATGCTCATGTTTTAGAGATTTATACAAGAGGTAACTAATTCTCTATGTAAATATTTTTATAGAGTGTAGCAGGTAACAGACATAGTTTATCGTGGTTTTATTATTTGCCATACTCATAGAGATACATTGTCATCTTCTTCAGGCTCTTTATCAGCATGGATTTGTTCTGCAGCTTTAAGACTAGGTATGGGCCATTTTAAGGCCAGATTTTTAAAAAAATGTTTAACCCTACTGTAGCCAAGGAATGATATTATCAAAGTAGTGTCATTGCCTTCAACAAAAGAATACACAGTGCAGCCTAGGAAGGCTTCCCAGAGCAGATGGCACCTGTCCCTTCATCTAAGTTTTTCCACCTGTTCAATTACAAGGTCTCCCCCACCCCTTTTTCATTTTTTGTTTTTTTCTATTGTTCTCCATATTTCAAAGATTTTTTTGAATGCTAAATATATTGTATTTAGTAAGTAAAAGTCAGTTTATGATTTCATGGTATCTTCATTAATAATCATATAGAGAGAGACATTTTCTGTGATTCTGATCATTGCACTGCACTGGACTATTGCAATTCCAGCCAAAGTGTCAATTTAGCCCTCTTAAACCATCTTAAATTTTATATATATCCAATTTTTATTTGACCTTAAATATATATGCACTGTGTGTTAAATATAGTCTTACAAACCATTTTTGTAGACCCTCTAAGCAAGACTGATTCCAAGTTACTTTAGATCTAATTCAGATTCACAGGATCCCTTAGCATTTGTGTATAAAGGACACTTTTCTCAAGGGAAAAGAATCTGCAAAAGGGAATAATACTTAGGGAAAAATTTATATATATGTGCTGAAACCATACATATATACATGTCAAAAACAACCAAAAATCTATGAGTAATCTAAAAACAATATCAGGGTACCAAAAATTGGCTATGATTTTAAAACATTTTACAACAATCAAACAAAAAATGTCTAGAAAGGGTTAGGACTCACAATAATCAGCTAATGAAATTCAATGCTTGTGACCACTCCACACAAAGAGGTTTGGATATTATTTTTCACCAAGAAAATAAACACTTGTCTTTGGGCTGACTCCCATGTGGCAGAACCAGAGCAAGGCATTTACTGCTATTCTGCAGCTCTTTGAAAAATCAATCCGAAAGAGAAACTCTGTAGAAGACCCATCTTCTTCGTGTTTCTCTGATATGTTGCACTCTTAAAATGAACTAAAGTAAAAGAAGAAAATTAAAGAGGCACACAGAGCAGCAAAGACAAATGATGGAGAAAGCAAAACCAATGCTTCCAAACATCAAATCAGAATGTTGCTCTTGTCCTGGAATTCCCCTAGAGTTACTTAGGACAAAAATCTGGTCCACCGAGATCAAAGCCAGGAAGAACAAAGAAAGTCAGAGTGATAAACAGCCTACTAGGAAGAAATCCCAAACAAACCCTGACAGTTTGTGGAATGACTGGAATAAAAATCAGCTGTTCAAACTAATCTCTCATTTCGTCCATCAAAATAAAGATGGAGCTTTCTGTGTCCCTGACAAAAGCTGGGCACCCTGAGCCTGAGCACTTTTCTAAAGTGAGAGAACTGTAATTTTTTTAACTTATTTATACTCACAGTCAAACCAGGCCTTTCTTGCTTCCCTCTCAAGGAATTGTTTTGAAAGAAGTCACATCCACCCTCACTGTAGACCTTCTGAAACGATGAATGGGTTAGAATGTTTGAATATTATCAACCACACTAATTGCTCCATGATCCTGAGACCTTTCTGTAGTAGGCAACACTGCTCATGTATAATATTGATAAAAAGTCTCCTGGATTTGTCCCATTTCCTAATTATCTGAACAAAGATAAAATATAATTTAAAAAGGGTCTCAAATATAATTGCATCCCTATGTGGAAAGAAAATGTCTTTATTTTTCTATAACTGACCCAATCCTTTAAAATTTCTTCATCCTTCCTGGTAATGAAGATAGAGTTAGAAGTGACTATAATTTAGTCCAATTGGGTAAGCTTAATTCAACCTAGTAATTATAACAACCTTTATAGATAACTATGTTTCTGACTGGGCAACCCAAGAAAATGGTCAGTCTTATGAAGTCCTACTCCCTACCCTTGCTCCTATCTGCGAAGGCATCTTGGTGTATAGGGCAATGTTGGCATGTAGCCTTGTGTCGGGTAGGGAATGAAAAGAGTTTCTCAATGTGCATGGTTCCCTCAGGATTTTTCCAAGTCCCAGGCTGCAGAGTGGCTGAACCAGCTGCTCCCTGGACTGGTGACACCTGAGAAGCTACCACAGCCATCAGGCTCTCTCATTGTGATGCGCTGGTACTGTAGTACCGAAATTATCCATACAAGATGACCTCTTTACTCTTAACCAAGATCTGATGGCCCACCAGTCATATTGGCATCCATTTCCCCTCACTGGGGCAAATATGGGTCACTGAGCGCTGTGTTCATGCCACATGGAAGGAGCAACACTGTCTCAAGCTAACAAATCTTTCCCTTTCCTTCCCCTTCAGTGCCATATTGGAAGTTTTCAGGTTTGAGGATTCTCCTGAAAGGTAGCAGCATGCTTGTAAAAGCACACCCCTAGTATGCCAGTAAAAGTACACCACTAGTTCCTGTGTCCTAAGGCTCCCCGTGAAAACTCATCCTTCCTGTGGAACCCACCAGTGATTGTGGTATGGATAGACAGTACTTATGAATGAGAACACTGATTTATTGCCACTTTTTTTCTCTCTGTGTCTTCACTTTTCTTGCCCATAATCTCTGGAGACCATAAGGGGCAGGTTTCAGTTCTAGCATATATTCTTTTTACTCCATAGTTATCAGCCTCATGGTGAGGAGTCCTAGCCAGAAAGAACATAATTTCTATACTACAGAAAATACTTTATGGTCTGGATTCTAAAGGCTTGATTTGATTTACTAAAGAAATTTACAAAATTATATCTCGCCTCAAAAGACTGGTTTTCTTGATGTGTTCTCAAATGAAAATCTAAGTGGACAGTAAATTCTTAACAAAGACCTTCTTGTTCTGGAGATTATGTACTATTCCCCTGCAATACAAAAACTCAAACCACCATTGGGTTGGAAGACTCAGAGAAAGTAAGTGATAAGATACAGCAATACATCTGAAAATACTTTTTGAAGATTATCCACATTATACTTGGGACCAAGATTTTTAGATACATAAAAGTGTTCTAAGGTTTGATATAATGACTTTATCTTCTTCACAACACCTTCTAGGTTGAAGACAGTTGTGAAACACATGATCAATCACCCTGTAATGGACAGTAGACATCTGGAAATTCTTTTGTAAAGCTGAGCTGTGCCTCCCAGAAAGAGACAGTGAAACCCTAATGATTGAGAGAGACTTACTTAAAGCTCAGGAAAACAACTGGACAGCTCAAAAGAATGAAGCATGGTTATCTGCACTTTCAAATAAATGATTACATGAGATGGTCACATGAAAGGGACCATGGGCAAGTTGCAGCAAGAGTCCTTAGAAAGCACTTGGTAGTCAGGGTTGGCTTCTCTCTATTACCCTGTTCTTTCAAATGCCCAACAAGAGGTTAAGTCATGAAGTTGAACAGTGGCAGGTAGAAAGAAGGAATCATAGCAGATGTTCAGGACCTATAGATACAAAACTTGGGTAGAGCGAAGAGGAAACTCTTTTCAATGATGTTGCTAAAGCCTCTAGACCATTGGAGTGTAGCTACCTGCTTCCTGAGGAAATCAATTTACAAAAATTTGATATTGCAGAGAGGTACTGTCTCTGTATTAGAAGGGGTTGGGGGTAGGGTATAAAAAGAGATACCAAAGTAATGTCCTAGGATTCATAGGCATTCAGAAGATCTGATGAAGATCTCTTGTGTTTCTGATAGGAGAAACCCTACTTGCCTTTTACTCATTTTTCTAGAAAGTTGTTTGGCATTTAATACAATTACATGAATATCTTTTCTCTCTTCTCAAACAAATCAGGATACTACGAAGTTACATTTATGGTATGTATTTTATTTCATTGGTCTAAGTGGGCTCTGAGTCTCACTAGTTCATAGTCAATATTGGCTGAATTTGGCTTCCTCTGTACTTCTCAGAGCCCTTGGTTGGCTGTATGCTCACAGGAAATAGGAAAATGATGCAATGGAAACAGTCTTTGCCTGGATGAGGAGAATTAAACTGCATATCTTCAAAACTAGAGGAAACAAAAGTCCAGTTATCCTCCCCCTGGTTTCCATTCATTGTGAACCTAAGAATAAGAACCCTTCTTTGACAGTTATGAACACAGTCATTCATAAAGTAGAGCTTCATGAACAAACCTGTTCTGGAGCATCTAGGAACTGGACAATATTAAGCATATAAAACTATTTCAAAGAAACCTAGATTCTCCTCCCCTCTCCAAAGTGAAAATGATATTAATAATACATTTGATAATTGAATTAGCCAAATATCAATGTCCTTGGAAAAATGCATATAATATATCTCAAACATTTGGGTAATTTTTCCTAGGGCAAATAATTATTATCATTAAAAATCATTTAAAATCTAAAATCACTTTTTGCATTTATTCATCAAACACTTATTGAACAACTACTATGTGTCAGACATTCCTCTAGGTTTGAAGGATTCAACAATTAACAAAACATAAAACTCCATGCCCTGTTAACATTGATGGTGTTCCTTCATGATTGCTGCTAGAAGGCTTACAGAAATATTTCTACTCCACTTCAAGCAACTGTATAAGATAGTTTCTTAACTAATCTCACTTGTGGCTTCCTCTGGTTTTCCCAACTTTATTTTCTTTTTTGTTACATTTTTATTACTTAGTCACAATTTATTTTATTTTGTTATTCATAAACCATTGAAAATTTTCTCTTGGGAAAACAATGAGAGGCAAATCAAATTTAAAATTCTCTTTACCTAAGGCATTTTTCATGAGCTTCAAATCTGCAGTTTGGATGTCTACTCTTTGGTGCTCCATAAGCATGTGAAGTTACAAACACAACATCAACCATCCTTTTCCAAAATCCTTATATTCCCTGTTATGTTAAAGCCACCACCCTCTACCAAACTGACCAATACAGAAACCTATATATCACCCTCAAATTCTTCCCTTTCTTTGTCCGACCTATACTATGAGTTCTACACTTGATATTTCTTTTAAATCTATCCTTTTTTATTTAGTTATTACTGGCACTATCTTTTTTAAAGACTCTCAATTCTGGTTATATAGATTCCTGCATTATGCTGTTCACTTCTTTTCATACTTTATATTTTTCTAAAGATTTTATTTATTTATTTCAGACAGAGGAAGAAAGAGAGAGACTGAGTGAGCACAAGCACGAGCAGGGTGAGAGGCAGAGGGAGAAGCAGACACACCGCTGAGCAGGGAGCCCGATGTGGGGCTCGATCCCACCCTGGGATCATGACCTCAGCCGAAGGCAAACACTTAACCAACTGAGCCACCCACGTGCTCCTTCTTTTCATTCTTTAAAAATATAAGTCCTTTAAAATATATTTACAAATTTCATCAAGTCATTTTACAGCTCACTATTTCATTGAACATATCCTGCCCCTCTACCATAAGACCTCATCTTTCTCTCCAGTGAAGTTATATGTAAATGTTTTAAGCTTGATGCATTATTTACAGGTGCAAATTTAAACATGTTTAAACTTTTATTACCAACATTTTAATTAAAATCTCACTATAAATTCATTAGAGAAGTGAGGGATTCAGAGAAAAGGTGGTAATAGAAGATTTTTTTAACTTATCAATACATGAATCATGGTACCTTCCTTTAAAAAAAAATTATTGTAGCTAAATTAGATCAAGTTCCACTGGTGATAGTCAAGTGTAATAAATCACCTTTAAATCAGTTTTTACTTTCATATAAAAGCTAAAAATAGAATTATAAAAATCAGTATGTTAGGAAAAAAAGATAAAAATCAAGAAAACAGAATAATAGATATGTAAGATTATGTCTGATGGAGTAACTGAGAAGAAATACTTTTAAAAGAAGAGGAAAAAGCCATAAAGGAAGCAATTCAGGATTAAAGAAATAGACATTATCTTACATTCTTTTTTGTTCTTTTACACATTCAACCATAGTTTTGACACCTCAAAGTTGTTTAACTGAATATAGTTGGCATGCACTCAATTTTGTGATTCATCGCACAGATTTCATATATTTAAAATTATGAAGTTATTACTTAATGTAATTTTCACACTTACGCCATATTTGAGAATCATATTTAATACCTATATCTAACAATTGTTGAGAGTGGCAGATTTTTGTGTACTTTTGATTTTTATTTGTGGGGTGCCTAGGTGGCTTAAGTTAAGCATCCGACTCTTGATTTTGGCTCAGGTCATGATCTCAGGGTTGTGAGATCGAGCCTCACATCAGGCTCTGTGCTCAGCGGGGAGTCTGCTTCTCTCTCTCTCTCTCTCTCTCCTCTCTCTGCCCTTCTGGCTGCTCATGCTCTCTCTCTCTCTCTAAAATAAATAAATAAATCTTTAAAAAATATATTTTTACTTGTCATTAGATACTTCCTGGGTTGTCATTTTCCTCTAGATGACAATTTTACTGAGTTGAATAGTGTCTCCCCAAAAATCATATCTACCTAAAAACTCAGAATGTGACCTTATTTGGAAATAGAGTGTTTGCAGATGTAATTAGTTACAATAAAGTCACACTATAGTTAGTTGGCCCCTAAACCCAATGACCAGTGTACTTATAAGAAGAGATTTGGACAGAGACACAGACATACAGGGATAACACAAAGTGACAACAGAGACAGAGATGGGAGAGCTGCTTCCAGGAAACACCAAGGATTGTCAGCTACCACCATAGGCCAGAAGAAACATGAACCAGATTCTTTCCTAGAGGCTTCAGAGGGAACAGGGCCCCTGTTGATCATTTGATTTCCAGACTTCTAGCCCGAAAAACTGTGAAAGAATAAATTTCTGCTTTTCAAGCCACCCAGCTTGTGACAATTCATTATGGCAGAGCTAGGAAACTGATACAATTAAATTACTCTGAGATAGAGTTGTAGAAGAGGTTGTGATGACTCTGCTTGCAAAAATCAAACACATTTTTAAAACATATCTATTTAAAAGTATGATTTTATATAGAAGTGGATCATCAACTCCCTCAACTTTATCCTTTTCCTTGCCCTAAAACTGTAAAAAAAAAAAAAAAAAAAAAAAAGTTTTTTAATCAGAAGATGGCTTCTAATACCTATATAATTGAAACAGGATAACTGGGTAGAGTACTCAATCCAAGGATATCCTATCCCTTTACCTCTCTCCAATTCCCACCCCCCACCCCAAGGAAGTGGGTAAAGTCCACAAGGGTCATGAACCAGACAGGACTCAATCCCAGGTCTGAGCCACCAGTAACATCACCAGAGGCTCTTTACCTTTGTCTGTGAAAATGGGCTAAACTTCACTCTAGTGAACTTACATTGGAAATATTTCAAAATAAATAACTTAAAATGGACTAATTTTTCAAAGGAAGAGGGGACCTTGGAAAACATCTGTTTCATTCTTCTCATTTTAAAGACAAGAAAACTAAGATCAAAAGAGCTCAAGTGGCTTCCCTTGGTTACACAGATAATTACACAGAACCATAGCTTGAACCCATACTTCCAAACTTTTCTCACCCCCATTGGCCTTCCACTCAGCTCCCACCTAGTATCTGGCTTTAATCAGATGCTCACACACTCTCCCTCACCATTTCTCACATTACAAGAAGTAGTCAAATGCACTTTCTTTAGTTTTGCTTTTGTGAAACCTCTATATTTAGAGTCTTCACATAATATTTTTAATATGGCAAAATGTACTTACAGCTAAATAATGCACTGAGCACAACTCCTTTTTTTCATATGAGAATTAGTGTTTGTGGCAGATGCTAGATTGACAGACTTGAAGACTTGTTTTCAAATTATTACCGGAATATTTAAATCATAAAAAAAGTAGAGCAAATAACTGTATTTATGTTTACCAGCCTGGAATGATTTTTCAATATGTCAATGGATTGAGAGTAAGTTCCACAACAGAGATTGAAGATGGTTACAAATTATATCTATATCCAACAGAGATGTTGTAATAAAACACACACACATAGAAATGTGATAAACACACACACACATACACACACACCCCACACACAGAAACACACAGGTATATAAATGACAAAAGCAAAACTGGCTTGAGAAACAGAAATGTTCATTAAGAAATCTACCATAAACTTGAAGTTGTAATCAATGGCCAAGTTCTGGTCACGCTTGATGCCAAAAAGAAAAGTAATGGCTAAGCGAATACAATTAATCACAGTATTTACATAACTATCATTTTCCTATGTAAAAAGCTACTCTGGTGAGTGCTATAACACTTGTCAATTAGTTCTAATTAGTGTTTCTGCCTCTAAATGCTTGACTTCACTTTCAGTGACAATTGTTTCCTTGCCTATCTTAACAACTACTATACTAGATAGGCTGGCATGAGGTCTGCTACATTTTAAGCATCAACTATCCAGCCTCAACACCCTTACTCAGGTAAGCAGTGCCATGCTGCTTTCTGCATAGGTACAGCAATTTCTTGGACTTGTTGTGGGCATCCAAGGAGGACCCAGTTATTGGGCGCCCTCATGAAGACAAATTAAGCTTCTTCCCCAACCTCCTGAAACAACCAAGAATTTCATTGCAATAATTTTGCAACAACTCGGCCTTTAACTTGGTCATGGCTTAGGGTATCTATAAACAGCTCTGAAAGCAGAGGTATAAGAGACGACTGAATGCAAAGACATCTGTCAGCAAATGACTTGAACATATAATATGGAATAAAATTTCTCCTTCGTGAGTATATCTGAAATATGTGGTGAATATCTGGAGATGTGAGTAACCAGAGATGTGTATTTTATACATTTTTCTATATTTGTCATACTGTCAGAATTCTGATTTTCTTAGAGGTGGCAACATGCACAAATCTTTAAAATTTGTTTTGAAAGTATGAATGTTTAGGTATTTTCTCTTATGAGATTTCTTTAAAAAGACAGGGCGTCTGGGTGGTTCAGTCAGTTAAGCATCTGCCTTCAGCTCAGGTCATGATCTCAGGGTCCTGGGATCAAGCCCCACCCCCACTCAACAGGGAGTCTGCTTCTTCTTCCCCCTCTGCTCCTCCCCTCTGCTGGTGCGTGCTCTCTCTCTCTCTCTCAAATAAATAAATAAAATCTATTTCTAAAAAAGTCAAATTATCCAGAAAACAAACTTTCTCCTAAGTAAAGGTAATTTCTTTCTGCCTTGTTCTGACTCTCCCATAGAAATTCACCTGTGCCTACAGACTCTGCTCCTTTAGTCTTGTGGAAGCTGAAGGGACAGTGTGGCAAGCAGATGGAGGTGAACAATGTTCCATTCATTCTTTCAAGGATCTTGGAGTGAAGGTTTGTCCGCCATGCAAGTGGTCAAGGCCTTCTGGGAGACTACTGATAGTGCCTGCTGCATGGTCCACAACAAGGCCTGCACAGGTATCTGCCAAGAGAGACAATAAGACCAAGCCTTCCAGTGATTCCAAAAGATTAGCAAATATTCCCCCATGGAGAAGGGAAAGAGAAACCCATCAATTTTATATATCAGAATGGCAGCTGTATTTTCGATCCTAAATTAATCACTTAAACCAAAAAATTTCCATAGGAAGTTAAGAAGATTCATAATCTTTCTTTCAACATGTGGTGATGGTAGAATTATTTCTAGGTTCAAATATGAAAGTTAGGAAATCAGGGACGCAGGGGAACTGGTTCTAAAAAATTAGAGGAATGTGATCTTAAGTAGAGATGTCTCATGAGAGGATAATTGCCAGAAAGTCTTCTGTTATCTCTATTTAGAAAACTTTCTCTAATTCCTATGTAGAGCAGTTTGACACTCTTACATCTGAAATGAGAAGCTGAATAAAGAGTAACAATTCCAATGTCTTAAAGTCAAAGTGTAATGTCAAGTTTGCACTGATCAGGAAACTGAATCAATAAAGGACCACGGTCTCAAAAACTGCATTGTATGGAAAAGCTGATTAATTTCATATATATCAAAATATTCCTGAATCTAGTTATACAATAGGTTCTCACTGCTTTTTTTAAAAATACAAGCATCCAAGAAATTTCCTTAAGCTTTTTTAATTTTTAAAATATAATTTATCTGTCGAATAATAATAATTATTAGCTAGCGGTCAAAGAATCATTGGTGAAAGTACAATCTTTATTCACATATATAACCCAGAAATCTTAAACATCTATTTGAGAAAAAAACAACAACAACATCTATTTGAGGAAATAATAGGTAGAAGTTAAGTGATTATGGGACTACTTTGCAGAAGGTGTTGGGGGGGCGGGTTTAGACTTTCAGCAAACTTAACTATTCCTTTTATCTGTACAGAGGATACATGGTCACATATGATATCTTTGAGACACTAGCTTTTGTTTTCTTTGATGAAGAACTGTACCAAATTATGCCTTACATTATAAATTACTGTAATAAAATTGTTAAAATGGTATTGTAAATTGATTCACTCTTTTTGGAGGAAAATTTATAATTTCTATTAAATATATTTAATAACTATCATTTATAAAATGCTCATCATATGCTACATACTGTCCTAAGCACTTACAGTCATTCTTATAACAATTCTATAAGGTAGGTACTAATATATTTCATGGAATCTAAAAAGCCATTAATTATAAAGGTCACCTTTATATTAAACAAGAGAAAGAAAAAAATAATGAATTATACTACGTGCAACATTTTCTTGCCATTTATAACTTTATTTTTAGTTACTCAAAGAGCTCTTCTACAGTTAGACCTGAAATTTTACCATATATCACTCCCATGGATATACAACACTGAATATATAAATTAAATCAATTGGTTGAGATTCTTCACAGTTGGGGTCCAATTCTTCCTAAATACTTGTTTTGCTCAGAGTTAACAATGTCTGTGTTTTTCTGCCAACTGTTATCCACTAGTCCATCAAGATTGCTGGTGATGTGATATTTCTTTAAAGAATTCTCTACTAATGTTTCTGTGGTTTTCTACCAGGCTTTAGACATCCATTTGGCAACTTTTGTTATTGGCACTCTTTTTATTAAATGAAGGTGTCAACAGAAGGTTTTCAGACACAACCAGGACTCATATTCCTCCCTTCAAGGGACTTAAACAGCCTGTTGAAGAGTTACAAGCATCTAGTCATGGAACCAGTAATAACAACCTAGGTGCACATATATCAACAATGACGTCTATGTCATGCTGTTATCCAGCTGACAAGGATTATTAAAATGGCATTAACAGGGAGCTGGATTCTGACCTCAGAAATGTTAAATTACTAGAATAAATGAAATACTAGGAGACAGAAATGATGAGAGACAGCTTTGTATAGCGCTCTGTAGCAGACCGCATGAGTGCTGTCCTCACACAAGAGACAGGTACGCAACCTAGATCGGCTGCTCACTAGCTACCTGACTTTGCATAGGCTATTTAACCTTTTTACTCATGAGTTCTCTCATCCATAAAATAAATATAACGATAGTAACCTTGCCTTGCAAGATTATTTTGAAAATTAAAAGCAGTAGTAAGTTACACACTTCCGGGTACTTATTCAAGAGAAATGCTCATAAATTAGAAACATATATAAATCTAAAGATAAAGATATACATACGAATGACCACTGTTTTTAAGTTGAAAAATTAGAAACACCTAAATTTCTATCAACATATTAGTTATATAGATTACAGTCTATAAAGGAGCAAAACACTACGGCAGCCCCTTATCCGTGGCTTCGCCTTCTACGGTTTCAGTTACCCCTGGTCAACTGTGATTCAGAATCTAAGGATCCTCCTTCTGAGGTTTTGGCAGAAGGACAATAGTAGCCCAGTGCTGTGTCAGAATGCCTACATCATGTGCCTCACTTTGTCTCACAAAGTAGGCATTTTATCATCTCACATCATCTTGAGAACAAGGGCGAATACAGTGCATTAAGATATTTTGAGTGAGAGGGAGAGAGAGAGACCACATTCACATAACTTTTATGACAGTATATTGTTATAATTGTTCTATCATATTATTAGTTATTCTTTTTAATCTCCTCCTGTGCCAAATGTATAAATTATACTTTATCATAGATACGTTCATCTGGGAAAAAAACATAATATATACAGGGTTCAGAACTATCTGTGGTTTCAGGCATCTACAGGAGTTGTGGAACATATCCCCTGTGGAAAAGAAGAGATTAATGTAAATACTACTAAAAATAATGAGATAGGTCTACATGTGCTGACATGGAACAATAACCATGATATATTAAATGAAAAAGCAAGTTTTTAGAATACAATGATTTCACACTTAAACAAGCAAATGGGACATCATATATATGCATGTTTATGTTCATATGAACATATATATGTGTTTGCATAGTGTTTTTAAAATGCCTAAAAGCTTGTTACCCAAATACAAACAGTGGTTGTTTCTGAGAGATATGATTATCTATGCTTTATCCATTTCTCTATTTCTTGAAATTTTGTACTGAGTTATAAAACACTTATAATCAGAAAAAATTAAAATTACTGTGGGAATATATAGCTATATATTACCTACTTATTTAACTTACACACTTAGGTATATATTAAAAGAGAAAACTGTGTACACCAGTAAGATGTTAGGAAAATAAAAGGAATGTCACTGGATCTGAGCAATGATTTTCCTGAGCATCAAAATTAAAATTACCTAGGTCAAATTTTTTTTCTGTCAATCAATATTCACTACATCAGTGTATTCTTTCCACATCTTTTGACATTCCCTACTTAGTCTTCACATCCTTTCCCTGCTTTAGATTTAAATGGGCAGTTCTCTAGCTAGCTAGCTGTAGCAGACACCCTCAACCCTCCTAGTAGAAGCAGTCCTACTAAAAAATGTAGCCCACTTCTGAGTTCATTCCCTGAAATGTGAATCCAACAGCTACCTGTGATCTCTTGCACAAGTGAGGTTTAGGAAACTGCTCCCCTTTCTGGAATCCGCTTTTCCTGTGTCCCAGTCAAGGAGGAGACAGAGCCTTACATAAGGGTATTTGATATACAAATGCTCACTTCAGAGCCAAGCCATGGACCTTATCATTAAAAACACATTTTCAATTTGTATATGATTTTCAAGCACTTTACTTCCAGATAAGCAAAATTCATTGCACAGAAGAAACAAAAGTAATAGAAGCCAACAGATGAACAGAGAGATGAGGCGACACACCATGCTTAGAAAATATTTACGTATAAATGAGAGTATATGCTAGCTCATATTAATTCATGAAATATTTTGTGTCCTGCCACCAAAGAAAAGACATAAAACAAGAAGCTTACAATGACCTGCCATCCTCAGCATTTCTGCATCTCCATTTCATTAAGGCATCTTGACTATCAACTAAGGGGTTTTCTCTCAGGAAGCCAGGCATATTCCTCTTTATTCCTCTTTGATTGATTCTTTTGTGCAGGTCCTAAAAGGTAAGCTTCTTAACACAAATATCTTGTCATCTTTATTATTAGCATAAAAGTATAAATTGGTACAAGGCTTTGGAGAGGTAACTAAGAAAAACACTCCTATGCAGATTTCTGAATTAACCTCCAAATCATACTTCTAAGAACTAAGAATACTGAATTCTTAATATGGGTCTGGAACTTTACTAACTGGTATACAAGGATTATCCAGTGAGGTGCTGGCAAACCTGCTCTCCAGGAAGGAAAAGGAAAACTCTAATTTATAGCATTTGTCAATTTCCGTGGTGTAAATACTGTCCCCGTGGCTGATTTTAAACTACCAAGATTTTAATACCCAGCTCTCAAAATTCCTGAATAATTAACAATCGGTCAGCTGCAGTACATCATTATATTCTATCCTCAAAACAAAACTTTAGATTCGAAATTATGACCCCCCTCTTACAGATGTTTAAACCGAGACAGAAATTAGTGACGTAATTCTCCCAAGTTCACGCTGTTAGTGAGGGGCCAGGGGTTGTCTTTCTTTGCTTTATGCTTTTGCTTTATGCTTTTGCTTTATGCTTTATGCTTTCTAATCCATCTCAGAGAAAATAAAAGCTTTATGCTTTCTAATCCATCTCAAAGAAAAATGCAAATTAGCAACCAAAGAACAAACTAAATCAGAAAGAAGAAAACCCACAGCCAAACTTTCCTCTGGTGTGCTATTTGCCTAGAAAAACCTGCCACGGTAATGGATTCCAATGGGGTGTATAACTTAGCAGTTTAAAAAATAAATAAATAAATAACAACCTAGCCTGAAAACAGAACTGACAAAGCTTTCGTACATGCTTGACATCTTTTTCTTAAGATGTTTTTCAAGGTTTAGGAGCTACACAATAAGAGTTAATCAAGGGCCTGAACTTGCCAGATCCATAATGTGGTGATATTTAGTTGGGGAAAAGTGAATACCTTCTCCTTTAATTATTATTCATCATTTAGTAACAACTTTCATTCTGCAATATTAATACATTTCTGTAAAAGAATAAAAAGAATAACTCTTAAGAAGATGTAGAAAAATAGGCCAGAGAAAAAGAGATTCAGAAAGAATGGCATGGATGATTTTTCCATATTAATAATAAGCAGTATCCTTTCAAGGAATTCATGGAAATGAAAACATCTAATGCAGTAGAAAGAAAAAAAAAAAAAGAAAAAACTCAGCATGTAAATCACTGGGCACTGAAACCCGAGTTTGAATTTGAGTATTTATACCTGTGATCTGTATATCCGTGAATAAGTTGTCTGGTATTTTTCTGAGCAAGAAAATAAAATAATTCTTGTCCAGATTCAAGTGATACGATGATAACAGTAGTTAATTTTTTTATCAATTTGAATATGCCAGGTCCTGTGCCAAGTGATTCACATGTACCATTTCATATAATCCTCTCAACTCAACGAAGGAGCTCCTATCTCATTTTACCGACGAGAAGCTGCCTTGCTTAAAACACAACTATTAACCGGGAGCAGAGGGCCTTGGAGCCACAGCTTCTAACCAACAAAATTTCTCATTTATCATGCTACGTTTTGGATGTGTGTCACGAAAGGGGATGAGCACTTCTGAAACTGACATGGTGTCATCTCCTCCAAAAGGTTGTGATTTCATGAGATCTGGAACTGTCATTTTCCTCTGTCTATCCCCAAGTATAGCAACATACGAATATGCGAATGAATACAGGAATGAATGATTGTGTTACTGGAAATGGCTGAGCATCATCAATACTGTAGTGTGTCCACTATCCTAACCCAGAATCTCAAATATGTGCATGCTTTGTTAAATATTTTGAGAAAACCTTCAAAGGGTTTGGGTTCGAGCAGTGATTGTTAAGGTAATTGATAAGATTTACCACCCGATTTTAAATATGCCGATGTATTTGTAAGAGATTTATTAGAAGCTATTTTTCTGCTGAGTGGTCATTGAAAGACCTTTGCTTTGAATGCTTTAGAAAACATTTCTGTTTCATATCATCCTTTTCCAAATTTTGAAAATATAAAAATTTGTCTTATTTCTGCCTCTGATGTTACCTACATATAGATATTTACCTTGACAGGGACTCACAATGAGGTATTTAATAAAAATAGGAAAGTATTAATTAGAGATTTCCAGATTAATTTTTATGGTCCAAAATAGCTACATTTTGCTTAACTTCATTTCTTTGTTTGATTTCTTTCAGTTTTTAGAGTTGACATTGATTATTTTGAGCTAATAAGACCAGCATTGCTAGGATAATCTCTGTTTAGAACAGTTACTATTTCTGCTACATCCCACATATATGAAACCTTATGCTCCAAATCACAAGGGAATGAGTACAATTCATTATCTCATAAAAACAAAAACAAAAGATAACAAACAACACATGTCCTACTCTAATGGATGAGAATGTCAAGCTTCTTTTTTACAGGGCAAAAAATATAATCTTCCTCATTATAAACTCTTCTAAGCTTTTAAAACAACTTTTTTTTTTTTTTTTTGGTACCTTTTTAGAGTATTTTGTGAAAACTTCCTTTCCTTCTACATAGTTACTTTCCAATATGATTTCTGGTTTATTCATTTCCTTACTCTTCATATTCTACCCTTTCATGTACATTCTCTTTTTCTTTCTATTCATTTTATTAGACTCTGGACAGGGAGAGTCACCCACTTTTCTTCCGTTCTCTGGCTCCTTACACAGTACATGGCCTATAGTGGGAAAGCTTAATATATATTTCTGCTAACTGTTCAGTCATTCAATTTTATTTTCACTATACAACTCTTCATTTACATCCTGGTATGAACAAAGGAGTCAGTGAGGGTGATGGGGGAGGGCAGAGTGAGAGAATGTGTGATCCATTTTTTCACCTTTAAGAATTTTTCTAGTTTTTCTAGTATTAACCTGAGCACTGTCAGTCACAGAACTCCCAGTTAGGTCAAACAGAGTCTTTCAAGAGAGTTTCTGAAGAGGATTTAAAGGAATTTTTTTTCCCCTCAACAATTAGCAAGCATAATTTATTCACTGGAGGGGGATAAATTAGGATAATCCACAGAGATTCTTATATTCTGTAGAAGCGGCAACACATACACCCCCTGATCTTCAATATGTAATCCAGTAAGTATGTTCACCCACTACATTAACACAAGAGGTTAACAAGAGTTTCTCAAACTTCTTAAAGATGGACCTTATAGATGGACTGTGACCCAGAGATTTGTGCCACATCTTTCTTGATACACTAGACCATGAGCATTCTCATCATAAAACTCTTCCACAGTTGGCACACCTAGCGGGTTGGCTTTGACTCAACAGATCATGAAATTCTATTACAGTCTAATATACCCATAATCTGGGTACTCCTCAACAAAGAATTTCATGTTTAGCCAGTTCCAACCCAAAAATAAGATAATTACAATTCCATTTTTTTTTTTAACTCAAGTTCACTAGATTAAGAATTTTGAACTTTGGTTTCCCCTAGGACTCACTCCTCAAAGATTTGAAATAGCTTAGAAAAGACAAAGATTGGAGGTAGTCGGGAGGGAGTAATTGCAGCTTACATGATGTCTTTGTGGAGCCATTTGATTCTGTCAGCACAGTAAATAAAAAGAGTGGAATGGAGAACAATTGAGGTATTTTACCAACCCCTTAGAGCTTAGACTACTAGGGGTAACTGTTCTGGGAAGGAATTCAAAGGAGGCTGAAAAGATTGCAATGAGATTTCAGTCCTTCCTACTCTGCCCGTTAAAATGACCATCCGACAGGCTAAGCTTTGTGGGGACTCCAGAGAAGAGAGATATCTCATCTACTCTAAGGGTCTCTGGATTTTAATATGGCCAAAACCCCAGGCATTAAAACTGCAATCTGATGAGAGAATTGCAAAAGGATGATTCCCATTTTAGCAGGTTTGTAAAAGAGCATAAAATGTTGTTGTAAGGAAAACATCCTGGCTGGCTGGCTGGCTGGCTGATTCCTTTCCAGACTCTCCTTGTAAGATACTGTTCACCAGACTAGAAAGGATATAAATCTGTGAAATGAGCTTATCAAAGTAAACCAATAAGTGACCCAACAAAGGACCCAGCAGAACAACATGCTGGAAATCAGTTCTCCCGGAAGAGAACATACAAGAGTGGACGTCGTTTGAACAGCTCCGTTTACAACTGTAGCGTTAGGGGACCCACTAATGGCAATGGCACATGAGACATTGGCACAAGGGAGCAGTGGTATGTGAATGACGGGTCTGCTTGCTCCAATCAATCGATGCACTGAGGCATCAAAAAATACTTATGTGCTTTGTATGTGCAACACTGATGGGACACACTTTTCAAATTGCTACATTCGAGCAAAGCAACTAGCTATCGTGTACTTTGTAAAACAGCATTAGTGAGTAAATGAGCAAGAATAAAGCTAATGATGTTTTAGAGTGGGCAGAGATCATTTACATCAAAAATCTTTAGAGAAGGACTCATGACTGAAGTAGAATCTGAGCTGGTCTTGACAGGTAGCTACACAGACACAAAGAATGAGGAAATGCATGAAGTATGGCCCAGATATGGTAACGGAACACGGAAACCTGGAAAAGCAGGAACACAAAGCATATTTACAGTGTGTGTGAGCATGTTGAGCATGTATACAATGACATAGGCATACAGACACACATAGACATATACACATGTTGAGACATATAGATATAAATAGATAGACAAACACATAGAGAAGCAGGTCTACCTATCGATCTCTGCCTTCTCTTTTTGTTCCCGTTACGTTTCCCTCCTCTTGGCTGCAGCACCACTTACTAGATTTATGGCTTTCGTTTGGTTACTTAACCTCCCCCAGACTCCGTTCTCTTAAATGCAACATGGAAATAATCATCGTCCTTAACGTAATCAGTTGTTGTATAAATGAAAATGAATGCTAATAGGCTTGAAATAGACACTAGACCATTTCAAGCACTCAAAACATGTGTGCTGATATTACTACTTTTATTGCCATCTTTGCCAGGCCATCTTTCCTTCATTTTCTTATAGTCTTTTCACCAGAATTTGAGCTCTTTTGAGGGCAGAGAGAGTGCCTTATCCATTTCTGACTCTCAATATCTAGTACCTTCTTAGTAGAGTAGGGGCTCATAACTGTCTCTTGAATGTTGAACTGGTTCCTCACTCTATGTACCTATATCAACATTTATGTATCATAAAGTCTCCAACTTCACATGCTCACGTTCCCAGGCCTCCTCTTTCTAGACTGCTCTAGGTTCTCCTTCCTTTCCTGATGCTATGGGCAATGCTTCTCTAGGGCTGTAATTAGCCTAATGCTTGTTATAACCTATGCTGTTAGTTTCACCAACGGAATTTCAGAGGAGATAGAAGTAGTAATCTGCAATTAGTAATCCATGATTTTGACTTCTGACCTCCCAATGTCATATATCCAGCTAGTGAACTCAAATGTAAACACTAAAAGAACATGTATCTAAAAAAAAATACCTAGTTAACATGCCCTGCGAGTTCCACTCCCAGTAACTTATATATCTACATTAAAACAATTTGTTTTCTAGAGGTGTAAAGTACCATTACGCTGGCTTACATTCTGGAAAAAAATGTGTTGACATCCACACACTCTAGAGGGTTAAGCCTAAGTTAAAAGATTATTCCCTTCCCCAGCTACTTAGATTACCAAAAAAGATAGCCATATAAGATTACTTCGCCTTTTCTGACTTTAAAAAGTTGCCTGCTTGCTACCTTTTTTTATCTGAAGCCTGTAGGCAGATTCTAATTTGGCCCTGCAAAAAAATCTGTTTGGCCCTGGGCTGAGGGAAGATGTTAATTTTCATGACTGTTTTAGAACACATCAAAATTCAGTATGCATTTTTTCAGGATTTCAAAGCAATATGCTTAAAACATGCAATTTAGAACTAGAACATATAGAGCATTTAAAAATATTCAGGTTTTACCAAGAATCCATCCGGTCTATTATTGCAATAAGTAGGATACAAAGATATCTTTATCTGGTTGTGAATGAAACTCCATCTACTTAGAAAAAAGTTCGAAATAAAATTTTAGCTCTTTTAATTCTACAGAGGTTTTCTAGCTTTGACAGTAGAAATTTGGTGTAGTTGAAAAGAAAGAGATTATAAAATTGAATATGCATTAAGCATTTCTCAAAAATAAGTGTAAAAGAAAACGGTTTCTAGCCTTTAATATTTATCTTTATTATAGCTTAAGGAACACTCTCAGCTTAGTCAACAAATGTAACAAAAAATGAGTAAGAACATGACTCATTCCACCATGAAGGTCTGTTAAGACCGGCACATTGGACCACAGGATTTGTGCTTTCTTATGTCAAGCAGTGGTGACTCCTTCCTGAGATCAGTGGGTAAAAACTTTTAAAAACAGTCCAAAAGAAATGAATTGGTAAATCTCCACCTCATACATGGCAGAATGCACTTCTAATCAGTCTTAACAAACTTGTTCCTTTTGGGTTTGCATTGCCCTGTCCCTCAAGAACGTCAGAAGTTGGAGGCTGAATGGAAAGGTTACAGATGTTAAGTCTTTTTTAGCAGAACCAAATGAATGTTGTTGAAATGCATTCAGTTATTTCTGTTCCTCCCACCCAAAGTCCACATATTTCTAGTATCAAAATGAGATCAAGAATGAAATATTGAGGGACACCTGGGTGGCTCAGTCAGTTAAGCATCTGCCTTTGGCTCAGGTCATGATCCCAGAGTCCTGGGATCCAGCCCTCATCGGGCTCCCTGCTCAGCAGGGAGTCTGCTACTCCCTCTGCCTCTCACCCCGCTCATGCTCTCTCGCACACACTCTCTCTCTCAAATAAATAAATAAATAATCTTAAAAAAAAAAAAAAAAAGAATAATGTCTTGAACAGCCTCATACTCATGTAAAGACTTCAGAGGCTTCAGCTGAAAAAATCAAAAAGCAAGAGAGAAATGCTTCATTATAACTCTCAGGGCCACTTTCTTAGGTGAAGACTAGCTGCTAGGGGTTTTGGCCCCACTCAAAGATAAGGGACATGAAATTCACCTTAACATCCCTTCTGAAATAAAGCAACAACTTAGCAGCTTTTGGGAGGCAACTAGTTTTCTACCACGTATTTTTGGCACAAAATTCAGCCGCTGTTGAAGCACATCGTTGCTTCCTCGAAATAGATGCTCTATGATCACAAAGGTTAACATTACTTGAGAGTCTACTGTGTGCCAGTCTCTGTGCTAAGAGCGTCACACATATCATCTCATTTAATGTTACAATGACTTATAAAAGGAACACACTGAAACCTCCATTTTGAGAAGGAAGCGGAGTCTGGGAGAGGTAAGCAGTCCAACCAGGCACAGGAAGCCACAGGAGGGCACGAGCACAGCTGAGATCTGAACACTGGCAGTCCAACCCCGGGGCCCTCACCAACTACCCTGCTACTTTCAGCAAAAGTGTAAGAAATCTAGATTATGCGCTAAGTACCATAGCAGTTAATACTATAACACGTGTAAATATCATTTCAAAATTTTAAAAAAAGTAACCAGACAAATGGCAAGAAATCCTGCTTGCATGTTCTTAAGATGCAGTTCTATCAGATTCTCTTTCAGTAAATTCCAACAAAGCTCAGCTGAATTGTTTCACTGATCTTTTACTATAACATTTTTACAAACCACAGTTTCTGATCAATGACGCTTTGGCTGTGGAACTGAGCACATGGTAATACTTATCCCGCTATACTTTGAAATCCAGCCCTCTATTTACCAAGCAGAAAGGCAAATGCCAGTTAAACTACTCTTAGTTCCATCTTTCTGAGGTTCAAGCGCAGGAACAATTGTCTCCATCAATATTTAATGGCCTAAGCCTAAACAGACATGCCACAGTGTAGGCAATCGTCCTGCTAACATGCTGTTAATTTTCAGGCATAGAGGCAGACATGGACTATACAGCTACTGAAAATGCACAGCAGGACATTTCCCTAAGGTAAAATTCTCTTCACACTCTCTGGTCTACCTTCATTGATAATAAGGGAATTAGAAACATTTCAGAGTTGTGTTCAGTGGGTTAAGCTTGTGCACTCTTTAAAATTCATGGAAAGAAGAAAGCTTTCCCAGTTTTCCAGTTTTTTTAATAACAAGGTTTGCAACTCTCCTACTTAAACCTAACATCTCTCATGATCCCACCTACCTGCCATTTTATTTTGTTTGGTTTAGGTTTTGTTTTGTTTTGTTTTGTTTTGTTTTGTTTTGTTTTGTTTGAGCTAATGCTTTAAATTGCTATTATTATGTAACAAGAGTCATTGCCTAGGTACTTGAAATCCAGACCACTGGACTTTAATGAGAAATCTTTCTATGAAATATGGGATAAGAATGCCAATATAATATAAGTCATAAGAAATTTTAATGCAGATAATTTTTACAATTTCAACGTGGATAGAGAGTACTTCCGCCGCCTAAATAATTTCATTGAGAAGATCACAGTGTTGACTGTATGATTAGTTCTCTTTCTCTTTCTATTTTTATAAAAAGATTGACCACTGGGGTAGAAGGATGTAGGAGGCAAACTGCCATGTAAAACCATTCTTTGGAAAAAAATAATTTAAAGGAAATGTGAGCAGAGAAATCATGTAAAGATTCAAAGAGCCAGAGTAACAGTGGAAGAAACAAAGGATCCTTCTTTATCTGTTTATTAATAGGCTAAATACATTCCTGGCAGCTGTACTTGAGAATAAAGTCTGTATTATCTTCCCCGTGACTTCAAGTTCGACCCTAAAATTTATCTAACCTCCTCTAAGTCTGATACAATTGGTTTTTAAACCCCACTTAGTTATGATTTTTTACTGAATAGAAAATTTCAGCAAGTTTTCCTTTCAAGGTGGCATATTACTTAGAATACTTTCAAGACACTTCCGTTATTTTTTCTCCCTTTTTTGTACTTTATGAGTATCCAGATTTGCAAGTGTTAAATATCAAGTACCTTGTCGATTTTAAAGGATAAAGTTCAAATACATTTCTCCTAAGTATAAGGTAATAAATACCAAATTTGTCAATGTTGTCCAACTGGAGTAAAAGCAAGGACGTTTTTTTTTTGTTTTTTTTGTTTTTTTTAAGATTTTATTTATTTATGGAGCAGGGAGCCTGATGCAGGGCTTGATGTGGGGCTCGATGCGGGGCTTGATGCGGGGCTCGATCCCAGGACCCTGGGATCATGACCTGAGCCGAAGGCAGATGCTTAACGACTGAGCCACCCAGGTGCCCCCTTGGAAGTTTTTGATCAGTTTGGAAATCTGGTAGATTTGGGTGAACATGGTAATAGATAATTTTTACAGATTTGAGAGGATGGGACTTTGTGTCTTTATACAATTCTCTAGTTCTTGTAACACAAAGTGCAGAATGTCCTTGTGAGACGATTTCTTACTCCTTTGCCAAATACAGTTCTTAAGTATTATGTTTATATAACCATCTGCCATGTTTACGTAGCAGAACTCAAAGGCAGAAATCTCTCATTTGTCAGAATCATGGCCATGCCCATAAGCCTATCTAGCATATAAATTATTTTGAAGTAAATTAGAATGTTTCTCCATTAATGTTCATTAACTTAAAAGCAGGATCAGGCCTAATGCATAGTGGAGGGGTGGATGGCTTTGTCTTAGAAAATCCTGTCTCCCTCCTGTTGCCCTCCATTGAGAATCTAGTGACTGCTGATTGCCTGGTATTTTCATCCCATACCTCACCTAGATAATGTTTCTGCCCACCTTCCTCCCTTCATCCATTCAACAAATATTTATTGAGCACTTACCACATGTCATCAGGCAGTGCTCTAGGTAAGTACTGGAGTTATATCAATGAACCAAAGAGAGACATCCGGCCCCGTGCGGCTTATATCTAAGAAGAGAAACAGAAAAAAATAATAATAAATATAATAAATGCATGAATTATATAGGATGTCAGCAGATAATATGGCTATGGAAAAAAGAAAAGCACGGTAAGAGGATGAGGATTATAGAGCTGGGGGAGTATAGGGAGAGAGGACTGTACTTTCAAATAGAGAGGCCAAGATGGGCCTCATTGAGAAGGCAGCTTCTGAGTAAAGAAGTCAGCCATGTGGAAGTACGAAGGAGAGCTTCGATGAAGAAAAGGCCAATGCCCAAAGGCCCTAAGGTCAGAGTATGCTTGATGTGTATGAGGAACCACAGGGAGGCCACTGTGACTGAAAGAGAGTGAACAAGGAGAGGAATAAGGGAAGAAGTGAGAAAAAAAAAAGGGGGGGGGGAGGGATGGGTTAGCCCAGTGATGGGTATTAAGGAGGGCACATATTGCAATGAGCATTGGGTGTTATATGCAAATAATGAATCATGGAACACTACCTCAAAAACTAATGAAGTACTATATGGTGACTAGCATAACATAACAAAAAAAATTAAAATTAAAAAATAAAATAAAATTACAAAAAAAAAAAACCAACAAACAAACCAGGCTTAGGGAGGAGTGGGCATCCAAATAAGTCCCTAGGAAGCTTTGGCTTTTAATCTGTATTAAATCCCATCCCACAGAGTTCTGTGCTTTGTTAAGACTCAGAGTTGACCAGATTGATGATATATTTTTTTACTCATTCATTTAATTCTTTATTTATTCATTTATTCAACAAACACCTATGGAAGGCATAATACATAATAGGTCTCATGATAGGCAGTGAGGCTCTAAGAGTAAGCAAAAGCAGACATAATCCCTGTCCTCAGGGAGTTTATGATCTAGTGAGGAAGACAGATAGTAATCTGACAGTCATGGGAGAAGCGCTGTGAGGAACAATCCAGCAGAGGTGCAGAATGCTACAGAAGTCCAGAATAGGAAAATGTGACCTAGTTATGAAGGTCAAGAACACTGCCCTGAGAAAAAAAGCAATTAAGTGGCAAGTGAAAGATAAATAGGCATTAACTAGGCAAGCTAGAGAAAAGTGCCTAGGGGAATGGCAAGTGGCGGGCAGGAGGAGGATGATGGCAGGAGACTAAAGGAAGGTGGAGTGGTTGGAGCCCTATAGCTGGAGGAGTATCATGGGGGTGAGTCTGGACAGATGGGGCGGAAGGTGGGGATTGAATGTGCAAGGGCTCAAAGGCCATAATAAGCAGTTTGTCTTTATCCTAAGCCCATAGGGAAGCCACTAAAAGATTTTAAGTAAGGTGGTGACCTGATTGGATTTAAGTTTTAAAGATCACTAATCCATATTGAATATGTATTAATGAGTTTATGTGTCTATCCTCTAGACAATTTGTTTGCATTTTAAAAGGAGCCTTATAGAGGGAATCCTGAACCCAAGCAGATGCTGGTGGGAATTTTAAATATTGCAGCAAGCTGATGAGAAAAAACAAGTGAGGTAGGGAAATCATTGAACAGCCCATCAGTTAAGTCAGAGAAAGAAGTCAGATTCTATATATTAAGCCTGTAAAATATGGCTTTCATTAAACTATTAAGATGTCAGGGAAGAACAAAATATTGGTTCTGTGTGAATACTAAATCCCTTTCATTTCTTTGATAAGCATTTTGAGGACTAGCAATGTTAAATGACTTTCCCAAGGTCACAGAGAAATTTCATAGCAGTTCATCCAGTGTAAATGGCTTCCAAAAAAAAAAAAAAGAAAAATGGGCAAATTAATTTAAGACTCAGACTAGAAGGTGTGGACACCTTAATGACTCCCAACTCTTTTGTTTTTACTTCTAAAACATTATGGAATAGTTATGTCCACACAGCCTTAAAAATCCTGCTGTTCTCTGGGCACAGTTCATAAATCCCAGTCAATAGCCTCATGTGCAATATCTTCTTCACAGTTGTGTGTTGAGTCTTCTCAAATTAGTCCTCAGAGGGAAAGCTGCGCAATGAGTACCCGTCCTCTCCATCCTCAGCACTACCCCTTCCCACTACTACCACTGCCACCCGTATCTGCCTCAGTCAACAAATATTAAGAGAACATCAACTATATACCAGACAGCCTGCTGAAATACGAAGATTTAAAAAAAAATCCCTATTTTCCAAAAATTTGGTAGCGTGAGAACAATTGGCAAATAAATGAATAGTCAAAAAAAAAAAAAAAGTCACAGTTTCTCTTTAAAGTTGGACACAGGATGCTATGGAACAAGACAAATGTCACACCTAACTCTGCCACAGATGAAGGAGGCTTCACAGAAATGACATAAGTTGCCAGTTTTGAAAGGATATGTTAAAATCTACCTCTGGATTGAGCAAAATAAGAAGGATTTTTTTTTTTTTTTAGATTACATGGAGTTGACACACCTCAAATTAATTTTACTCAGCTGTCTTTTGATATGATGTTATTGGCCTATATTGAGGGACCCAAAACAAAACATTTCAGTGAAACTCATCATTGTTCATATAGGACCTTATCCAGTGATTAACACATGGTCCCTCTGCGAAGGCCCATCTGGTACCAACATGAAGATTATTTGAACTTCCTCAGAGTTCCCACTGATTTTTTTCTCCTTTAGGGATCTTGTAAATTGTGTAACTGAATAAATTTCCTTTTTCCCATTAGAAAACCTGGGGCCAGATTTGAACCTAAATACTTCAGACTTATTATTCCTTATGTGTTGCATGATTCTATGTATTTTAACACATGTATGGACCATTACAATCAGGACACAAAACAGTTTCACCATCCCCAAAATAATGACATCCTTCCTCCACCACCACACCAGCAACCTCTGCTGTTCTCCACCACTATACTTGTCTTCTCTCAAATGTCATATAAATGGACTCATCTATTAAGTAGCCTCTTAAGGCTGGCTTCTTTCACTCAGCATAACATCATTTGTGAGACTCATCTAGGTTGTGGCATGCATCAGTAGTTTGTTCCTTTTTACTGTTCAGTATTCTTTCACAAGCATGGGTATACCATAGTTTGTACACTCACCCATTGGAAGGCTTTGGGATTTTTTTTTTTCCAGTTTGCAACAGTAACGTTCAGAACTTCTATCAACATTCAACTATAGACATGATATCAATATAAGGTTTAATTCCTATAGATAAAAATCAGGGGTGATATTGCTAATTCTTGTGGTAGGTATATGTTCAAATTTATAAGAAACTGCCAAAACTGTTGAGAGTTCCATTTGCTTCAGTCTTGTCAGCACTTGGTATTGTCAAGATTTTTATTTAAGCCATTCTAATAGATGTATGGTATTATCTCACTGAGCTTCTAATCTGAATTTCTTTAAAAGCTAAGGATATGATACATCTTTTCATGTACAATTTTTCCTCGGTCCTTTTAATTTTAAGTCCACTTTTGCTTTTCCTTTTTTTTTTTTTTTTGCATAATTCTGCTTTTTCTCCATGTTATTGAAGAAACTTAGGGCATTACTGGCATAAGTGTGGATATAAATGCCTAAGTTAAGTTAAATACAAAACAAAGTCACAAAAATGTAACATTTCAACAAATTCCAATTTAAGTTATTGTTTTTGTCTTTTCCTATATGTGTTTTATGGTCTGTGAAAGGTATAAAGCACTGTATTTTTTTCTTCTTATTTCTAAATCTGATATTTTCTGAGCTCTGGAATAAAATCTAGAAAAAAAAAACAGTAAATCACTGAAAGCAGACAAAATAATGCTTTCAACAAAGAACCCCATGGAATTGTCCTTTTGAAATGTTATTACATTGTCTCTGTGTGTATTTGGCTCTGCCAATTGCATTCTGCAATTCCTGTTCTCTGCCAGATCTGGAGAAGGACAGAGCCAAATAACTGTGGGTTTTTTGATCTACTTGTCACCAAAAAGTTTGACAAAAGTCTCTTAAGCATTAGAACTATAAAAAACATTTACAACAGGATCCGAGAAAGCATGAAGTTTAACTCAATTGGTTCTGCATTAAACCCATGGTTTAGACCAGGTTCATTAAAAGCACAAATCTTGTTGCAAACCTGGGATTATTTCAAATGAAGTGATTCATGCTTTGGATAGCTGCCATAAAAGTTTGGTAAAATATGATAGTTTCAATTAACTTTTTATTTGAAAGTGTGCACGTAAAATGCACAGCTAAAAGCAAAACACTAGAATACTATATCACACTAACAAAAATGCCCCGTCATTCCCTTAAGAAGTTAGGGCAAGTACTCTTCCAGTTCATACTGGGAAATCATTGTACTTGGTATACTTTGAATGAAATGCTTGTCTGCCAAGTCTATGAATCTAAGCCTCTAAAATCAAGAGGACTTAGTAAAGGCTTCAGAGAGATCTGTGTGTGTGTGTGTTTTAAGCTTCTCCAGGGGATTAGCACTATCTGGTCCTTGTGGAGTGAGTGACTTCCTGACCCTGTTGGTCTCCCTCTTCCCAAAATGGTTAAAGACGATTTACCTTGAGTCCAGTCTGTACTTAGGCAGAATTTCAAAAGTAAGGAGAAGACCTTGCAACTCCTCCATTTGTTTGCTGAGGTCTGGACTTCTTTTTTTTTTTTCTTTTTTTTTTTTATGATTTATTTATTAGAGAGAAAGAGAGTGCGTGAGCAGGGGAGGGAATCCTCCAGCAGACTCCCCACTGAGCATGGAGCCTGATGTGGGGTTCCATCCTAGGACCCCAGGATCATGACCTGAACTGAAATCAAGAGTTGTATACTCAGCCAACTGAGCCATCCAGGAGCCCCTGGACTTCATTAGGAGAGAAGGAAGAGAGTTAGGGACAGTGGAAGGAAAGAAGAGAGAGAAAGAGACAGAGAGGGGGAGAGAGATGGATGGAAGTAAGGAAGGAAGGAAAGAAAGAGGAGAGGGGAGAAGGAAGGAAGGAAGGAAGGAAAAATGGCTTCTGGATACAATAAAGTCTCAATAAATATTTGTGGAGTGAATGAATGAATACAAATTTCTTAAAAGAAGGTATCACAGTGTAATGGATTTAGTCACTGGATAAATGATAAATACTACATTCTTTCTTGCTAGCTAAGGTGTAAATGGTGGCAGAGAAGTAAGCAGATGGAGAAAAGACTGCTCCTGAATACAAGGGAAGGGTACTGGGAAAGGACACTAAAAGGTGTCGAGTAGTTTGCATGATTTTCCCAGTTTGACTTTGTCTCTAGGTAGATTAATTATTTGATGTAGGATGGAATGTTCATAAGCACAGGTTCCAAAGACAGATTTCCTGAGTTGAAATCCTGTCACCAATTACTAACTGTCCTTAAGCCTCACCATTTCTGTGCTTCAGTTTCCTTATCTGTTCAATGAAGATAATAGTGATACCTATCTAATATTGTCATGAGGATTAAGAGTTAATACAGGTAAAAACACTTAGCAAGCATAGTGAAGCCTTAATGTATTGGTTCTTATTATTCCGTAAGAATAAATGATGAAAAGTGTATCAACCTATTGTCCAGGCTACATAAAGAAAGAGTGAGGATATCATCTTTGTGATTGTGGACCTTCAAAATATTGAATTAGTATATTAATAAAAATATTTCCATTGCAATCATTAAATTGGTTTTCCAGGAAAATTAGCCTCCTATCAGTTTAAGCATTTCTCCTTTGTTAGGCAGTCTCTTCGAGATAAGTTAAATATAAGATTCAAGAACTGCAGAGCTGAGAAATACACAAGGGGTGAAATCATACTTAAGGTATCAAAAGAAGCAATCCTCCCAGCCCCTGTTGGCGACCCGCAGCTGTTGAAGAAAGCCAACTGCCAAGCATAAGAGTAAGCAACTTGCTGTGTCTCAGGTCTGGAACACAATGGCCAATTATTTATTGCCAGTAATGCCTCACAGCAGACTAAGCAGACAACCATTTTCTCCCAGTAAATTTATATTGCTTGCATTCTGGAAAAAGCAAATTGCATGTTGTTTGAATTGGAATTTGGCCATAATACCTAAAGTTAATGTTCTTAAGATTGCAAAAATTATTGGTGATGATAAGAAAACAAGACCATATTTCTATATTTTAATTTTAACCCAAAGAGAGAAAACCCCAGCAGAGTTGGCAGGAAAAGCAATTGGAAAGGACTCAACTCTTCCAAATATTCGTCAATATAGAAATGGTTTTGAACACAAGTGATGAGGAAATCCCACAGACTGAGTTGGCATAGATTAAAGAAATAACACAAAAAGTTGAAGAGGTTTAGTCCATGCAGAATGGGAAGGACTGAACTGCCGTTAAGAAGGCCATACTAGAATATACCAAATTCCTAATTCATTACTCACTAACACGTTTTTGGTGTTTATCTGTTTATTTTTAACAAGGTCATCCATGAATCAATCAACAGTTAGTACCCAGGGCAAAAGACAAAACTGCCCATTGACTGCTACAAGAGCTTTCAAAAATACTAATTGATCAATAGTGATCATTGGTACGGCGAACCTTCATTCCTTTAGGGATTTGCTTAACCACAGACTTTCTCTGGAGCCAGTCTCATAATGCAGCCTCCCTTTGGATCTTCAGTAACCTCATTAATGGCTGCCCTGTACTCCCTGTCTACTTTTAATTTCTTCTAGTAATAGAAAATACTTCATAATGGAAGATTTAATTAACTGAGTTTCCAAAAAGCTATTTACAGTGAACTGGGAACATTAGCTTTAATTTTTATTGTTCAAGAATGAAGATACCCTTTTTACAACAGAGTAAATGCAGCAGGAAAACAACATTTTAACCACACTAAAGTGTGGGAACCCACTGGCAAAAGTCAATTGTGCTGCTGAGAAGACAAAGGCTATGACAGCCTGATCTGAGAGGAGAGACCCTGTTCAAAGCTTCTTGTTCTTTCCTTAACTTTCCTTGAGTAACTCTTTTAACAGGCCCCATTCGCCTCCACAAGTGCTCTAACCTGGGTGAGGATCAATTTTCTACCACCAGAAGCAAAACATTATAGTAAGGTGTGCAAGATGGTGGGTCCTTTGCTTCCCTCTGTCCCCACACAGTAGAATCTTACATCTTTTCAAAAAATATGCAAGAGGCTTTTCTAGGCCTGTTAAAGATGTGCCTTTTATAGCCAGGTCCTATTTTCAAGAAAATTCATCATTGGGTAGTGTCAAAGAGAGAGAGAAAGAAAAATCAGTGTGACCTTGATAAAACAAAGTGGTCTTGAGGTCAATCAGCTAAATATTTCTGCAGAAAAGTTTTTCCACAGAATTTATTAATTTATAAGCTCTGAGCTTGTCCTGACATAAGCTTATCTACATAATTTGGTTGGCTATTAGCTACCCGACCAATGGATAGGTAACTCAGCAAGTCATCCCATTCACACGCATAAACACCTAGTTGGGGCATGCATATGGCTTGTTTAAAGTGTGTCTTTAAAACCCTCACAGAAATTAGCTGCTGAATGTTACACACTAGCCATTTTTCAAAGTGAGGCTCTTTCCCAGTTTTACCTTTTTCTCTCATTTACCAAATGAAATTAGACCACATTACAGACTAATACCTCATGAGTTGCATCTATTAAATCAGAGCCAATTTGAGTTATAGAGGCATATGCACCCAGAAGCACTAAATGCCCTGTGAAAAAAGCAGAAAGGTAGCTTGAAGGTTTATAGCACCAAGTAGCTTTTCATCTGTAAAAGACCTGGGTTCAATTCTTTGCTTTCAGGCTGAGTTCATGGCTCTATCATGAGTTGCATCACGAAAACCAGATTGTTGGTTTGTTAACCAATGTAGAAGCCGAACAAAAAAGGTCACACATTGCAAATTTCTGTAAAAGTGGAAATCCTGAGTCTTGATCTGTTTCTGACTCCACTGTGCACAGACTAGGAACAGGAACTTATCTGTAAGAGCTCTAAAATTTACTCTTTAATAAAAACAGCATAATTTTCATGTCTATATTATCCAAAAAATGACTTGATATGGTTCACAAGAACCAGGCTTCAAAGACAAACACAAATCCCAAAATATTTTCTTTGGAAAGGTTTAAATATCGTAGCTTTTATTGTGTTTGGACCTCTGAAGCAACTGATTTAGGAGTTAACTTTTGTAGGCGTTTACTGCTCCCCCAAATAATTCATTACCAATGGTTATTCTGCCTATGCAATTAATCAGGTTTGAAAGTGCTTCATTTGGTGCATTTGTATTGTTTAAATAAATCTGGAAACACTAACCCTGTCACGTTCAGGGGTCGAGTGTGGGAATGAATCTGTAGACACAGAGGGTAAAATACTTCAAGGCATATCCCCAAGAGCTTTCCCGCTGGACAATCAGAATTTATTTTCCAAGAGGAGGGTGTCCCCATGCAAGTGAGCCCCGTGGTGTGTTTTAAGGTCTCCTTAACCTGTCTCGGCAAATTGCATAAATCACAGCTATAAAGTCTTCCCATTCAGCATGTTAGGGCTAGAGAAAGCTGACCAGCTTCTGACCTCTTATTCTGGGCCCCAACTGACCCTAACTTAGAAGTTCAAGCGGTCAATTGCAGGTCACTGAGGGCAGTCTCAGAATCTTTTTAATTCCACTTGGACGGCAAGGTTAAATTTATGCAGCACAGGTATTTACCCAGGTCTGGGGATGTGCTGCTTACGGAGTCCACACCTAGATGACCAAAATAGAAAGAAAAAAAAGGAGAGAAAGAAAAAACAAACTTTAAGTTGGTGTCCTCCTAAGCAGCTCCACTTTGGTATCATGCCACGTCGGTCGTTTATCAGTATAATGGATCTACAGACAGCCTTAAACAATTGTCAAACATTCTTTTAAAAGCCATTAGTTTTTCAACTAATATATATCTGTTTTGTGCATTTGTTGAACCCTTCACTTGTCACTGAGAACAGCCTGTTAAGCTAAGCAGAGGCCTGATCAGTTTTCAGTGAGCGCTGAGCCTCAGGGTTCACCTGGGTCAGCCACAAGATTTATGAGGCCCAGTGCCAGTATCTGATTGGGACTGTTAGTGCTAAAGAAAGCTGACACTTCCTCCCTTTCCCTCCTCCTCAAGCTCGACACACAAAGTCCAGTGACTTAACTTATACATTCCCACTGGCTGCCTAAGAGGCAGCAAAATTGATGACCTGTACAGACACCAAAGTGGACATCAATAAAAAAAGATGGATGTGAACGAGTGGAGTGACATGCCTCATTGCTGAGGGGACTGAGGAGGGGAGAGAAAAGGTTAAAAAAACACTAGAAAGTTATTTATATAAGCTTCAAGGACAAGGATTTTGTCACTACTCGCCTAAAGATTTGCTCTTAAAATATTCTTTCCTCCAGCTTCTATCCTACTCCAGTTGGCACAAAAGAAAGAAAGAAAAAAAGAAAGAGACAGAGAGAGAAAGAGAGAGAGAGAGAAAGAAAGAAAGGAAGGAAGGAAGGAAGGAAGGAAGGAAGGAAGGAAGGAAGGAAGGAAGGAAGGAAGGAAAGAAGGAAAGAAAGAAAGAAAGAGAGAAAGAAAGAAAGAGAGAGAGAGAGAGAGAAAGAAAGAAAGAAAAGAAAGAAAGAAAGAAAGAAAGAAAGAAAGAAAGAAAGAAAGAAA
>NW_022589709.1:37329475-37343700 GCF_004348235.1 Phoca vitulina | reverse complement strand
AAAGAAAGAAAGAAAGAAAGAAAGAAAGAAAGAAAGAAAGAAAGAAAGAAAGAAAGAAAGAAAGAAAGAAAGAAAAAGAAAGAAAGCAAGCAAGCAAGCAAGCCAGCCAGCCAGCCTGGGGACCTCTGGTAATTACTAGATCTTTTTATTTGTTGGCTTAAGTTCTGAAACTTTTATTACTCTTTTTTGGTCACAAAAGTGTGACACCATGATATGGATGAAAACTCTTGAAACATGCAAAAAAACGTAGGGCAACATTCTAAAAAGGAGCCATGATTGACTAAGCATTGCCTTTGTGCTTCTTAATTAATAAGAATGGTTAAAAGCTGAGCGGATGACATTTTCTAGAACCTATTTGGATGTGAGTGCTCTGAAATAACATGCTCATGTTGAAGCATCTCCCAAGGAACTTCCCAAAAACACTAGGAATTATACTCATGAAGATGGAAGCCACATACTAGTTTACAAATGGGAAATGAGTGAAAGTAACTGGATTAGACTTTAGTATACTGGATGCGTTCTGTTTGAAAGGGCTCGTGAGAGGGGCGCCTGGGTGGCTCAGTCATTAAGCGTCTGCCTTCAGCTCAGGTCGTGGTCCCAGGGTCCTGGGATCGAGCCCCGCATCGGGCTCCCCGCTCAGCGGGAGGACTGCTTCTCCCTCTCCCACTCCCCCTGCTTGTGTTCCCTCTCTCGCTGTCTCTCTGTCAGATAAATAAATAAAAAATCTTAAAAAAAAAAAAAAAAGAAAGAACGAAAGGGCTCGTGAGAAAAAGTATTTGGTAGCTTAGCTTGCGCTCCAAATCGGGGATCCAAAAAAAGACGAGTAAAATGAATAAAATAATAATTTTCAGTGTTTCTTCTCGTTCTCTCTTGATGTGCTTATTTGCCCTCTAGGATGTTTTCTGCATGCTTATGTATTATGCAAATGAGGTCTAAACCTAAAATGTGATCAGCACGGTTGGGAGTGATTATGTACTCAGCCATAGCAGAAGAAATGGCAGACTCCCTAGATCACAGTGCTTGCACGGAACTGTTCCATACTAACTCCGCCTTGATTTTGATGCTCCCAAGAAAACTGCAAAAAATATGAAATGAATTTTTAATAATTTCTGGTGTTCCAGATGATGATACTGTCTTTTATATTGAGATAAGCCCTTATTAGATTCCAAATCAAGAAAGTAAGAACTAATGCTGTCACACGATCCCTTTTGTGTGCAGAGACTGAGCTCGACATCTTCAAGAAAGGAGTTTGAAGTTCTTACCATTTCAGCAACACTAAGATGGGTCAATTTCACAGTCTACAGTCTAATGCGGCTCCTCGCTCCTGAGAGGGCAGTAGAGTGTGCTTTGCACTAAATCACAACGGAACTTGTGACAGAGTGGAGGGAGGAAGTCCTTAACCCTGGTGACTTTGTTTCCTAGCTTAGCATAGCCATCCCATCCAGAATCAAAAACTCTTAAGTGAGGGGGTCTGGGAGACCCACACTCTCTTCTGCCCAGTTCCTGACCCTCTCTAACTTCTCATGCACTGCCTTATCAAGTATTCATACAGCAACTTCTGAGCGTGAAGGTTTGCTGTTAAGGATAGAGTGATATCAGCCAGGTTTGGTTAGTCACTATTCCCGTTCTAAAATAACATAGAGTTTGCCATCAAAAAATCTGTCAGAGGAGGCCTTTTCCAACCCTGCTACTTTGTCTGTTCCAGCTCAGTTTTAAAAAACCCATCTCTCCACGTGAGACTTCACATCTTTGCCCTTGGGATTTTCACAAACTCCTGACATACCACTGGCTTTTCTCCAGGCTCAACAAGCTACCTCTTATTTCTATAAAAAGAGTCAGGTGCCCACAGGGACTTCAGCGAGATCAGGAGGAATGATTTGCATCGGCAGTCTCAAGCTCAACTGATGACCTAAAGGTAACTGCCCGCAGGAAAATGATATGAGTTTATAAAATCCCTGATCCAACAACATGTTAAGAAGGGTTTTAAGAGTTTGATTGTGAGCTACTTAGTTTTACTTCCTTTAACATCAAATATATTTTTGTTTGTTATGATCACTATTATAGTCATAAAGTGCTTTGAGTTTTTTCCCCTTTCCTTAATGAAGACATGATAGAGTTGTGAGAATAACCTAGCTAGTGCTTGGCATCAAGTAACTTTTTAAAATACATTTTAATTGACCTTCCCAGCTCCCTCTGGTCTTCTTTGCTGCTGAGCCATCATCCCCCTAGAGGATGGACTTTCAGGTGATCTTAGCCAAAATATACAGCTCAGCATTTTGACAAGTTAATAAAGAAGTCCTGAGTAAAAACCCTCACTTTCTCCAGAATATCTAAGAAAGCCTCTGAAATGTCCATCTTAGATCCTAATGGCTCCTCATTTTCATTTAGATACACAAGTATCATTGGAGACTTTGTCAAAAGATGGTTGAGAAATCATTGTTACATTCCCTGCACCTATCACTACATATAAGGCCATTCCAAAGGGTAGACTGGGGATCCAAGAATGACACTTCCAAGGGGCTCAGTGCCATCTATTTGAGAGAGAATTTGAGCTCTTAGAGGGTTAAAAGAAACCCTGATTCTTCAATGGCTAATTCTGGATCCTCTATCTGCTGAGACACTTCTGATCTTCTTCCAGTAAACTGACAACATAGATTTCCCATTAGCATCAGGCAGCGATATTCAAAAATTTCCTTAAGCTGCTCAGGAATGGAGTCCACTGTGCCATTTGCTCTAGGACCCCTTGACTGAAAAAAATGTCAAGGAGACTTATTTCAGATTATCTGAGTAATGTGGAGGAATTCTTAAATTCTTAATTCAGGGTCAATAGTATGTGAGAAGATTCTCAGACCACTGGGGCTGAAATGACCGGGCTCTGCTACCAGATGCACCTACAAGTTTGTGGTATCAAGCTCTGTATTCAATCTGATGTCAGGCATCTCTAGGGGTTGACCTTGGACTTCTCTGAGCTGGAAATGGATGTCAAGGGAAAATAACTTCTTCTAGCCTCATAGGATTCTGGGAAGTGACATTCCAGGGTTCCTCCAGCTTGAGGCAAATAATTGGTTCTGCCTTACCTGATCTAAAAAAAAAAAAAAAGAACATAGTTTAAAGTCTCACTGGTCTCTCTTTATGCAGTTTAAAACTTTCCTGGGATTTGGAATCATCCCTTAAAAATCAGGGATTTTGCCAAAGAATGAATGCACTTTGGATATATAACATATATAACATATATATATAACAAACAGATTTAAAGCATTTTTATAGATAAACAAACACTAAAAGTTTGTCAGTTCTGAGATTGTTTTACTAGTAGTTTTCTTTCCATGAGGCAGAGAATCATAGTAAATGAATCAAATTACTACCTTTTTATCCTTTGTTGATTTTTAATGTTACTTTTTAGTTTAAAAAATCATCACTTTTATGTTTTTAGTTTAAAAAATCATCACAATTATGCATGAAAACTTTTATTTATTTATTTATTTATTTATTTTTTTAAAGATTTTATTTATTTATTTGAGAGAGAGAATGAGAGAGAGAGCACATGAGAGGGGGGAGGGTCAGAGGGAGAAGCAGACTCCCTGCCGAGCAGGGAGCCCGATGCGGGACTCGATCCAGGGACTCCAGGATCATGACCTGAGCCGAAGGCAGTCGCTTAACCAACTGAGCCACCCAGGCGCCCGCATGAAAACTTTTAAAAAGTTACTAAGAATTAAATTAAGAAACGAACAAATGCTGATAGTTTAATGAATCACAACTAAGTGAATCTTCTTGAATTCATTAATCAGTATAGATGTCACAATTGAAAAATTGAGTTGTAAAGTCACTATCTCAACCTAAATCTCTATTTTATGTAAGTATATAGCCACATACTTCATATTTTCCTTTATGAAGACAGAGCATAAACTATCAATACCAGATATGCTATTCAGGTGTCTCCCCATAAGATCAAAGTGTTCTAGACATCTTAATGATTTAGCATATGCACTACACCATTCAGAAGGTCTCTCAGAATTAAAATTGCAAAAAATCCATTGTCAAATTGTGTCATTAAGAAAATACGGTTTTGTCAGTCTTTAGCCATTGACAAATTTAGTATTGTCAGGACAGATCAGCAGAGAATGCTTTTGAAGCTTTTGCTGTATGAAATGTTTGTTTACTTCCTAATCAGGCAAATTCATGCTAACAGTCTGCTCGATTTCTAATGAGTAGACATCGCTGGCACGTAAGAACACCTCGCAGGGACCATGGGGCTAGTCCTTAACAGCAATGAACTCTGTTGTGCTCACACCGCAAGGTAGTCTTTTGCCACAATGATCAAAATTTGTCTTTCCACTCAAAACACATCTGAATAAAACAAGCATTTGGTTTGTAAATTTCTTCTTAACCTATTTGAACTTTACCAAGTGAAATATTTATTTGGTAAAATTATTATTTGATAAGGAAAATATTTTCCAAGGTAGATGCAATTGAAGAGCCTGTCTACTTTTTAAATGGAAGTAAAATCTTAGTTACTTTAAAAGAGAAACTACTACTATTGCTTATTATTTATAATCATCATTATTATTATTACTTCTGTAGGAAGGAAGAGGAGAAGGAGGATGTGGAGGAGGAAGAAAGAAGATGAAGGCATCTCTTTTTTGCTCAGAATTATCAAAGACTTTTCATCAATAGACAGTAAAATGTGCATCTTACTTCTTCCTGAGACTCTGTAAGTAGTTCAAGGAAGCCATCTGATAATAATTTGGGGCAAATAATACAACCAAAGTGAAAAGATTGCGCTCACATGACTAATTTAATTAAATGGGCACCCACATTGGTCCAGTAAAGAGATTCATATATAATTAGTAGGCCGATAGATTGCCCCACTCTGTTCACATAATCTGTTCGACCATCTTCATAATCAACGTGGACCATCCCACTTAAATTTAATGTGCAGCCACTCATAACCATTAAGACCTCTGGGGGTTACAACAGCCTTCTTGGCCATGCTGACATCCAGTTTGTACCTTTCCCCCAGACATAGCCAACATTCAAAAGCCCAGAAATTTCTCTTTTTAAAAAAATTACTTTGGACTACTTATTCTATTCTGCTGTAATAAAACAAAAATCTATATTGCAAATTGTGGTAATACTTTGCATTGTCTATTTCCAGGATGACTTGTCACATATCTGTTGTGACTCCCAATTGTGCAGATACTCATTTGACAAACAAAACTTACACCTCAATAAACAGCAAGTCTGTATATTAGATGAGAAAAGAATATGCAGAAAAAAAAATTATTAAAAAACAAGAAAAAAGAGAAAAGCCTGCAGCACAAATTAGAGAAAAGGATTGTGCCCCTATTCCAAAAGGTTGCTTCTGTCACCAAGTTTTTTCTCATTTCCATGATTTTTTTTTTTTCTATTAAGATCTGCTGGGGAAATAAAAGCAAAGGGTAGAGCAGAATTTGCTGGAGATGACAGATGGCTCTTCTTCAATGACTTATAAAAGAAAAGTGGCATCTCAAGTTTTACATTATGGAACACAGAAGGAATATGCTAAGCAATGCTATAGATTTTATCTAGCATACCCATTTTGCTTATTTGTGGAAATATTGTCATTTTACTATCATGATTATTGACACATTTCTAAGGAGCATATCTATGAAGTTCTTTTATCCTTTATAAATTATTATTAAGGATGAATGTCCTTAAAGTGAAGCGTCTGGTCAGTTAAAGGGGAAATTCACAACTAAGTGAACTAATTGTAGCATATATAAGGGAGTTTTCTTCAGCCAAAGGAATTTTCCATTAAGAATATGGAAACTTAAGTTTGCTACTTTATGAAAGGTATTCTATAAAATATTTCTTATGAAAATTAAACAAAGTATATCTACCTCAGTGAAGTTACAGTTTAAAAAAAACACAAGCACCTGTTAATATACTTTCATCCATTCTACACATAAAATTACTTTTTTTTTTTTTTTTTTGATGATACACATTCACTGAAAACAAACAAACACTAGAAAGGCCAATATTAACCATAAGTAAAATTCTGGTGCACAACTTCCAGATAGAATATATATATATAAAGCTTCTGGATCAGAGTTTTAGTTAGAAGAACAGGCCCAATTATATTTTCTTATTTATCCTTTTGAACCTCTAAACTTTTTTACATCACTTGAAAAGATCAGTGTTTAATTTTAAATTGATCCAACTCTATACAGTGTGTTTTGTGTGAGACAAAGACCAGGAGACTCTCTTTTCCTGTGTCTTTAAACTAGTACATTAACTTCTGTTTAAGGGCCTAGTGACAACTGTAATGGATAATTTACAACCTACAGGGCTTCTGGATTAAATAACAGAGGTTCTGTAAACCAACAGGCTTCAGACTTCGGTGAAAGCACCAGTAATTTGTTTATTGCCCTTTCTCAGTTCCTCAATTACAATTGATCTCTGCTGAACAGTCTAGTGTTGCTAATTGTTGGGAAAGGGGGGAAATAACTTAATCTTTATAGGCATCTTCTAGCCTAGTATCTGTCCTTATTATTCCATGCCATAATCTCACCTAAGCATGGATAGATGGAATCCGTACACCTAGCTGAAACAAGTACTTTCAAATTTAATTTATAAACAACCAAAGTTGAAGGAGCTGTGTTTGGAAGAGAAGAAAGGGTGACTGATTGTATCTGATATTGAGCCAATGACAGACAAACAAGAGCACTTGATTAGAGCTCTTGTCCTGCCAGATCACGTATCTGAATTCTACTGATAGGAGTTTAATCAGGACTTAATCTCCTTATCATGTCTAGGTGTTGACCAACTCTAAGTACTTAACAAAATACAGAACTCCTACAGGCATTTCCACTTCAAAGCCTAAAGTACACGTTAGGTGTCTCCTATCTTATTTTTTTTCCATTAATAGTGTTGAAAAGAAATACTTGTCATCATCCACTAAGCATGTCCTAATTTAACCTGTTTAACTTCTGAATTGTTTGTTTTAAAAAGGTTTGACTTATTTATACTAAACCTTCAGTTTCTTGACCCACCCTGTTAGAAATTGGAAATATACTTTACACAGGCATGTGTGTATGTGTGTAAAGCATGTCCTAATTTACACTGTTTAACTTTTGAATTGTTTTAGAAAGGTTTGACGTATTTATTCTAAGTCTTTGTTTTCTTGACCCAACATTTTCAAAATTAAATATATATGCACACATACATACATGTGTGTTTGTATAGTATGTACTTTAAATTCCAGCTTCTTGTTCTAATACAGTATATCCCTTGAATGTCCAACTGAACAAGTAGTACATTAAAACACAAAGCAAAATCATCCTTCAAATCCTTCCAACATTATACGTTACAGGTAAAGTTCAATGACAACTTTTGTCTATCACTCCCTGACTTAGTGAGCAGTCATTCCACTTTGCCATATTAAAGTTCTTCCTTTAATCTTTACAGCAGCCTAATGAGAGAGGAGAAATGTTTACTGTTCGCCGCCCTAAGTTAAAACTGCTTATTTCCCTCAAAGGTATCCTCCTGAAGACTATCTACCCATATTTTTTTTATTGCCAAAATGTAAATACTTGCATGTAAATTGTCTTCATGTCTCCACTATGGACGTCAATTATTTTTTTTAAAAATTAAAGTAAAATTAATGAAATTGACAATAAAAATAATTAAAACTACACAAACCAGATATTATAGATCTAGAAATGAGAATTTAAATATCTGTAGTTTTAAAATACTGATTAGTATTTTAATTATTTCAAGTATTTGATAGTCTACTTAATTTTTATGGCAGCAAATATTAAAAATAATGCATAATACCTCTATTTTGTCTAATGTACTTCAACCGGAAGATACTAGTCGCAGAGACAAAAGATATTTTACTGTTTGGAATTATCAGTGAACTCAAATGTTCAACTCAATGTAAATTAATCCTTTATACAAGAAATTATTTAGAACCAAATAGATTTCTTCAATTATTTTATTTCTTCAATTATTTTGTTATTTACATTTTGTTCAACTCAAAACACTATACTTTGGGAGCTTTATTTTTATTTTGTCTTCTCTGAAATAAGTTTACTCCTTTCCAGTTTTCAATGGATCCATGAGACTAAGTCAAATGCTGAATATCTAACTACACCTGGTGCAATTGAATGTGAATGGTTGATTTTCGACAATATTCCCGTTTGAAATAGAAGATTGAGACCAACTATATAGACAGAAGATAAAGAAGACAAAGGCATTTTAAATGTTGCTTCAATTTTCATGGAAGGCTTTTCTGCAATTTTATTTTTTTTTAATTTCTACAAATATCCATAAACATTATAGTATCTCACTGAACGTGGAAAGAAGGTGATCTATGATAAATGCCCCTGTAATGTCATATACATAATATTGTAAAAGATAAGTTAGATTGTAAATAAAACTAACCCTTTTTAAAAGATACATATTAAAGATATTTTAGAAGTACATTTTAATAATGTATTTTAAACAAATATGTAACAGAAAACTTGATTTATGCAAATAATGTTCTAATCTTAGAATTGCTTTTAGATAGGATTCATTAAATTTAAGTTTGGAAAGATCGTGCATCTCAAAAAAATGGGTAATACTGAGCTAAGTAACTGTTGGCTAAGCAGCACTGAGGCTTAAGCAGGGAAAAATAAAATAAAAGCCTATTATTTTTTGACTATGAATGCTTTCTAAAGTAACTCAGATGCTTCCATTTTATTTGAATATTGCTTTTTGTTTCCTCTATTAAGTAGTGCTTAAAAACCACAACTTCAGTCAATCAGTAAACAGGATCATTACTTCTAAGTGTTTCAGATTCTAAATCAAGGGTTTCATTTAATTTTCCTAGCAGAATAATGCATATAGATGAGGATGTCAAATTGCAAATAACCTGTATTAGAATAGCGTTTACGGTGCTTATGGTAAGTAATCAACATTATTGACTTAGCTCAGGGATTTAAAATGCTGAAAAACACTAACAGAATAAATTGATTGGAAGAATAGAGAAGTACATCACTGTGTTAAAGATTTGAAATGAAAGTGAAACACATTATATGATTTCGTAGTTTAAAAGTACATGTGCATATATAGATATGCACGTAGATGGATAATGTGGGCATTATTGATTTAAACTCTCTATTGGGATTAAAGGGAGAATGCCCAGTTTCGTTTCAATGGTAATGCTGGCATTCATTATCAATAAGATAAAATACAAATTGGTGGCTCTGTAATACAGATTTAATGCCCCTGCTGAACTTTTTTCCATTAGCAGCTAATGGCTATTCCTGTTTACCTTCTATGACTCCAAATGCTCATTCCATCTTCTTTTCTGTGATCATAATGGTTATACAGGAAATGATTTTGCTAAAAATGAAAATATCTTATTTTATTTTAAAAATGATAGAACTTGCATCTGTAAACATGACTTTAATCTATGCCTTCCATGATGTGTCAGCGTTCTCAAAAAGAATCTTGTTCTGAGTTTATAAAATAGAAATGAAACATCTCATAACTTGAAATAGTAAGAAGACTTGTTGCAATTATTAAAGTGAAACATTTTGCTCTCAGAATAGCTTGTATTTTTTAACATATACACATAAAGTGAGCATTTCCTTTCCATTATTAAAAATCTTTTTATCAGGATAAACAAATCTATTCATTGAATTGCTTTTCTCTACTCTATATAGCAACAGTTTATTTTTAGGATGGCTTTCAACTAGTAAGTTGGATTTATTTTAAAGAAAGAAAAGTACAAAAACTCTTATTAATTTATTTTAATTAAGCCCATTACAATAATCCCTGGGGAGAAAACAATTAAACATTGAATAAGGAACACTAAAAATCAAGTTCATTTCCTCTTTGCAGTTGAGTTCCCTTAGTCATCTCTTTTTCTCAAAATAAAGCCTTTAAGTTTCATAGACTTTTCAGTGAAATAGCATAATTTTAAATGAGGTTATAATACTAATACTTAATATTATTGCACATCTACTGCATACCAGACACCATTCTAAGTACTTAATGCACTCACATAATTATCCCAAACTTATGATATTAAAGAAATAACCCAATTTAAACATGGACAAAGGATCTGAACAGACATTTATCCAAGACATACAAATGGTCAATAAACGCATAAAAGATGCTCGAGATTACTAGCTATCAGGGAAATGCAAATTAAAACGATAATGAGATACCACTTCACACCACTATGATGGCTATAATCAAAAAGGCAGGTAATAGCAAGTGTCGGTGAGGATGTGGAGAAATTGAAACCCGTGTACACTGCTGGTAGGAATGTAAAATGATGCAGTATTTTTGGAAAACAGTCTGGCGCTTCCTTGAAAGATTAAATATAGGGTTACCATGTGATCCAGCAATTCCACTCCTAGGTATATACTCAAGAGAAATGAGAATGCATGTTTACACAAAAACTTAGAGAGATGTTTATAAATAGCCAAAAGGTGGAAATAATCCAAATGTCTATTAACTGATGACTGGGTAAATAAAATATAATATATCCATCAAAGAAATATTACTTGACAATAAAAAGGAATTAACTGCTGATAAATACTACAGCATAGATGAACCCTGTCAATACTATGCTAAATGAAAGAAACTAGACACAAAAGATGTATTTCACATGATTTAATTCATATGAAATATCCAGAATCAGCAAAGCTATTAAAACAGTAGGGTAGTAGCCGCCTACGACTGATTAGGTTGGAGGAACAGACAGTGACTGCTATTGGGTATGAGATTTCTTTTGAGGGTAATGAAAATGTTCTAAAATTGGTTGTGGCAAACATTGCAAAACTCTGTGAATATATTTAAAAGCCATTGACTTGTACACTTCAAATGGGCAAATTGTATGGGGTGTGAATTCTATCTCAATAAAGCTGTTTTATATATTTTTACTATATTTATATATGCAGAATTTTAGACAGCAAGGACTATATAGAGAGGTTAAACAATTTGCCCAAAGGGACAGCAAGGGGTATCCTGAAATGAACCTGTGGCATTTGGTTCCAAAGTCCACACATATCCCCACTAAGCTTACTGACTCTGCTGATGGTAGTTTTGCTCCTCATGTGATGATTGATTTTATTTAATAAAATATTTTGTTTAAAAAGTCACTCCCCAATATAGCTCCAAATGGAAGTTTTCTCAGTTGACACTGAAGGGCTGTTCTTTCTATAATAAGAAAACATGACATATGATAAATACTAATGTCGATTATGTCATTTCAAGGTTTTAATACGGTTTATTCTGAATGCCCATGTTCTTAAGAAATCAGGACAACCTGCAAAGAATGGAGCATATTCAGTAGCTCCACAGATACTGAGAGTTTACATTTTTATTACTTTAACCCCAAAGAATTGCAGTTATTCGTAGCCCAGAAAAAATGCCAAATCTCAAAACATATTTGTTATGTTATTGTAGGTAATCTCTCTTTTCACTTAAGGATTTTGTTGAAGGGCTTGTGGAAATGCAGAATGGATTCGTAGTACTTTCCAGCTAAGGAAACTGAAAGACCTTCTAGCAAAATTGTACAACTGGAGAAAACAACACTCAAAGAAGTGAAATCATTTATAAAGTCACTAGATTCTATAGCAGCTAAAACTAAAGGCATCATAATCAACATCTGCACAACAATCACAACAGAACTAATCAGCACTTACTGAAAATATCTTATGGGTCAGGTAGTGCAACTACATGTCTTACTTCATTTCACCTTCAGAGCAAGTGTAGCTACTGTGACTATTTCTATTGTACAAATAAGATAATTGAGGTCTGGGGAAGTTAAATAACCTGCCCAAATCATAGAGATGCAAGTGGTGAACCGGCAATTGAAATCCCAGCCTTCTGATCTGTTCTTAAACACTACACTATACCTTAACACAATCAATTCAGCAATCTCTTTTTTATTAAAAATAAATATTAGGAAACCTAGCACATTATCAGAAACACCCACTAAAATATGAGTCATATGATAAAAGTGAATCATAAAATAATTATTTGTTTATATTATATTTATTATATTCATTTATTATTACATTTATTACATTTATATTTTATGAGATAAAATATAATACAAGTGAAGCATAAAATGAAATTTATCATCATAAAAAGAATTAATTAGCAAGAATTTGGACTCAAAGAGATATTGTGACAGATTGTAACCTTCATCCCTAAACAATATATAATGGCAATAAAAATTCTCATCCTGCTGCATAAATCAGGCAGATTTATACCAGAGAAATACACTTGCGGTAAATAATACACAGTTAATTTAATACCTTTTTTAAAGTTATTGGTGTGCCTTTTAACAAAGACTGTGCCTCCAAAAATGATGAAATCAAATTACTTTCAAGACCCAAAGCTAAATTACTCGTCACCCGCAACATGGAGACTGCTGTGGGAGGAGACACAAGAGCACTCTTGTCTTTTTAGCTGTGTGCAGCTCACCTGGTCACCCAACACTCCTCTCCGCCTGGAATGACCCCTCTCCTCTCCTGCCCATCCTCCTACCAATGTCCAGTCCTCTCCCCTTACGATTCTGCTCCTCCAACCCTGAGTCCCTGGAGACAATTATGAACTAGAGTTGCCCTGTCTGGATTTCAAAGATAATTAGTTAGAATCAACATCACTCATGCCATAACTTACATACTAATCATATGTAACTAATCATGTATCTTACTGACTTGAGGTTGTCTTTACATGTTTGTTTTTTCCCTCTGCCTCAATGATCATACACTTCTATGAAGAAAGACTCAAAACTTCTAATGATTCGTATCTAAATTTCACCTAAGAAAGCTACATGTGCATACTAGAACGCTTACGGAATTTAATGTACGTGACAGTGAACAAAGGCAAAAAACCCCTGTTTTTCCATTTTTTTAATTTCACATCTATCTCCCAGAATCTTCCTAGAGCATGCCCTCTGGGTCTCTGCCAATTCCTGGCATGTCATCAGGCTTCAGACTCCTCTGCTTTAAGAACTGATCACAGCCATTTCCGACAGAAAATCTGGTCTAAAGATAACAGGACCATATAATAATAATAATAATAATAATAATAATAATAATAATAACATATTAATATATAATAACAATATAATGGCATTCGTATCATTATTTTTCCCTTTGGGAAATGTGATCTATTCACTTACATTTGGATTGATAAGATTTGTATGTTTATTAACCATAATTCAAAAATCTTGGTTTGGGGACCAGTAGCCCTCCCCTTAAAGAAATACGATACTAGGGCTGTAATAGCCTTTATTTTTTTATGAGACTTTTTAAGCTTTTAGATGGAACTAATTATGTTCCAAATTGGCAATTCTGAAACAGTGAAGCGACTTCAAGATCCATGGAATCTCTACCATACACAGGTAAGTAGAGAGCAGTCATTGAACCCCCCTGGTCCATATATCTATAAGAAAAAAAATGTCGTTTGCCCATTTGATCTTCTTTCACTTAAACCCAAGGAGTATTCAGATTTCTATTCATTTCTGTTGGGATTGAAAAACATCATTCTTCTGCTGCAGGCTAGACCAGGGAGATGCTCCATGAAGCAGCAACACAGAGCCTCTTTCTCATCATGTGTTATTGCCGCGGCTGCAGATGCTCAGAAGAGCTACACTTGGGGTGTCTCGCATTGTGCTTATAGGCATTTATTGGGGATCATTACCCCCAGCAGCTAGAGGATCCCTGTCTACATATCCTGCAGGATCCCCCAGTAGACACAAGTTTGTATGACCACTGGTGTGAGCCTCCCATTCATGATGAGGGCTCCATCCACTGTGTGGTAGGTAGGGCTCTTCCTGTAAGTCCTGTTCAGACCATGTCATGCAGCTAGTATCACACTCAGTTGGGTTTTCTGTTCTCCTACCTGCTGGTCATCTTTATATGTTTTGCTTAGTATCCTTAAATAATTCTTAATCTGAAAAGTTTATGTGCGATACAGAATTTGATTATTCTAGATTAGGGCTAATTGTCAAAAAAGAAGAAAAGAAAGAAAAAGAAAAGAAAGGAAAGGAAAAGAAAAGAAAAGAAGGAAGGAAGGAAAGAAGGAAAGAATTGGAAGGAAGAAGAGAGAGAGAGAAAGGAAGGAAGGAAGGGAGGGAGGGAGGGAGGGAGGGAGGGAGGGAGAGAGAGAGAGAGAGAGAGAGAAAGAAAGAAAGAAAGAAAGAAAGAAAGAAAGAAAGAAAGAAAGAAAGA
>NW_022589709.1:37158024-37329465 GCF_004348235.1 Phoca vitulina | reverse complement strand
AAGGAAGGAAGGAAGGAAGGAAGGAAGGAAGGAAGGAAGGAAGGAAGAAAGGAGTGCTCCTTAAGAAGCTCAAAAGCTCTTGTGATTTCAATTAGATTGAGACTGGGAAGAATTTTGTGCACCATCCTAAGACCAAATTTAGAAAAAAAGAAAAGAGGTATATTAAGTAGATTTTCCCCTCCAGGTATTTTTGATATTATTTTATTGAAATAAGAAAGTGTAAAATGTGAACTGCATTATAGTCTCATTTGACTCTAAATATCAGTCTGCATTTGAAATGCATTCTATCGGTACTACAGGTTTCCAATCTTCCATCCACAATTCTAAAACCCAAACAGATCTAAAAACCAAATATTTTCATAAGATAATTCCAAAATTCCTGTGGTGGCAAAATGTGACTCAGATCACATGGGCTTATTTATCCATTTAGTGTGAATGCTCCTACATTTTATTTTAGAAATATTTGTAAGTTTGATTTCCGGATGTTGCTTCAGCCCCCACCGGCAATGCACATAATACATGGTATACCCACTCTCTAAATGCTAAAAATTCTAAATTATGATAGCACGTATGGCCTCAAAGATTTCATATATGGGATTACGGATTGATAACTCTGTAGCTAAATGCTAGTAGTAACTTAGAAGCTATGCCTAATGTGTGTGTGTGTGTGTGTGTGTGTGTGTGTACACACACATATATATAGACATTCATGAACGCACACAAATGAAATAACAAGAATCAGAAGAAAAATCAAGACTATATTAAACTTCAATCAGTAATGATCCTTGTATTATAGAGAAGGAAACTGAAAACATAATAAATGAACAAAAGCAGGGTATTAGCTCAATATATTCAGGCATGTCTGTAAGAGAGATCCAAGAAGCCATAAAAAGGACACTACTGTGGAGTATTTGGGGACATGGAAATGTTCACAGAACATTCTTAAGGGAAAAGCAGGTCACCGACAGCTCGAATAAAATGCAACCTTTATAAAACTGTATACATTCATGCACAGAAATTAATGTGGGCAAATATATAATAAGAGACCAGAAATGGTTATTCCTGGATGATGATTTTTTAATGGTTTTTATTTTCTGCCCTTCGGTTTTTCTTTAGTTTCTTTTTCTACCATATTGATCCTGTTTTTTTAAGCTTTTGTTTTATTTGTAAGAAACACCAAGTGAACATGAAACAAAAGAAACTAGACAAATACTTAAACACACACACACACACACACAGAACGATGATAACTGAGCCGCAGACACTGAATAATTGCTTGCCCTTCTCTGGTTGTGTATATGAAGAGCTGGTGCGGTGTTTGCTTGCTCTGGTGGGTAAGAGTTCATTTCATGAAAAAAGAATTACCCGGAAAAACACAGAGAAACTTTAGCATTTATGGGCTGTGCTTTGTAGACAAAGATGATGTTATTGACTCCCTGACACTGAGGAAACATCAGTATTTCTTCATGGCTGCAATTACCTAATTTGGGAAATGAACCAGACACTTCATCGAGATGATAGCTGTGGACATAAAGTGCTGTGGCTGCCATTTTTTTTCAGCTTCTTTTTTTTCCTGCAGCGAAGCAATAATGTACAGTCCTAAACGCCCATGCTCTTCAAATTGTCTATGTTCTTTAAATAAACAGCATTTCCAGTTAGGAATGTAAATCTTACTCTCAGCACACTATGCGTGGCATCACCTTTGTGGTTATAATACAATATTCTGATAAACATATAAAATACTGTTGAAACTGCTACAAAACAGGACACATCTTCACAGTGAGAAAAAGCCATCAAACTAGAATTTTTTGTGAATTTATATCCTCAAACTTTGAAGGCCAATCTAAATACTGATCTAAACTGCCCATACCGATCTCCAGGTCTCCAGGCCACATAACTCTATGCAGAGTAATTCCTTCTACTCTGGGGGTTTTTAGTCAAGGCTTGAAAGTATTTTGTTAATGTATAGGTAAATATCTATTAAATCTCTTTAATATACATAATCTCTCCATTTTTTTAAGCCCAAAGCACAGGTCTTCCCCTGTTCTTCGAGAACTTATTATATGTCTTGGGAAGAACAAATACTCATTTCAGGAAAGTTAAATCATAATACAAAAATTCAAAGTAATGTGAGTCAAGAGAGTTCTCAAGGCTGCACATGATTAAATGCCAAATGTATGCAAGTCCTTTTTAAGTCAGAGCATTGTTGATTCCTGGGGTTTGGAATGCATAATGCAAGAGCATGAAGAAGGCAAGGCTGCGAAGGAGGCAGGGCTTCAAACATGCCTTGAAGAAATTGCAGGGGATGAGCAGAGAGGAGGATGCACACGCCAGATGGGGAAAATAGCTAAGTCAAGATTCAGAGAGTTAAGAACAGGGATAATATCATAGCTAGGGTTCCTTGGAGGGCCACTATAAACCTGGCACTATTACCTCATTTAATCCTCACAGAAACTCTATGACATTAGTACCACCGTGAGCCCATTCATGACCACCCTATCTAAAATGGCCTTCCCACCACTTCTGTCCTGTCTCCCACTCTCATATTAGTCTGATTCATTCTCTTCATGACAGTTTCATTATGGAAACCTATCTCACTTATTAACTTGTTTACTTCTTTAGTGCAAGCTCCAGGAAGGCTGAGACTTGTTCAAGCACAATATCCCTAGTGCCTGAAAGAATTCCTGGCTCAGAGTCACACAAAAGATGTATTTATGAATCATCTCCTTTTCAAATGAGGACTCTAATGCAGTGAGAGGTGGAATAACCAGCCCAAAGTCACACAGCCAGGATTGGAACTCAGGTCTCTCTTTACTCCAGAACTACAAACTACATAATCCCTGCCGCCCCCCACTGAATCCTTAGAAAACAACAAGTAGGCCCCTTTTGGAGAACATACAACTTTTCTTGGGTTTCTTGTTTTATTTATTTATTGTTCATTGCATTCTATTGATAAGACATAAAATTACAATGGAAGTTGAGTGTCAGACTATAAAGGCACTGATTTCCAGGTTAAGATTTCTGAATCATATTATGATAAAACATTATAGAATGTAAACAAATTTGGGCAAATTAGTGTATACCATGTTTATAGGTTGGAAGAAGACTAAGCCTAAAACCAGAACTTGAAGAGATTGCCACAGCCAGTCGTGAGTGTATTAAAATCTAGACTAGGTTTTAGCAGTATATAGGCAGGAGTGAAAAAATACAAGAGAAATTACAGAGAAAATCTAATTTTTGTCATGCAAGTTTCTCTGTCTGCAAAGTTTCCCACCCACTTCTCAATGGGAATCTTAGCCTTCAAAACTTGTATACATCTAGACTCTTCTGGGATTCCTTCTTATGGAAGTCCTCCAATAATTCTAGGCCCAAGGCCTTTGAAGCACTTTGCTCATATTCATACAGTGTCACACTGGAGTGTTGTATGGTTAACTACACAGGGAAGGAAACCGATGTGCAGGTCTGAGAGTTCCTTGAGAGCAGGAAGTAGATTTTATTCATCTGTTTATCTCCAGCATCTACTCCAGTCCCAGCTAGCTGTGACACTAACATTCATAGCACGGGCTGAGCAGATATCCTGAGGTTCTCAGGCCTGGGTGGGAAAGAGAGGTGGCCATTCTGACAGAAATAAGCACTCCGGGGCTGAGCTGGAACACTAGCTTGGGAGTTACTGACAGAGAGAGATGCCTGAAAGAAGAGCCAGGAAGGACAAGTGCAATTTTAGACACTAAATAAACTGAAGGGATAGCTGGGAAATCAAGCTGAAATGCTCCTCTAGAAGCAAGAGGTAGGAGACTGAAGTTGTGAAAACCAAGGTTGAGAATGTGGGATTTAAGTATTATTCACATAAAGATATAAGTTGAAGATGTAACCCCTAAGTTCAAAGCAGCTGTAACAACAAGAGACCAAAGAGCTAAGAGCTAAATTGTGGACTGACCCCACATGGAGGAAGCAAAGGGAGACAGAACTACCCTGTGGAGGACCCCAGAAGGAATGAACACAACTAATTCATCTAATTTTATGCAAATTCATTTTACAAAGCTTCTCTTTGCAAGGAATACTGTGTTTACTTCTTTTTATATTCAAACTGCAGCTTCTTTGAAAGTAAATATTGGTAGACATCAAGTTTCCCTTGCCCTCTCTGTCATGTTATTATCAAATTGTGAGTATTTTTGGCATCTAAATGTGTGTTGGTGACTGTCAGGATCCGGTTTACAGCTTTCCATCTGATCAGATATCACATACATACCGCAAATCAGAATGCACTGATTAAAAGGACACTGTGCAAGCTTCAATAATTTCTCTTGATTATCATTAACCATACATATTGCATTTTTTAATTATTCTAACAGATATTCAGTATCAACAGATTGTAATTCACTAGCAAGGTATAAAATAGGCATTAAAACTATTTCTAAACTATCATTTAGGATGATGTATGAAGCATTTCACATACCAGCAGACTAAGTATCATAAAATATTAGTCAAGTACTAACATAGTCATTAATACTTCTCTTTAACAAAAGGCAATTTCACAGCCTCATTTACCAACTGGAATATCCCAAGTCTACTTCATAATTAAGCTTTTTATTCATCTCTGTAAATTCCATTTAGTGCTTTTTGGCAATTTCTTAACATAAATGCTCTAGATGTTGTTGAATTGGATTAATAGCTTTATAAGTAATATATATTATATGTATATATTTAACTGTAGGTGATTTGACTTGTATTGTAGCAATCACTTTTTTTAATGCCCTATTATATGCTTAGAATTTATTTTATTGCAACTAATTTTGAACCTCAATATTTTGCAACCTCTCTTTATGATGTTAGTTTTATAAATAGAAGGATATGGGGAACTGGGGGTTGTGGTCAGCCTTAGCTCTTCTCACATTGTTTTGGCCTGAGGCATGCCTGAGGATAGAATCATTTCAGGTGGATTAGAACCCAGATAAATAACCATAAAAGTCTTGCAACAATATCTCCTCTTTAAAAATATATATTTCCAACTCTTTTCAGTGTGGATGGAGTATCAAGAGTAAACAACTTCATTAGGCATGTGAAAGCACATTTTAGAGAAAGTACATTTGGCTGAAAATTATAAGCATCTTTCTGCATCAGCCTTTTTTGAATTTAAGGACAATCTTTCAATTAACTAAGCCTGCTGCTACATACTAAAATGCAGTCTGAGTTAACAGCAGTTTGATTGGACATTCAGAATTACAGCTTCTGGAAGTTCTTAAAAGGTCACCTACTCCTTCTCCCTGCACTTAAGCAATTAAAATTGCACTTAAATATGGAGTAAAAGGACAGAAAAGGAAAAGCAGATTTATTGAAGACAAACAATAGGCCAAGCACTGTTGGTTCCAAGATGAATAAGTCAAGGCCCCCATCTCAGCGAGTTCACAGACTAACTTGGTTTATGGCTATATAAACAACTGAAATAATGCATGTATAGTTTTTGCATAGTGCCTGGCACATAAGTACTCAGTAAATAGTCCTTATTTTAGCTCGTAATAAAGTGCTCACCAAGCGCAGCAAGTCATCAAACTAATGTACAAAAGTTCAAAGAAAACATGCTCACATTTTAGTCTGGAGGATCTCAAATCAAAATGATTCCATTCATTCATTCATTCATTCATTCACTCATTCATTCCTGAAAGGCATTAATTACAATGTGATGACTAAGAGAACTGACCTTAGCAACTGGCTTCTAATCTAAGCTCTACCACATAACCAGCTGTTCCCTCATCAGTAAAACAGGGATATAGCTACTTCTCAAGGGCATTTTGAGGGTTGACGGATTTCCATGAATTGATAGGTGTAAAGTGCCTAACACAGAAAAAAGTGCTTAAAAAATACCCAGAGATTATTATTTTTATCACATATGTATCAAATGTTTACAGGGCAAAGTAGTAGGTGTCCTTGGGGACCAGAAAGAGTACACCCTTTGCCCCAGCCACACCCTCACTGTTCTACCCTCACTCTCTGCACTACTCACACAGCCTTCTCTGGCATTCTTGACCTTGTTACAGTTCGTGACCTAGCCCGTGACCTTCGTTCATACTGCTCCTTCTGCCCGGAAAACTCCTTTCTTTTTCTATATATTTCTCATTAATTCCTCATATTCAGGTTAACTATCCCTTTTTCTGAGAAGTCCTGAATGTTTAGTTTAAACCTTGTTTCTTTGTTACCTGGTATCACAAAACTGGGTTCCTTCACTGCACTTATGTCAGTCTAAATTATTACAGGATACTTTGGTCAATGTCCATCTTCCCTACTAGAGGATAAGCTTGATGAGGGCAGTCATCTTGCCTGTTTTTCTCAAGCATATATCCCAGTTCCTAGCACAGTGCACAGTGAAGTGCATAGTAATCCTTCAGTAAATATGTATTGAAAGAACTGATGAATGTACTCACCATTTTCTGATTTTAACAATATAGAATCTCCTACTTTACATCTTCTATAACAAAGGCAAAAGTCAGGTTAATGAGGCTAAGAAAGCAGCTGCATGGATCCACTATCTCTCGTTCAATTTTTAAAACAACCCTATGAAATTAAGAGTACCATATGCATTTTTCTTTTTTTCCTTTTAAATATTTTATTTATTTATTTATTTATTTGTCAGAGAGACAGAGAAGGAGAGAGAGCACACAAGCAGCAGGCAGAGGCAGAGGGAGAAGCAGGCTCCCCACTGAGCAAGGAGCCCAAAGCGGGACTCAATCCCAGGACCCTGGGATCATGACCTGAGCCGAAGGCAGACACTTAACCGACTGAGCCACCCAGGCGTTCCCCCATATGCATTTTTCTAATGAAAAAGTTAAGCCTAAGAGAATCTAAGTAGCACAAGAATTCTAGTGAGAAGAGACTGGAATTGAAACACAGATATAATTACTCCATTCTTTTCTGCTTATTACGGTTTCCTAAAAAAAGTTCTACTAAGATAGACAAGGCCTCATTTGATAATGCATTTTGGGGCTGAAGATAAAATTCCAGAAATTAATAATAAGTAAGATCAACTGAGTGTAGTATTTCATCTTCCCTTTTCATTTCTGAGCAGCACAATTGTGATATTGGGTACCACTCGCCTTCCACATTCTCCTAGCCAGTGAGAGTCTCTGCATTTCTTTTGCATAGTTTCATGGCTGCATTTGCAACAGTCAAGGAAATGGCACACTTTGTCTACAGAATGTGTTTTGGTTTTGATCCAGTCTCTCATTCTCTAGCCTAAGGCCATAAACATAATGTCTCATTCAGCCTTTGACTATGTGTCATCAGCTGAAAACCTGTAGATTCTATATGATAGCAAACCATAGTCTAGATCTCTTGAAGAAGAAGCCTCTAGGCTTCTAATGATTTCTACGTTGACTGCTATTTTGTTAGAGGTAAATCCTCAGCCCTTAAAACATTGTTTTTTTAACCTATAAAATTGTTTTAAATTATAAAACCATACCAAATATTCAAAATAGTACAGAAGAGTATAAAATAAAAACCTATATGTTCCATTCCCCAACCATCTCCTATTCCATTACCAGAGGAAATTTCTTTTTAATAATTTGTTTTTATTTTTTATGTTCATTACTTTTAAATAAAATGTTTATAACTCTATGTCTTTATCACTTTCAGATAGCATCTAGTAATGTCCCAACTGTGAAAATAAAGAATTTAAACCAATTATATCTCTCACCTCTCTCTTCCTCCCACTTCTTATTTTTCTTGGTCATGTCACATAATTTCAATTTTTCTATATTTATATTTTCTATGTTTCTAATTTTTCAATAGCACATTTTACCGTGAAATATTAACTTCAACCCTCCACTTGGTCTTTATCTACAATTGGTAAGCAATATATATTTACTACACACTATTTAAGATGAGGAAATTAACACATCTACATCTTCATCTCTTCTGCCTATTTTCTATCAACTTCTATTGGCTAAACAATTGTTCATCTTTTGGGGCACCTGGGTGGCTCAGTCGTTAAGCGTCTGCCTTCGGCTCAGGTCATGATCCCGGGGTCCTGGGATCGAGCCCCACATCAGGCTCCCTGCTCAGCAGGAAGCCTGCTTCTCCCTCTCGCACTCCCCCTGCTTGTGGTCCCTCTCTCACTGTCTCTCTCTCTCTGTCAAATAAATAAATAAAATCTTTAAGAAAAATAATAGTAATTGTTCATCTTTTGAATTGTGTAATATTTACATTCTATTCTATATTTATTTTTGCTTTCCACATTTTGTCTACAGATGGATTTAAAAATTTAGAACAATGTATAGTATTTATATAATTACTATTAAGTAGATAATTTTTGCTATGAAATTATTAAGTTATCAGAGAGTTTCCAGATTTCTGTAGGATAATGGTTGTCCCCAAATTTAAATCACAGACATCTTCCAAAACCCATTTAGGATGAAAAGAAAGCACATAATATCTATAGCCCATGCCAACAGCTTTACTAGGAGACAGGAAAAAAAATTTCAATTTACATGTAAGTGGGAAAACTAAAACCTGACACTAGCAGAGGTAGCCTCTGAGCATCCTCCAGTATGGAGTCAGCGTTGGGAGACAATTCCCCATGAGGTCTTGAGTTTCTGCACATTTCGTGAGCAAGGATTGAATTGCACTTTGTTCCAGATTATCTTTTCGATGATGTTTGTATAGCAAACAGCTGTAGAAGACAGAGACAGTATTTCCCCATGGGGGCAGAAAAAAGTCTGGTTTGCCTTGGAAGATAAATATAGTGTCACCATCTGGAATGTAGTGTAGCCTATTTACCGCCCAGTATTAAGATTTGGGTTTGCAAAGTTTATGGTCCCCATCCTATACAACAACCAACTTCATGTGCAGACACACTATGGCCTTTTTTACATTGCTCTGTGGAAATTGGGCTTAGAGAACCAGCACAAAAAAGCACTGACACTCTAATCATTGCTATTGCTATGACTAATAAAAAAGTCTTTCATCTCTGATCCAGGAGTCTTGTGTCTTCTACCAGCATCCATGAAACTTGCAGGTTAGCTTAGGAGTAGCATAGAATTTCAGACTCTTCATTCTTAACACAGGCAGGGACTATGAGGAAGGGAGAAGAGTGTTTTGGGGCCCCAGTGGTGGCAAAACAAAGATAACTTCAACTAGGATTCCACCACAGAAAGGAATGCCCCTATCCTGAGTTGGAACTACAGGTCTGAGACATGGTAGATCCAAGCAAATTGTTGCGGGCGGGCCAGGGCGGGGGGAGAGGAGGTGTCCTTGTAAATTATGCGTAAATAGATATGGCACCCTGGGGAAAGGCAACACCCTGAAAATGGAGGTATACAGCAGTTAGAGTGTCCCCTAGAGGTGAGTGGAAGAAGTAAATAAATTAGCATGAGTGCCCCTTTGAAGAAAGATTGCAGGAAAATTAGGAGACACACCAAAAATAAAGTAAAAGGCAAGAGGGGTACTCCTTAAAAAATTAAAGCCCTTCCTCCTCCACTATGGCAGAAAAGGAGGGAACAATTAAAACTGAGAAACCTAGAAAGTCTCCATATCCCTCCTGCATCCAATATTCTTTTCCAGTGTGTACGGAACACTAATAGGTATTAGACCACAAAGAAAGCTTCAATAAATTCCATTAAGTAAAAATAACAGAAACAGTATTTTTTGATCAAAGTACAATATAATTAAAATTAATAACAAAATCATAAACAAAAACAAGCTGCCTTTCCACTTAGAAAACTCTATTAAATACCTCTTGGGGAAAAGGGAAAATGTGAACATAAATTACAGAATGTCTAAAATAATATTAATATAAACTACACAGATATCTAATCCATGGGCTACAAGTAAAACAGTGATCAGAGGAAAATTCATTGCTTTCAATATTTATGTTAATAAAAAAAATGATACAAATAAATAAAACTAACTTCTAACTCAAAAGCAGAAAGAAAACAAAAATTTAACTAAAAGAATAAGGAAAATAAGCAAAAATTACCAAGTTAGAATTAGAAAAATAAGATACCTAATCAATAAAATTGGTTCTTTGAAAATTTTAATAATATATACCAAACAGCAGCTAATCTAAACAAGAAAAAAACAAGTAAGTACATGTAATCAAGAAATGACAAGGACAAAATAATCATTTAAGTAGAAGAAAATTTAAAAATCTTTGCACAACTTTATGCAAATAAATTTTAAAACAAAGGAAACTACTGCAAAACAAAAAATAGAGTCCAATTTGAAAGATTAAATAAAGGTATCCAAAAGCTATCCTCCAAAAAACACAAGCCACAGATGATTTCTCAGGGGAAATATATCACACTTAAAAATCAGATAATCCCAGGGCGACTGGGTGGCTTAGTTGTTAAGTGTCTGCTTTCGGCTCAGGTCATGATCCCAGGCTCCTGGGATCGAGCCCCGCATCGGGCTCCCTGCTCCGCGGGAAGCCTGCTTCTCCCTCTCCCACTCCCCCTGCTTGTGTTCCCTCTCTTGCTGTGTCTCTGTCAAATAAGTAAGTAAAATCTTTAAAAAAAAAAAAAAAATCAGATAATCTCAATCTCACAGAAGCTGTGCCAGAACATAGAAACAAGGAAAAATACATAAGTACCTTTTTAAATGAAATGACTATAATATAAATATCCAATCTGAGAAAAAAAACTGCACAAGCAAAAGCAACCCAAATCAAATGTCACTTTTATATTATATTATTATCTTTATATTATATTATATTATATTTATTATATTTTAGTTTGTTAGGGCTGCCATAACAAAACGCCACAGACTGGGTGGTTTAAACAAAAATTTACTTCCTCACAGCCCTTGAGGCTGGAAGTCCAAGACCAAGGTGCTGACAGGTTTGGTTTCTTCCGAGGCCTCTCTCCTTTGCTCACAGATGGCCACCTTCTTGCTATGCCCTCACATGACCTTTTCTCTGTGCACAGACACCCCTGGTGTCTCTTCCTCTTATTAGGACACAAGTCAGATTGGATTAGAGGCCCACCCTTATGACCTCATTTAATCTTAATTACCTCTTTAAAATCCCTGTCTCCCAATGCAGTCGCATTGGGGGATAGGGCTCCAACATACGAATTTTGGAAGAACACAATTCAGTCCTTAATAAACTCTTAAATAAAATGTTATCAAACAATTCAATAACAGAAAAATATAATTATATACCATTCATTACTAAATAGACTATATTTCAGAAATGCAAGAATAAAGTTACCAGCCAAAACAACAGAGGCAAGATCCTTTTGATTTAGGTAGTTTCACTTCTAGAAATCCACATAAAGATATTTCCTTACATACATAAAACAACATTTGCACAGTTATTGATTACGGTAGTATTTTGTAATGACATTAGACTGCAAACAACCCAGATGTTCATCAATAGGAGATGGTTTGAATCAACTATGGCACCTCCCCAAAATGCAGACATAAAAGAGGTGAGAAAGATCTCTACATACTGTTGAGTGATCTTCAGGACATATTATGACATGAAAAAGTAAGATACAACACAATGTGTACAGTATGCTGCCTTCTGCATAAGAAGAGAAGAGAAAAATATACACACACGTGTATGTATAAGAAAAAAGTATATAGAGAGAAATACCCCTATTTATATTTTTATTGGTATTTTATTTTATTTTTTTAATTTTATTTTATTATGTTATGTTAATCACCATATATTACATCATTAGTTTTTGATGTGGTGTTCCATGATTCATTGTTTGCATATAACACCCAGTGCTCCACTCAGTATGTGCGCTCTTTAATACCCATCACCAGGCTAACCCATCCCCCCACCCTCCCCTCCCCTCTAGAACCCTCAATTTGTTTCTCAGAGTCCATAGTCTCTCATAGTTCGTCTCCCCCTCCGATTTCCCCCCCTTCATTTTTCCCTTCCTACTATCTTCTTTTTTTTCTTTTTTGATAAAAGAAACAACTATGAATTGTGGGAGGAAAATGAGTGAAGGCAATAGCAATATAAGTGAGACCTCTCTGAATATGTCTTTAAATATAATTGTGACCATAAAACCATGTAAATATGGCACTGAATAAAAAACTAATTCAAAAAAAAAAAAAAGGAAAGAAAAGCTAACTCTAAAGCTGAAAAGAATAAAACAGGTGAACCCAATTCTGCATTAAATTGGTAATATCATCTAGAGGAGAGATTTATTCTAAGAGCCTTTTGAATAAAACCTTCTGCACATCTTTTGTGGGATATATTCTAAGAACAAAAAAAAAAAATCCTAAATCTCACTCACTAGTTTTATTTTTAGCACTAATTATGATGCTATTATTTGGGGGGTTACCAGAACTAATCTCTGAAGTTGCTTAGAAAGCTATGTTCAGTGAGTGTCAGATTTAAAATCTGGCATTTCCTCATAAATGACAACTTGATAAGGTATATTAGAAAACAACTGGGGAAGAAGGGCATAAGACTAGAAGTCATAGTAGCCAAATCCTTAATATAAGAAAGAAGAAGAAAAATCTAGTGCCCTTTCTTTAATTTAAGTGAACAAGGTAGCAATTGTATGTAATTTTAAAATTTTCACTCAACAAATATTCAAGCTTTGAGGTTTGAGAAGCTTAAAACCTTCGCTCAGGCCATAAATATGTTTATGCTATATACTAATGATATCTGGGGAATTGAATGAATGTATTACAGTATTTGTTCTGAAGGATACTCCATGATGCCATTTCCTGGCTACATGAAATTAGTCTGGCCCAGAATGACACCTCTTATTTTCCTAAATAAGATGAATGATAAGATTTAAGCAAGTTTTCCACATACTTTTGGATATGACATCCAGAAAACAATCCAAACTTTGGGGTTTCTAGGGAGTCATCTTCCTATCTTGGAGACCATGCATATCACACAAGACAGTAGAGGAAGTGAGTGTTTCAAAAGATCAAGCTTAGATGACAGAATAGGATGAAATCCTAAAAAAACAAAGAAGAAGATTCTATGTCATTTTGGAAATTAAGTTCTACAAATTCAAGATGGGAGAAACCAGGCTTAACTGCTATTAATTTTTTTTTTTTGGTTTTATTTAATTTTACCTTATTAATTAGGGGAGAGTTAACCACACACATTATGATGTAGTTGTGGAAAGATGAGTATAGTCCTAGACTTTAAGATGGGAAATGCCAACCAGAACAAGAGAAGTATTAACTCCCTTACTCTATATACTGCAGACCAAATCTAGACACTGTTTCATTCTAGGCAACTCATTTTGAAAATGATATTGATAAAGGATTGATGACTTAACATTCTGACCTCTTAGTTTATTGATCTTTTCATCTTCAATGACCTGCCTCCAGCTTTCCTTAGCCTCCCCATCCCATGGCTAGGAGGAGGCAGAGTGGGAAGGAATCTGTCCACAGTTTATCTCTGTTGATTCTCTTGTCGTAAGCTACCAGTTCCCAACTTTGGCTGCACGTTAGTATTACTGGGGAGGCACTAAAATATATTCGTGTTTGAAACCCACTCTAGAATAATTAAAACAGAATTGGTGTGAGTAAAGTGAAGAGATCTGGGCAATTTTAAAAAGTTCTACAGATTTTTCCAATGTGCAGTCAGGGTTGAGAATCCCAGTCCCAAGCAGATTCTGTGGGCTTCGTGGATAGGGAGCAATATTTCCCTGACAGTGATGGTGAGATCTGGAAAAGGTGTGCTTTCTGAGCTCCTGGATGTTAAGATTCTGATTTATTAGGACAAGGTGGGAAAATATACTAAGCTACTTAGGCATTATATTCTGGGTACTTTCTCGAAACATAAATTTATGCCCCAAGAATTTATTAACATCATATATCAGAGAAGGGAGAAAAAATACTTGGGCAATATTTTGATAGAAGCTTTCAAATCCAGTACTGTAAATAGAATCGATGAGATGTTTTTTTCCAGGTCAGATACTAAAAGTGTCTGGTGATTTACATATAAACATTTCACAATAAGAACATGACCTAGTAACTACCTCAGTGAAACACTTTTTTTTTCTTAAGAGAGCTGTTTTAGCATGATAGTTTTGAATTATAAACACATACTATACGGTTGAATGTCTTAGGGGAATGAGGGAGGAAGTTAGTCTCACATGCATAGGCTGATAGAAGAAGACAGAAAGGATGTAATTAAATGTAAAATAAATATATACTTTGTTTTCTTAAGAATGAAGCAAGTGGTAAAAACTGTGGTAGATCTGTTAATGTGTTGCTATGCCAACAGTAAAATTTTAAATGGATCCAAGAAATGGGACAATTTTCAGGAATATAAGCACATCCTTTTTTCAAATAAGTAAAATCATATTCATATCATCCCCCCCAAGGGGATAGAGTCTTGAGGGAATTAGTGCAGAATTAATTGATCAGGGTTTTTTTTTTTTCCCCTGTAACCACAGCAGGCATAAGGAACAGAATCTCACGCTATATTTTTCTGAGATCTAGATCTGGATTTAGGTTAAACTTTTTGAGGATTGTGGGCAGCACTGTTCCCCAGTGTGTAGGTAGCATGACAGCATGTTTCTACCATTTTAAGACTGATTAACATATAACCAGAGACAAAAGTCAATAAATCTTCACCTGTATTTCTCAACATAATAGCAAGATGATATAGTTTTCAGATATAGTTAATAAAATACATCTCATATGCAAATTACCAGCATCCTTTCCGAGTCAGACAAAGAGAGGCGTTATTTTTCCTAAGGAGAAACAAAGATTAAAATGAAGGATGACCTGAAATCTACAAATTATAGAAATTTGAAATTATAAATTCATTCAAACTCTATTCATATGAGATAGGATTTTAACAAACGACTGTTCAGTGCAATGACCAACTTCTTCACTTCACAAGTAAATACAAGCATTTGGCTTTTTGAGGGAAAGTTGTTCTGTTTACATTGTAAAAATACATTTAGGAAAACATTTTAGTACATCCAGAGGGTCTTTCCTTAACTATAGAGCAAGTCGGGAATAGATTGTCTCAGCAAAATAAGATGAAAATTTAGTTCAACTGCCTTTCCTGAAGGTATTTCTGTAAAGAAAGAAATAGATAATTCACAGTAATTAAAAAGTATTTTCAATTAAATGTGTGTCTGTATGGGTGAGTCTGCCTTATAGCCTATGAGAGAAAAACCCCGTACTTCAGCTTCTTTTGAAATGTTTATTTTTAAATGACTTAAGTATCAAATGGAGGGACTGTGAACTCCAATTCCTTATTATATTATTTTTTTATTCTGAAGCTGAGAAAACATCTAAAAGTGGGTAGCATGAGGGAAGAAGCTGTCTTCCTTTTTCTTCCACAAGGTTTCTATCATCTATCCTTCGTTTTTGCTGTACTGTTTAAACATGTGGCATTGACAGATCCACAGATACACTGTTGGAGCTCATCTTTAAATCCTGAGCATATTCGCATAGAGAGAAAGACTGCCCGTTAGCTCTTGGAGATCAACCCACCTGTACTTTATCTTTGTTTCCTGAACAGCGGGCCACTACTATTACTTACATTAATATTACATGATAAATGACAGCTTTATCATTACATTAAGGCCCTCTAGCCGTCAGCTAACGTGACCATGCATTTATCTAAGAAATATAAGTCCCATGTACACCTGTTTCTATATTTAGTGTACATCATTTCTTGGAATATCTAGATATCATGGGGTACGATTGTAGCTTATGTGAGTTACCAAAAGAAATATGAGATTTGGTGAACATACATGATCATCATATTCTTAATCAGGCCTGATTGTCCAGTCTTTTTTTTTTTTTTTTAAAGATTTTATTTATTTATTTGAGAGAGAGAGTGAGAGAGAGAGAGAGCACAAGAGGGGGGAGCGGGAGAGGGAGAAGCAGACTCCCTGCTGAGCAGGGAGCCCGATGCGGGACTCGATCCCGGGACTCCAGGATCATGACCTGAGCCGAAGGCAGTTGCTTAACCAACTGAGCCACCCAGGCGCCCCTGATTGTCCAGTCTTGTACCACAAACAGTGTCCTTCCAAAAACAGTAGCATTTTAGAAACATGCTAATGACCATGGTCAAATACATACAGGAATATCTGATCTATACCACTGACATTCAAACTTTTAAATGACAGAATACCTTCTTTCTGAGCAGAGCCCCGCGTAAAAACCAGATAAACGAACAATGAGCTTCGTTCCTGGCTCTCCCAGCCCCCTACATGCCTCCAAAATCTCAGGACTCTGCTAAGAATATTTTGAAAACCACTAGCCTTCATTTGCATCATATTCTCTCAATGTGTTTTTTGTAAGTCTTCTCTTTCAATATGGAGTACTATATATTTCAATAGGCAAACGTTTGGTAACTCCCCCACCACCTCAGTTGTATTAGTCATGTTTTATTCAACTTCTCCATACCTCTGTTTCCTCATCTGTAAACTGGATGTTATAGTAGTACGTAACTTTTCTAAGTATTATATTTATACATGAAGTATAACATATAATAAATGTTATTTAATAGTATATAAGCATATTGGTATATTATATGCTTGTATAATACAATAAAATATATTTTCATTTATATGTAGAAAGTACTGAGGACAATAAGCAATAAATACAGCATTTATCAAATACAAAAATAAATGATTACGTGGAGCTGATGCAATTTTATCAGCGTGGAAACAACGTATTTTTTTCAAAAGGAGAAAACACTATCTTCTAATTTGTTTCTAGTTTGGTTTTACTATTTTATTAGTCCATATTTTGTTGATTTCCACATTAGAGTTACACCAATAAGGATCTGAAGTAGTAAGCAAGCGCTGAACTTTTATTTTCCATAAACAGATTTCCAAAAGTCCAGAGGCTCGGCTATACATAGGAGGATATTTGGGGTTCTTTCTCCCCTCGGTCTTGCCCCCAATCTCATCTGCCATTTGTCCGGTGTGCCACACTGTAGCCTCTTCTCATCAGTGGTCTGTCAAGTCCCCAAGGAGCTAAATATCATCTTTAAACCTAGTGATTTCAATGTTTACTCTCTTTTCAGAACATCTCTAACATGTTAAATATGGCAGCAGCCCTGGGCCTTCAGAGACGCCTCTGCTTTTACTTCTCTCTCCTACATTTTCTTTACTTTCTATCTTTTAATAAGGACCGGGATCCTGATTGGTTTAACTCTTAGGATGATTCCAAGGATCTTTTTCTTGGAAACAAGTAGGAAGGAAGAAAGTTATTTGTGTCAAAAATTCCTTAGTGGCAAAAAATAAATAAATAAATACATGAAAGTAAAAGGCCCAAGGCCAGAACAAGGGTAAGTGCCTGGCTGCAAGAGATGTCAGATTATCTTTTCTCCCTGCATTTTTGTCATAATTCTAGGTTTGTTTTTTTTTCCTTTTCTGTTCATCAAGCTATCGCAGGGGTATCTAGTACCCTTGAAATGATTTTGAGTACATTTAATTGTTGCTCAAGGTATCCCTCATTTAATAACAAAAGCAGTTCAGACCACAAAACTAAGATTTTGAGGGATTCCTGAATAAAACCAAAGTTTTGTGTGAGAACACACAATGAACTGCCAGAATTTGGGGGGAAGCTCACACCAAAATCATATTCCTGAAAATGTTATAACTGGACCATCCATCTGGTATCTTGGAATTATAAATAGAAACCTTCCTACTTTCTCTATTCACTCAAAGGGTAAAAATAAAAACACAACAAACGTTTCAAAGCTATGAGTCCTACTTTAATGTGCTTAAAAGAATATTTTTTTAATAAACACACTTAAAAAAAAAATAAAGCTTTACTCTAGAGAAAACATCCATGATTGAATTGCCAAACTGGGAATTAATGAAAAAATGTCTAAATCTTTGTGTGTTAAATTCTACTTAAGGGGAGGCACAAGTAAGGTAAGGCCTACAAGTTTTCTTACTATATTCTGTCTGAAGGCATTGTATGGAAATGCTAAAATTTTAGCTAATAATTTGAAGTACACAATTAATTTTGATTCAACAAATGCTTATTAAGCATCAACTAGATAAAAGTCACTGTGCTAGACAATGTACCAGACTTTGTGGGAGGTGCAACACTGTACGAATCATTTTTAATATCATTTCCTCAAGGAACAAATAATCTAGTGAAGAAAATATTATAGGTCTATAAGTGACTGTTTAATAATATTATCTAGCGCTTACTAAGGACTATGCCCTAAGCACTTTACCTCTATCAATGCATTTAATCCTCACCACAACCTGTTGTAAATGAGGAAACCAAGGCACAAGGACATTAAGTGACTTGTCCAGAAACCACAAAGCTATTAATGATACAGCCAGAAATGAACCCAAACTGTCTGGCCACCAGGTCCACATGCTGAACTACTATTCCTTTCTAAGCAAAATTATATGTTGTGTCAAATAGAAGTTAGTGGGCAATGAGAATTAAGAAAGGAAACTAATAATCAAGTGTCCATAGGGAAGAACATTCCTCACCAGGGTTGATTAAGTTCCACTGTGATAAGAATTTGCAAGAGGCCCATAGAAGTTTGCTTTTCCTTAGAGTTCTTTGTCAAGTGTTAAATTTTTATCATCTCAGTCACTGTAATAATTATATTCTCTCTATATATAATCCATGTGGACTGCACTGACAAAACACCATAGCCTGGGGAGCTTATGAACAACAGTGCATAGAGGCTGGAAGTCTGAGATCAGGGTGCCAGCATGGTTGGAAAGGGCCCTCTTCTGAGTAGCAGACTTTGTGTAAACTCACATGGCTAGCTCTCTGAGACCTCTCTTATCAGGGCACTAATCTCATTCATGAGGCCTCTGCACAAGGCCCTATCGTCTAATACCATCACCTTGGGAATTAGGTTTCCAATGTATAAATGTGGGGAGGACACAAACATTTAAACCATAACACTATGTTTCATAGTAGTTCATGTTCACTTACTAAGCATAGGAATCATTATTTCCATTTCACAGGTGAAGAGACAAAGGCTCAAATCATTTAAGTATTTTTCCAAAGGCCCAAAATAACTTAGCTGCAGAGAAGAGTCTCAAAGGTAAATATTGAGTTAGACCTTAAAGACTAGTAGTATTTCAATAGACGACAATATGGTGGAATTTTAAGGAAAGGTTGAATGAAGCACAAAGATTCAAGAGCAGGTAGGGTAAAAACCTTCAAGGCAAAGTCATGGGTAAGTCTCATATGGCTGGAATAGAGGATTCATCTAGGACATAAGCTGTTGGCTTTGGTTTCATAAATGTTCACTTTATGATGATGGCAATGGTCTCCAAGAGAAAAAAATCCAACAAGCTGCAGGAAATACGAGTATGTGGCTCTGAGGAGTTGGTGCTGGCAATAAAAAAACAGGAAGTCATCTTGTGGGAGTGATCATTGAAGCTGTGGGAACAAACAAAATTACTAAGGGAGAGAATGTAGAGCTGGGTTTATAGTGGGGAGGCCAGGGGACATGTCAACATGCAGGGAGGGAGAAAGAGAAAACCATCAGTAAAATAGAGGAGAAACAATCCTAGGACCAGAGAGAGAATAAGATAGCAATGTCCAAGAAGGCAAGAGAAGATTGCAAGAAGGACCAGGCAGTCAGGTCAGAATGTCAAATGCTATATTTTGTAACATACAAAAAAGAAAAAACAAAAACAAAAAAAATCAGCTTGCACTTTTAGACAAATACAAAAAATTAAAATGTCTATCTGCTTTGATTCTTTGAATGTCATTTACTTAGAATCAGACAATCCATCCTGGGAAACAATTCTGTATTTTCTCTAAAACAATATTTTCTCTAAAAATAGAATATAAGTATTAATAGTATATCATGTGACTTGGTCTTCAGATACATGCATATACTCAAGTCCCATATTCAGATAATTTTTCTCAAGTGAGTAGAAATCACCTTAGGTAAGAGAACTTCAGCCCCCGTCCTCTTGAAGTTTCTTTTCAACAAAAAGAGCACTTTGCAAAAAAAAAAAAAAAAAAGCCTGTGGGCCGATTGTCTTCTAGAGTTTCTGGTTTCTTTCTAACTCACACATACTCACACATCCTAACACCCCGATGACTTGCCGAATCCTTAGCAACTTGAACACACACACACTATCTCAGATATTAAAATTATATTTACCAAGTTCAAGAGAATATACTGAAGGCAGAACTGAAACACTAATTATACATCTGATTTTTCAATTATACATCTGATTTTTCAATATCTTCTTCTGTCCTCTGTGCAAACCTGAAATATTATTCTCAAAATGCCACCTCCTTTCTCTCTTTCCTACTTAACCATCCTCTCTCTCCCTCCTTCCTCCTGCCTTTGTTTTTCTGCCTTTTTTATTCTGTGTAAAATTGAACATACACGTCACATTGATATTTCCCTCCTAATGATAGCAACCTTTATTCCTGGAGGGTTTCTTAGCTAGCCTATTTCACCTGTGGCGGTCTTAGGTAAATCTCAGATTGGAATTTCTCTACCAATCTAAATGGATCCTTTCTCATCTTGCCCCTAGGCCTCCGAGGTATGGAATCCATGGTGTGTTCCGATGCTATTCAATGATAAGGCAGGAGCAGAGATTAGATGTGTTCTGAACTGTATTCATGTTCTTTTTAGTTGCCTAGGAGAAGGAAGAAATCTTTAGAAAAATATTTCAGAAAATCTTTTCTGAATTGATATGTAGTGCATTTTGCCTTTTTTATACAAGGTGACAGTGTGTGCAAGATGTAAAGATGAGTTTGCTCAGGCAATTACCCCTTGTTGATAGCAGATTATTTCCTCTGGCAAACTCGAAAATAACTTGTTGGTGTATAAGTTACTGCTGTTCTGGGGATGTAGTAATTTACTCTCCTGCCTTTTTTATGAGCACATTTATTTTAATCAGTAGAGTTCAGAATAGCTCTTTTTCATCAAACTCCATCTCTTTTGGAGTTATGCACCTTCTAAAGTATAACGAAGGAAGGTCCTTCTGCACACACAGGAGAAAAGAGGCATGATGTATTACTGAAAAAATGGTCTTTGCTCAGGAAATCATATCTCATGATCTTTCTGTCCATGTTAAAAACACAGTATTCATTCGCAACAGCTCTAGCCCAATTTTTTTTTTCTTTTTTTTTGACGAAAACAATATCTCATGCGTGGAGCAACTCAATGTTATCTTTCATTCTGGGGATTGAAAACAGAATAGTTACATATGTTAGGATGAAGAAATACATGGAAGAATTCTGGTTGGCAAGACAGATACAACTTTTTTTTTTTTTGAGGTATAATTGACATACAATATTGTATTAAGGTGCACAACACAGTGACTTAACATTTGTATACACTGTGAGGTGTTCACCACAGTAAGTCTAGTTAGGATCTGTCACCTTACAAAGTTAATACAATGTTATTGACTGTCCCCCCATGCTGTACATTACATCCCCATGATTTATTTATTTTATAACTGGAAGTCTGTACTTCTTAATCCCTTTCACCCATTTTGCCACACATACCCCACCCCCGGAACCGCCCCCTCTGGCAACCACCAATCTGTTCTCTGTATCTATGAGTCTGGATTGGGTTTGGTTTGGTTTGTTTGCTTGTTTTAAAACTGATACAGCTTTTAAGAAATAATGCGGGTGATATACTTTACTGAACGTCTGCAGAATAAAAGCAAACTGGAGAGTTTTACCATTTTGCAGATGAAAAGGAAGAGTCAAGAAAAGAGAAAAAAGGAACTGTGGCATCCAGGAACTTTGATGGGCATCAAACAAATATTTTAACTATGATCCCTTGCCTCTCCTATTATATGGCCTCTCCTAAGAGGAACCCTTAGTCATTCCCCCTGCAGAGTTCTTATTACTTCTAATAGAGGTATAGAGAAAGCAAAATTCATTTTCTAATATTAATCCCTGGGTGGCTGAGTATAGAAAAATCTAGAATCTAGAAGTCTAGAAGAACGCTTTACTTATGTTGAATGTTCAGTACATGATAAAGAGGTGGATCATCTATTTTTCTCTGCTATATGGTAACATCAACAACATTAGTGACTCTACCACTCGGGTCTTTCTTAGAGAACGGCAAAGCTTGACTGATGGAGCAAAGACACCAAAAGCTGAGCGCGTGTCTTCTGACAGTATCTGCTTCTGGTCACCTACGTTTTTGTCACGCTCTTCTCCCCAGTCATAAAACACTAGGTAGTAATTTCCCTCTCGAGAATTATTAAGAGGACAAAGCAAATCTAAGGAGCATTTGGCTTTCTTGAAAATACAGAGAATGTAATTTGAAAGCATTCCTTCTATTTATTCCATGGAAAATCTTCATTCAGTTGAAAGCAAAATATCACAAATAATTTCCTTGTTTAGAAAGAAAATTGAGAGAGAAAAATCAGGAATTGCAAGATTATTTTACAGATAGTTCTGTGACTCTTTTCATACAAAACATATCTTGGCAAGTCAGTGGTATATAGGAAATCACCCATGCAAACTCATAAAGCCAATTCAACATAGCTCCACCTCAGCGATAACATTTTCACCTTGAAATCGCATGCTTTTATGTGTTCAATATATTAATAATTAAACAGAATAGCAAAGGTTTTTATGTTTTTTTGTTGCTGTTGATTAAGTGGAAACTCTCTTACGTATCTAGCACCAAATTTGCTTTCCATACCTTAGGTGATTACAAGGAGACAGATCAAATCTATACTGAAGCAAGAATCCATAGCATACTTTTTTTAGATTTCACGAATTTGCAAATCTATTCTCCTTAACAAACTGTTGTTTGTTGTCAAATCTGGAAATATATACTAACCGGACGCTCAGTTTTCTTTAATATAAACCCTCTACAAGAGAAAGCAGAGAATAGTTTCATATATGTTGATCTATAAATATCAATAAGTGTATTAATACTGTATTGATATATATCAATAATTATGCTTGTAACTAACTTGTTCAGTAAATATTGAATATTACACAATTTTAATCACATAGCCTTTTCTAATTTCTGATGAATACAAATAATTTAAATTTTAATGTATTACAAATGCCACTCCTGTTATTTGACTGATATTAAAAGTAACGAAATAGTGAGAATCATTTTAGTGATATAATTGTCAAGCACTTTGCCAATAAGAAGCACCATACAAGTTTCAAATAATTAAGAGTACCTGAATTATTTAATGTGGAAATTATGGGAAATTAAAATTTCTGGAATATTTTATTAGGATTACCTCACCAAATGAAGTTGAAAAAACCAAAAAAAGTATCACCAAAAGAAAAATAGAACTTCCTCATAAAGATCCCAGGAAAAAAATTAATGAAATAAATTTTAAAAAAACATAAAAAGCCACAGACTGATCGTTTTATCACAAAACACCATACTACATCTCATTTATTGAAAAATATAAAGAACACTAAATCATCTCTAAAAAATAGCTTCTTTTCTTCCATTCTGGAAGTGGTATCTACCCTGATACCACTGTTCTGAGCAGTTTTGCCAAGAGAACTAGTTTAATTCCATCCCAGCTTTATAGAATATAACAATTGTCAATAGAGTTAATATTGGTCCCAATATTGTCGATATGCTAATATTGGTCCTAATATTGTCAATATCCTAATATTGTCAAGAGTTAAATATTGGTCCTAATAAAACTTTAATGATATAACTGGCTGGACAATTTTCTTGTATTTAAGCATATCAACTTACTTAAGGAAGGTATTTATGTATAAAAATTAAAATTACGTAAATTGAAAAGATGCTTCTACATGACCAGCACTAATTTGGAATACTTAATATTGTCTCCATCAGAGTAACAGATTTAAATACCATTAGTTACATTATGATCTCTTGAAAAGGCAAGTGAGTTGGGGGGAGTGGGGTAGGGAGCAGAGTTCCGAAAGTTATACATGGTACATCTTGTAGCAAAGGAGACCTTTACGTAGCAGCAGTTCGGGCAGTTTGGGCGAAGCACCTTCTGAAAAAGAGAATGTATGCAATAGAGCTTCACCCAGGGGCTGCACGATGAAGAACTAGGCTCTCTATTGATACTTTATCTTCCTGCCGGTTGCGGTTAATGGATGGTGCCAGGGAGAAGTAGAATCAGCTTCAGGAAAAGCTCTATCTACTGGAGAAAAAGAAACTCCATCTACTTAGTGACTTAAAAAAAAAAAAAAAAAAAAAAACCACCTCTCTGAAGCCAGGCAGCTTTGGTTAGAATCGCAGGGCCACCCCTTACCAGCTTGTGACCCTGGGCAATTTGTGGACTATCTTAGCTTTGGTTACCCCTTCTATGAGGAAAAAAAAAAAAAAAGGAGAAGGGGAGTGGGTAGAGGAGAGGGTAGAGGAGGAGGAAGGAGATAGCTGCCCACCTACAAAAATGGATAATAGCCTCATTTGAAGATTACATACATTATTACATATAAAACACTTAGAATAATGCCTGGTAGAATAATTTCTCAACAGATGTTCACTAACGTCACAAAAGCAAAAAATCAGGCAGGAGAAACCATGGTGGCAGCAGCAATAATCGACTTCCAGAGAACATGACATGATTTAGTTAGGAGGGGCTATCTTTGCAGGAGGGAAGTTAACGTACTGGAGAGTCAAAAGAAACCTGGAAATCTCATCTGTCCTGGTTCTGCCATTATCTTGCTGTGTGGCCTTGGGTACGTCACGGAACATTGGTGCACTTTATTGTTCTGCCTTATCTATTTCAATTTGAGAACTTCTAGGCTCTCTCCCAACTCGAAACATCTACTTATCTAGGATACCTAGGGAAGAGTAATCTGCCCGCCATTGCATGGTGTATGCTCCTAAGGGTGAGTCCTTTTCACTTGTTCGTTTCTACCTCTTAAAGGATTCAGACAAGCAACGAGGAGCATGTAGAGGGTGGGATATTACAAGGAAATAGAATCAGGCCCTCAGATGGAATGTCATTTGACTCCCACGCTCTCAGAACTACCTGTGTGTATTCTTAAGCAACTGTACCAACAAATTATATGTACTAAAGAGTGGTATACCTTACTTTGGTGCTCTGATAAAATAAATTCCCACCACATAGTAAATTTTTAAATCAAGACATTTATTCTATTTCATTATAATATGTAAATTGTTACTTTACACTCGAGTGCCCAGAGGTAAATTGAAGATGCATATACAAAGTGAAGCTACTCTTCTAATAAAACCACTGACATGTTAAGAAGGTTCCCATTTTAGTTATTTATGCTGTTTTCTTTCATTTTTAAAGATGACACTATCCTTTATTACACATTCTGAATATGTGTGTTATACTTGTACAACATATTTTCTTTCCATGACCCATTAAAGTAGCATAATGCTTTCTATATTCATGCATCTCTTAGCACACAACCTATAGTTTTAAATATTTTTGCATTCTTTCTCAGAGGAAAAAAAATGAGTTTTGTAGTGAAGAAAAAAACTTGGCCAATTATGTCATTTTTATCTCAGTTTCAACTTAGCATTATCTTAGGCTTAGTAGTAACAAATGATAAAATGACAAATAAATTCTGACATTCCCTGCATAATCTACATTCTTGGCCATCGACTCTTCATTTTACCAGCCTCTTAAGAAATGTTTTTTAAAAAAGAGAAAAGAAAACCTCACACATGACTGCCAATCTAACCCATTCCATTATGTGTGTCATGCTGCCGAAACGAACTTGGAATCTAGAAGTACCAAGTGCCACAATTCGTCTCCTTGTGACTCACAGCACCAGATGACAAGCAAGCCTCTGTCCTCCAACAGCACCAGCAACAGTGGAGGATCCGGGTGGGTGTTCGTGGTGTTGTGAATAGACCTGGTAGGAGGCAGGAATCCAAGGCTCAGGCTTCCGGCACGTACCACCATGCTGACAGATGGCATATTCTTGGCCAGGGTCCAAGGACCCTGGTCACCTAGTGAACTTTCCCTGACTCCATGCTATGTCGATATCCCAGACATCCAGCGATACAGGCCTTGCTTATGAATCATTCTGCTAGAAGCTGCCTCTATGTGTGTTTTCTGAATGTTTTCTGAATGAATGTTTGTAAAGGTATTTTGCCTTAACTAAATACGACTCTTTAGCACTTTGTGTCATAATTACCGTGGGTTGTATCAACAGAGAAAGTGTGCTTTATAATTTAGTCCTAATGAATTTTTTGACCCATAAATCAATGAACCTGTTACAGATTGAATAATAATATTTGCTTCCTGAAAGCATGTTATGATATCAACAAGGTCGCAGTTTACTGTCATTTTTAATAGGGGGAAAAAATGTACTCAAGGGGCATTTAACATATTTTGACAAGGTGACCCACAATTATCCATTAACATTGTATTTGTCTAAGCCCTACTGCATTGATATGCAGGGACCATGTAATAGTTCACTGATGTCCCACTTGGGGGTGGAGAATAAGGCAAGTGGGACCTTTCCAAGGTCTTTCACAGCCAGAATGTATCTTGCTACTGCTGTATTGATTAAACATTTAGATAGTTAATCAACACAGCTCAGCCCTTTTAACCTGCCATATGCAGTATACAAAATAAGGAAGGAAGGAAGGAAGGAAGAAAGGAAGGAAGGAAGGAAGGAAGGGAGGGAGGAAGGAAGGAAGGAAAGAAGGAAGGAAGGAAGGGAGGGAGGGAGGAAGGGAGGGAGGGAGGAAGGAAGGAAAGAAGAAAAGAAGGAAGGAAGGAAGGAAGGGAGGGAGGGAGGGAAAAGAAGAAATGCCTGGAAGAGAAACCATGAGGATATATTTTTCTTATTTTCAAATGTGGCAGATAAAGTACATCTTTCCAGACAACAGGACCATCATAAAATATTACAGTGTTCAAAGTGGTCTTGAATTGAAAAATATCTGGACTTTTTGGACTGTTCTTGCTTGACTTGATTTTTCAACATTTTACATGGGTTAAAACCTCACACTCTTTGCCAGCTTCAGGTTGTGTTCTTTACAGTCAGCTAAGTTAAGTCCATGCTTGATTCCTCTTTAGATAGAATATTCCTGAAATTCAAAACAGACTTAACTGGAGCTCCGCATTTGGGACTCACTGGTCTGTTTCTATTCTTAGATTTGCCTTTCTTGTCACATATACCAATATTCTGATACCTTCTTCCCTTATGTCCAATCTCACCATCTCAGCACCTCATTTCCTCAATGAGGTATATAAAGGAGTCTGTATCAGTTTTTCTAGGTATAAAACACTCAGTTTTGCTTTTTATTTATTTCCTCTCCTATATCTTTGGCCCTTGACTGATTTTTTTTTTTTATAACTGAGCAATTATAATCCTCCTGTAAATCACCAATTCCTGCTATTATCTTCTTCAGCTTCTTACCAACTGGTAAGGAACAAGGCCATAGACCACTCACCTCACATTCTGCTGAATAAATTTGTTTGGGATTTTAAATGATGCCCTCAGTTTGACATACATAATAATTCATGTACAATCGTGGTTAGTTATACTCTAATTTACTTCACTTGTTTATTTTGCTCAGCGGTTTCTAACACTGAAAACATTTTCTCCCAAAGTTGTCTGATCATAAGAACTACCAACTCTAATCAGACCTACCTGATTATAATCAAGGACAGGACTTAGGAATGTGTACCTTAACAAGGAACTTAGGAGATTCTTAGGATCAGGAAAGTTTTAATCCATTCTTCATCCATCTGTTCCATAAAACCATAAATAATCCAGCTGATTTTTTAAAGATTTTAGCTCAAAAATGCATCTGTAACAAGATTCTTATCTGATTCAGAACACTTAGTGAGCACTTTCTATCTACATAATTTACATAGATAATCACATTCACCTTGCTGCTAAGTTCATTCTATCTGATTTTTGTTTTTTATGGTCGAGATGCACATGATCATGGATATGTGATTATTATACAGATTGTAATGTCTATTTTGAGAGAAGATTCCCTCTCTTTTTCTGGTTTTGATGAAGCAAATTGCCATGTTGTGAGTTGCCATAGGAAAGGGTCGTGCATCAAGAAGGAGAGGGTAGGTCTCCACCAACAAACAACAAGACACTGAGACCCTCAGCTTGGCAGTCTACAAAGAATCAAATGCTGCCAACAGTCATGTGAACTTGGGAATGGATTCTTCCCCAGGCAAGTATCAGATGAAATCACAGCCCCACCAACACCTTGATTGTAGCTGTTAGACCGTGAAGCAGAAAACTGAGCTAACCTGTGCCCAGATTCCTAATCTACAGAAACTATGAAATAAAAAATTTATTGTGTTCATTGCTAACTTTGTAGTGATATTATAACACAGCAACAGACAAGTAATACATAGTACTTTATAGCCTTTGTTGTTTTGAGTCCCATGCCCTTTGAAATGTAGGTATTCTAATTTACTTACATAACTGGCCAGTGCTACCATTCCAATTTACCATCTGTGGATTTATACTACATTCCAACATGTACCATATGAAGTAGTATTTTAACCAGTTGTGCAAAAGTAACATCGCTGTGTATTCCTCACTTGCACTTACTCTTAAAAGAAACAACCTCATCATTCATAAGTTGGAATAGCACAAATAGTTTGCTTTCAGAGGTTTGAGTTAAATGAAATAAAGCAGACTCCCTGTTTATCAAATTTAGGAAAATAGGCTATTTTTTGTATACAAAAATGACATTGCTGATCTAGATAATCGGGCTAAATTACTTTCAGAGTACTTTTCCTAGAATTCTTTCAAGTTCATCAGCAGCCTCTATGTGCATCATAAACCCATTATGACCAGTGGGTGTGTGCATTTGTAAAAACTGCTTACAGAAAAAACTATTGACATAATCAGGAAAAAAAAAAAAACAAACTAGTCATCCTCTGTGTGGTACCTTCATCAGCCCCAGCCAAAGAGGGGGGTACAAGTAGTGGGTAGATATAATACCTAAAATGCATACAATGCAGCAAACTCATGATCACAATGGACACGTTCCTCAGTTTGCTAAAAATAGAGATCCCTTTGTGTGGTAATTATCTCCCTAAGGTTTAGAGTAAGATGAGACTCTTTCTCAAAAATAGGTCACCATTAACTGGAAAATATGATTCTAGTCTTAAAAAAAAAAAAAAGACTAGAAAATTAGTGGTGGGCATCAATTTCTTGTTATTTATGAAAGCACTATGGGAACAGGGTCCGTTGAGTCTTATTTCCTTTTTAGGGAAACAGACACCATTATTCAATTTTGTCCTATCTTTTTATTAATAGGTGTAAAACACCCTGAGGGAGTTCCAGAGCTGCAGCAGAAACCAGGAACAATATAATAATTCTACATCTACATGCTCTCACTCAGCCTAGGAGTCCTCCAAACCACAGGGAGCCCAAGCAAGTCCGTTAGACTGATTCTGCCTTCTGAAGGGACAAAATGACAATATTATTTGAGCAGTGACCCCTAGAACAAGAACTTATCACAGTATCTCACATTTTTTTCTTTTAGGGTTTCCTTATTTTGTCTTAATAATGCCTGCTATAGGTACTTCCTTTAAGACGCACATTTCTGTTAGGATAATGATAACATCCCAAACTGAACATGCTTATGGAAATAATTTTTTAGATTCCTATCTTCTAGGGTCAAAGTATGAGTCAACAGAAGATAGTGGCTTATTGGATGAAGAAAAGAAAAACCAAACCATTAAAAAAAAAAAAATTGGGGGGGAGCCACAGAAATCACTAGAGAAAAATCATAAAGGAAATTTGCCTGTCTTCACTCTGGACTAGCCAAAGAGATAACAAAATATGTTACTCATATTTTACCTTAAGAGTCTTTGCTGAAGTCAATCCTTTCAAAACACTGGTTTCTTTTGCAGGGTTAGTCACAGACAACAAGTCTGATTCTGATGTTAAAGTCTACTGTAGTCACGATATATACTAATGAATAAAATTTGTGAGGAAAAACTCATACAGCATGTAAAGATTAAAACAGAATAATTCCCATGTAGCTATGTTACTAGTTGAGAAATCTTGGATCCCAGATTCTGTGCCAGATAAACTGGCTGACCTTATCTACTACTTAATGAATCATCCCTGATGATGAATTGGGGCAAGGTAAGCAGGCAGGCCAACAATCTAGAACCTTGATCATAAGGAGATAATTTTACTGAACTACCAAAGTTCAATCAAGAAGATAAGAAGCTGAACTTCTGTCTCAAGCGGTTATTATCTGAAATTTTAAGGATATCAGTCAACTTTCTCCCTTTGAAGCAGAAGGAGTAAAAACAGGGAGTAAAAACAAACAGATGACAGTAGCATGGAAGGAGAAGAGGAGAAGAGATTGAAAAGGGATGAGAGTAGAACAGAGATAATTTGGGAGAAATCCAAACTTTAAGATACTTACAAATGTTCAGATTTTATTAGATACTTATTATGTGGATTGCATTGAATGAAGCATTATTGATGATATCAAAGAAGCATTAGCTGATGTGACATCTGAACCAAAGAAGCTGCAATCTTACTGGTGTGATGTGAGACTATTATTAATTTTGCTGTTAAAATATATTATCAGAACTGCCATTATGCCACATGGCCCAACCAGGAGAGAACAAACCTTGATGAGATACCATTTTGTAACGGATGCCTCATCCTGATCTGTAACCCCGGACACCATCATTTGAGTCCACCTGATCATAATAAAAATGAAATGTGAAAGACAATTTATCCTGGGAGTTGCTTTTTAAATGATTTTTTAAAAAATGAAACAAGACGAAACCAGAGAAGGAGGCAAACCATAAGAGATTCTTAATCATGGGAAACAAACTGAGGGTTCCTGGAGGGGAGGGCGGTAGGCGGATGGGGTGGCTGGGTGATGGACACTGGGGAGGGTATATGTTGTGGTGAGTGCTGGGTGTTGTCTAAGACTGATGAACCACAGACCTGTACCCCCGAAACAAATAATACATTATATGTTAAATAAATAAATAAATAAATAAATAGCTAAAGGAGAAAAAATAAAAAATAAATAAAATATGTTGGTTAAGGTTGACCAATAAATATGACAAAATGAACATGCTATACTTGACTAAAGGGTTTAACTTGTGCATAGCTATGTACCTAAGAAAACCACAAATAATACAGATTATTGTTTTGGTATTAATTTAAGGAAGTAAAAACCTAAGCCACATATAATTAAGGGATGCATCTCTGTGGTGACTTAGCCCCCTAAATTTTCTGATTTCTTAGTCCTGTTTCATTTCACTCACTGATAGTTTTAAATAGGCCCACATATATGACCTAAGTAGTTCTATGCATTGTTCCATGTTGTCCTGTGTTGGAATATTGCTACTCTCTGGTCTCACTCTCCAGGAACAGGACAAGCTAGTGTGCAAACAAGGCAGGCCAATGCCAAATGTTTTAAGAGCTGAGTAAAATGAGAGGAAATGCCTAACAACATGAAAATCAGGAAAAGCAAAGTCTGTAGTTACACCCAGGTGAGAGTGGGGAAACAAACATGGAGACAAATGTCAGAGTCTAAGTCAAGGGGAAAACAGCTAGAAGCACACAGCAAGGACAGGAGCATTATAAGAAGTACAGAAATGTTACCACCAGTAAGTTGCTGTCACTGGCCCCTGGTCACATGGTGTGAGACATGGTATAGCTCAGTGGTTCACAACCCTGGCTCTGCATTGGAATCCCCGAGGGAACTTTCAAAATCCCCATTCCCAGGCACCACTCAAGACACCTTAGGTCTTGGGGCGCCTGGGTGGCTCAGTCGTTAAGCATCTGCCTTCGGCTCAGGTCATGATCCCAGGGTCCTGGGATCGAGCCCCGCATCGGGCTCCCTGCTCTGTAGGAAGCCTACTTCTCCCTCTCCTGCTCCCTCTGCTTGTGATCCCTCTCTCCCTGTGTCTCTCTCTATCAAATAAATAAAATCTTAAAAAAAAAAAAAAAAAAGACACCTCAGGTCAGAACCCCTGGGATTTGGGACATAGGCAAGCAGTAATTTAGAAAGTAGCTGAGGCGATTCCAATGTGTAGCCAATGTTGAGAACCAATGGTATAAATGGATATACAAAGCGGATTAGTTTCTTTTACTGGGAATTAAAAAGCAATTAAAAAAATCTCAAGCCTTTCTGCCATTGTTTTAAGTTCACACTTGAAACAGTCTTCAACATCTGGGCTTTTATGGCTCTTCTGCTACTGCTTTCAATCTACTACTTGAAACTTAAAGATTATTCCCCCTCCAATGCACACCCTTCAATGCATGGCTGTCATCTGTTATGTAGGCACAGGCTCTCATTCCTTTCTTTACACACTTTTCTGCAGCATCAGGAAGAATGATATATGCAAGCCAGTGTTTTGGTAAAAAGAGAGCAACCACGTTGAATATTACTCCTCCAAAATATCTCAGAATGAGCCTCAATTATAGCCCCCATGCTACTTTCTGCATTGACCAGTCAAATATCCTCCCTGACAGCAGCCAGCCAGTAATAGATGGTTGAATCATGTGTACAACCATAGGTGGGCATTCAGTAACAAAGTCACACATAAACAAGTGGCCTCTAAGCGGCATAAACTATATGCATACATTCTAAATACAACAAAACCGGAAGGATGATGAGAAGAGTAGCTGGGAAGGGAGAATCAAAAATGATACCTGAAATAAATGGTAAATCTGGGTCATTCTGACAAAGCAAGAGTTACTAGCAATGAACGGTAAATAGGCCACCCTTTGGTCTCAATTCTCTGTGCTCGGAAACCATAAGACATTCACGTTTCCTCTTAAAGTTCTTTAGCTTTTGCCTTTATTGAACAGTCCCCAATCTGTTTATATTGTTCTTAAATTAAATCATAGAGCATCAGCCTGCTCCATAATCCTCTATATTATGTCATTTACATACTGTAGTATCATATGGGGCTCTATCCAGCAGGACTGGTATTTACCAGGTTAGCTGTATTTAGCACATGTCATATTTGTCTGTCCTTGCCCCTCTTTCTCTCATTTTGCCAACTGCTCAAACCTCACTTGTTAGGCTACCCAGTGGATGTAAACCCAATCATTAATGACTCCTCTCCTGACTTTTCAAGGTCATCTTGAATTATAAGTAGATCTTCCAAGGTTCTTGTTACTTCTCCCAACTTAGAGTCTTCCATGAAACTTTATGAGCGTGTTCCATATTTTATCATCCAAGTCACTGATAAAATGTTAAATATTACCACCCTAGACAGACCCTGCAGAACATCATTTGATGTGTCCTTTTAGGTTGCCTCTGAAACATTAATAACTTCTCATTGAATATGATCCTTGAACCAGTCTGTACCCAACTAAGAGCCAGAGCTGTATTTCCCTAGATTGATAGCGCTATTTTAAATCTATATGCTACAACCCCGAGGAAGGAATTTTGTACTCTTCTTTTCTCTCAGAGAAAAGATTTTTTAATTTTAGCAGCTTAAAACTGACCGGTCAACATATGCCAAACAATAACCCAGGATAATTTAGCACTGTTCATAAATGTGATATTTTCAAAAAGCCATAAAAAGAACTCCCCATTAATAACTCTGACTATAAAGGTTCATCGTGGGCTACTATTCTCACCTCTTTGAACTTAATGACAACTCAAGTCAATGCTCTCCTTTTTTCCTTTGTTGCAGCTGCTATTGGGGTGGAAAAGACTGTTGTTGGAAAGGACTGTTGTCCAGGCTCCAAGAAGTCCAGACAAGGTCTCCAGAGACTCTCTATTTTTCCTCCAGATCCTTTTACTGACATTAATGATGAAGCAGCTTTGTCTGTGTCTCTGCCTTGGTTAGCAATGCCTTAGTGACAGGGCAGCTCCAGATGCATTAGATCAGCAGCTGATGCCATCATGCGAATGTCTAACACTTACTTTAGGTAGGTGACACTTCTTAATATTCAATCCTGTCTTCACAATGTCGACTTGTCCCACCACACACGGGTGTTCTTTTTATCATTTTTATTGGGATTGTTAATATTTTTGCTTGTGATTTCTCTACAGGGCATATTTTAAAAAAAAAAACATAATTATTTATAACCTTTAATGCCAAGAGGGCAATATAGTATGCCTGGAAGAATATGCATCACAGAGTTATTGTTTAGAAATGGTAATTAATTTTACAGTCAACAGTAGCGTGACACACTGTCTCTGACTAGACGTCCACCGTGGCTTCCTGCCAGTCCTTTGTAAGAATATTAATTGACGTCCAGCACTAAGCAGCCTCTTTGCTGTGTTTTTGAGTGAAACAACATGCTTCAGATGAAATAAACACATTCTAAACTCACAAATTCAATATTGGGTTCTATACCCAATGTCGCCCAAATATAGTTTGTTTATATCGTTATTTTTTCTCTTTTGTCCCCAGCTTTATTGAGGTATAATTAGCAAATAAAAATTGGGTATTTTTAAGGTGTACAATTTTATTTTTGTGTTACTTTTCCTTCTTTTCTGTTTCCTTTTTGTTCCTGATCTTTCTTAAAGTGTCCCTATTATTTACTTTCCCTTAATTTTAGCTCACTGCTTTTCTTCTAACTTCTTACAGTATCTGCTTGTGGGAAATCTTCTGCAGCACATACTCTGTGTCTCCAACAGCAATTGGCTCCTAGGTTACTGCTCTTTCTCTTTCCAAGGTTTCCCAAGCGACAACATTCAACAATTTTAGAAATATTATGAATGATGTGCTCATTAACATGCCAAGAATGCCAGATTAGGTGGAATGGCCAGTTTAAAAAAAAAAAAAAAAGATTCAAATTCCAAATGACCTTGACAGGTTAGAGAATTGGGCACATAAGCAGGATTGAGTTTCATGGGAGAAAATACATGATCATTCACACTAAGAGAAGAACACTGAACAAATGGAGGATGACAAGGAAGGGCCAGTTAGCTACAATGGGTGTGGAGTGGGGAGGAAGTGGGCCGGCTTCTACATAAAAGCCAATTGCCAGGGTGATGAATTAGTGGTGAAGAACCCAAGATACCAGGATGCAGAAATTGGAACATCACGTAGACATGTGAGAATGATACAATCTCTAATTCGTGAGATCTCTGTTAGGTTGTTTTTTTGTTGTTTTTTTCTTTTCTAATATATAACATTTAGGAATCCACAGCTTCTATGATAAGATTGCTGGAAAAACAGGAAATGAAAAAATAGTACTTAAAATTAAGGTTCAAAGGTACAAGTATATGCTCTCCATGTTCCCACAAAAATCAGGTGATAGAGTTCTTAATAGATTCATTTCTTATTTTAAAGCAAGCACAGCAGTCCTCTGTAATCGACATGGTTTCTTTTGAAGAGAATAGAATTTTTATGAACTAAATTATTATTATACCATCTGAATACATCATTCACATAATAAATATAATTTTAGACCTGGCTGTGAGTACCTTTCTTTTTTTCTTTATACAGCAGTGGAAGACTTTCTTCATTTAAAATCTTAACAGGGACTCTCCACATTCAAAAAGAAAAAAAAAAAAAACTGGTAGGGGATCCGGAGCACAGCCAGCAGAGTCCTCCTTTCCACCGTGAAGAAAAAATACTGGTCCAAACGGAGGTCAGAAATGAAGATGGGCTTCCTGAGGGTCGGAACTAGGTAGTGCTAATGCCATTATTTGAACCCAAGTCTCTGGGGCACCAATTCAGGATTCCTTCCACTGAACGACACTGCCTCCTGAAAAACAGGTCCTATTTCTGAGGCATTCTTGTTTATCACAGATTTGTTTTACTCCCCTTTTTACAGTCTTTTAAATTTCTTTTCTCATGTTCTTTCACTTATTTCCCAAAAGCCATTTGTTATGTAACAGATGCATATGTGTTCCTGTTTATAAATATTCTACAGTAAGTGAAGAAAATATGGGGAAATGTTGAGGGAAAGGCGACCATAACCCTCAAACCCTCAAACGGGAAATGCTGGGAGTATGCCCTGTGCCTCGGGGGCAAAGGTCGCCAGAGGATGCCGCATCTGGGATGCGGGATCTGGTCTTGCACTGTTGGATTCCATCCCACCTGTTCTCCCCCTCCATTTTCAGTCTATCCAAAATTAGGATGTTTGGTGTTATAGAGGATCACCTGGGGAAAATCAGTAGGGCACCAAGTATAATTCTGTGATGATATTACAGTAAACAAGAAGCTTAAAATCAAATTCATTACCAGGGAAATGAATCCGGGGAACATGACTTCATTAAAAAGTATGACTTTATAAATAACTACACATAAACAGACGGCTTTGCCTTAGAGACTAATATATTTCAAAATTATTATCTACTTAAAATATTTTACCTAAAAGAATTCACAATTAGCTTTCAATATTTAAACAGTACATTAGAAATGGAATGTTTATAAATATCAGAAATAAAAGCCACTTCATTACAGTATGAACATATGCTAACACACCACATACTGGCTTTTGAATTTAATACTGATATGGTTTACTGTATCTGTGGGTTTTTTTTTCTTAACTGACATAAGGGTTTAGATAATAGCTAATATAAATATATGAAATGTCAAATTTAGAAGATAGTGTTTAAACATTTGTCTTTTGGAGAGTACTGTTAAACTTAACTTTTATTAACTCGGGGAATCAAAGAGAAATATGGTGATGCTAGTGAACCTTTGAAAATCTTTTATTTTATCACTTTTAATGCATGTTTAATATTTAACATCCATCTTATTACAGACAGGAATTGTGAAATGCTTGTGCTGTCTCTAAACAGTTTTAAAGTTCAATGCACAGTCACAATTCAGAGGGGAGATTTCACACATTTATGGAAAATAAGCCATTTTTGCAGTAAAGTTGCAAAGTGTGAAAGAATTCTTGTTTTATCTGCCTTACTTATCATGTTTATGAGTTATTTTGCCTGGAAGTAAATTGACAAGTTGTCAATGAACAATAGACAGTGCCCCAGCTAGGCTTTTCACAGGTTCAGATGCCTTTGGGCAAAAGGGCTAAATCTGTAGTTGCAATCTAGCATATGGAGCACTGAAAAAAGTGGCAACAGGGTGAGAGACATTCCCTGCAAAATGCATGTGGCTCTTGCTCTCTCCCCAATCTGCTTGGACCACGGTGCATTATGAATTCATGTCCCGTCACCTTGCTGTCCACAGAACAACTCATTTCTGTTATATCCCCAGTGCGCTTTGGTCCATTTTGTCACTTTAAACCATTTTATTCCTCTAAACAATTATTATTAAATATTCATCTTTAATAATAAAAAGCCACTTCCTCATTTTAGGGGGCTCTCTATGGGAAACTTCACACAGGATCTCATAGGGAGAAAAACAGCCCCAGAGTCCCTTTCCTCTGTGGTTCAGGGTGGACCTTGACTTCCACCTTTGGTCACCACATAGTAGAATGACCTTATTATAACGTTTCATGCCTTTTCTCCCCATGTCAATTTTCCAGAATGCTATTTTGAGCCTATTTTGTAATAACTCATACAGCTAAATAAATGACTGGAGAGCTAAGTGGTCTTTCAATAGATGGCACTCTTTGTTCTGAATCAGCCCAAAAATGTTCTGATGCTATACTCACAGGCCAGTGCTTTGAAGCTCCTGCCCTTCAGGTATACCATTCTCTAGGATATAGTTAGTGGTGTGCTTTGAGGTAAAAACTAGGGCTGAGATTTCTACTCCCAAGAAACCAGGAGGACCACAACAAAAGACACAGCCTCATCGGGAGGAGTTTAATAGAAAAAAAGCCAAGGTAGGAATACAAGGGAAGTCAAGGCATGGCCAGCGGCGGATGGTGGTTGGAGTCACAGAGCAAAGAGTTTGAATGCAGAGATAGGATCAGAGAATGTCAGGACGAAGCAGTATGGTAGATAACTAGGAATTTACTGTAAAACCTGAAGGTGATTACTACTAACCTGTAAGGGCCAGCCAACGCATGATGTAGAGGGGGATCCTCTGGCTCGAGGCCAGAGACAAAGCAGGAATATATTCCTGCTCTCTAGTGGCCTCTAGGTTACCATCCACCCCTCCTCCATCCTATTTTCATATTCATTGACAGTTTTGGCACAAGGTTTGCAATCTTTTCCCAATCTCCAACCATCATCCTGAGTCACTTCCACACCAAGTAGACGAACCCTTCAGCATTTATCATTCTTCTTCCCAGGGGAATCTTCTTTTCCTGGGTCCATCACCATTCCATCTCAACAACCCAATGTCTTGTGTACACCCTGGACCTTGTCCCCACTTCTGATGGGATCTCCTACTGTCTCCACAGTGTTCTAACTTACCTCTCTTGCTATTGTATGAAAATGCATTCCTCAAATTCAATAAATTCTCCCCATTTCATATTTTTGTTCCCAACTCCACCTACCTTGGTAATGAAAACATTACCAAACCCCCAAATTCACTTGCTCTCTACAGGCAAAGCATAAAGGAAAAGAATACCATCTTCTTCTTTCAGAGAGACATGGGCTCAAAAACTGGCTTTTGCCACTTTGGGAAAGCTGATGTGCCTCACTTGGTTCACCTGTAAATTGTACCCATCACCTAGCAAATACTCTGTTGAGAAACTACTATCTCCAGAGATTGCCAACTGAATGAGATAACACAGATAGATCCTCTTCAGATCAGTCTCTTCCTCTCCCTCTCCTTCCCTTACTCTTCTGCTCTATTCGTCCTATAAAACCCTCATCAGGGATGAATGCTTTTCTCCACTTCTACCTGCTCCTGCTCCTAAGTTGCTGAAAGCACCTGGAGAAAATCACAGACTGCACTATTAATCTTGCAAATTTAGGAACGCCTACAAATTTTTCAATACCACCCACAATGATTGGATCTTTACTTGACTCCCCTTCCTCATCCTCGCACCAGCTAATCCAAACCCTTCCCATTCTCCAAACCTCCATTGGCTCAACTCTAAGAAAGTGGCTATGCCTCTTCCTTTTCAGAAAAAAAAAATAGTCCATGGAGCGTCAAGTATCTCAACATCCAACCCATTCCTCTCTCAATATGTATCTAACCTCATCCACCTTTACTGTTTCTTTGGAGGTAGTGCCCTAGGCTAACTCTGCCGTCTATGTTCCTTATACCATTCTCTATGCAGAGTTGTTACATAGAATTCACAAATACATTAAGATACTGTCATTGTTACGTGGGACCAATTTTAATGCACAAAGTAGGAAAAGTCTTATCTCTTCTCCTCTGTAACTTAAACTTTTCTCAGCCTTTGCTTTCAACATCTGCCCTTTGCCAGTTTTTGCGAGAGTTTATAGAAATGAAGTGAGTTATATTTTATTTCTCCCCCTTATCTTTCCTCTGGAGGTTGGTGCTAATAAATAGAGAAATGGCCAGGAGGAAGGAAAATGCCAAGCAAGGAAGAGAGGAGTTTGTCAAGAAAAACCTATAAAATGAAATATGTAAGCCAGATAAGCAAAGTTGAATTTTTTTTTTTTTTTAAGATTTTATCCATTCACTTGAGAGGGAGAGAAAGACAGTGAGAGAGAGCTTGAGTGGGGTTGGAGAGGGAGAAGCCGGCTTCCCGCCGAGCAGGGAGCCCAACATGGGGCTCGATCCCAGGACCCCGGGATCACCACCCGAGCCGAAGACAGACGCCCAACGACCGAGCCACCGAGCCAACCCGCAAAGTTGAATATTAATCCCTTTGAAAACAAATATACTCTAGGATGATGTCCAAATTAAGACACTAGCAAGTAGGATTATAAAAATATGTTATTTCCCCATTAAAATAGTGTTATCCAAGGTGGATCGATTACCAAAGTGCTATAAATCTTATTTAATCTTTACATCTAAAATATAAAAATTCATACCATAATTTTATCTCGGCCCTAAAAAAGGCATTCCAAATCCAGTCTGAGGCTCCAGAAAGCCCCATGCAGGGAGTAGCTCCTTCAGGGAACTGAACAAAACTACGCTTTAGCAGAAGTAGCTTTCCAGAAGCGTCAGTGGGGAGAAAGGTGATTGCCCAGGTGTCTGTACTTGTATCCCATGTGCTACCTATTATGCTTGTCTCTTTTATCTTTTTCCTTTTCTCCCTTTATCTAAATATTCCATTCCTGTTTTATTTGCATTTGGTTTTCTTCTCCTTCTCCTCTTTCCTTTTTATTTTAGCCCCATTTTCCTGTTTGCCTCCACTGACTGCAGGAAGCAGGGAGTTAAGTGAGATTATATGGCTACTCTCTTATTTTACAAATGAAAAAATTGAGACCCAAAAGGTTAAGTGACTTGCCCAACATCTCATAGTAGCTGGAAGCAGAACCCCAAGGCTAAACTGAAAGTCTTTTGAAACTAACCCTACATTCTTTCCATTACACCCATAATCTCTGCCAACTCTGTCCTTGACAGTGCAAACTGGCTTTCAGACCTTTCGGGCATAATGAGAATACAAGCAGTGAAGGGCTGTAAGAGTGGCAGGATATGTGTCTCAGACATGTTTGCTGAATGCAATGAGCTCCTGATTTGCCCACTCTTTCCCGCCATAAAAGGATGTCAGAAACCAAACCAAGCACCTTTGCTGTGTTCCGCTCGCATATAAGGTCCTCTTTATTAGCACCTCTGTCCCCCCTCACACTGCTCTACACACGCATGTACAGACCCACCTCAGCACCCTACTAAATACCACAAACTGCCCTGCCCCCCTCCACTCCGAGTTCCCCTGCCCTTGCTCTTCCTATTCTCCGTATCTTTTTATCACCTTGCAAAATCATATAAATTATGAATTTATTACATGTATTGCTCATTGTCTCTCTTTGAGAATATAAGCTCCATGAGGGCAGAGATCTTTTTCTCTTTTATTTATCACTATATTCCAATCACCTAGAACAGTGCCTTGTGTATTGTAGGTACTTGATATTTGTTAAAAAGATATATTGAATGAATGAGCCAGAATGGCACACATAATGGCTCTTCTTCAGGACTTCCAGAGACCCAAGGGTATGATCATAACCAAAACAAATTTAATATGCAAAATAATTAAATTGTCCAGCTTGTCTGCTCTGCTTCTGTAGTGTGTGCGTGGGGGTTGGGGGGCAAGAGGGAGAGAGAGGACTGAAGGGTGGTGTTTATAAACCATTTATATTGAAAATGGGGCAATTTATAAATGATGTATTTTTAAATTTTAAATCATGAAAGATGAGTTTTTAGTTACAAAAATTTTTAGTCCTTGCTGTCGGGATTTCTGGTACTAATTCATCAAATCTGTTTCTTTAGAAACAATTGAGATTTGGCAGGTAGGTATAAAAAGATCATATTTGTTTTATTTTATTGCTGATAAAAATATGTTGGAAAACATAGTCTGGAACTAAGTACAAATGAGCTCCCTACTCGTAAGTCTGTGTCAGAATTTCCCAGGTAGTAACAGGAAGAACAGCTGAACAACTGCTGACCTTCTTCTGTGGAATGGGTTCGATCTACTGGACTCTCTAAAGAGAGAGAAAAGAAGCTGTGTCACTGGCAGAAAGATCTGAGAGAAACCAAGAGCCGGAGGTACACATGCTCAGCGATCTTTCCTCCAACTCTGTGGGAGAGAGAGACTGGAAGATTTCCTCCAAATAATACTTCCAAGAGGGCAAAAGTTCCTATTTAACGGACCATAAATTCCTGAGGTTCCTGATGACATTTCACCGGGTCACAACTTTAAAAAAAAAAAGATTCTGCAGTCATAAGGTGGCAAGATCATTTCAACAGTTGACCTCAGGCCAAGTCCATGTCGACCTCTTGATCCCCACCTCTTCAAAGGAGGAAACTGGAGCCAGAAAGCATCTCTTTACAGACTTTGAAACAACCCACTCAGTCCCACTCACGAGCCATCTAGTAAACCATATGTTTGGAGAAAGCATAGGTAACACTCCCTTCCATAAATTACAGAAAATAAATAAAGGTAAAATGCAATCATGACATCACATCTAAGAGAAAAACAAATATCACAAGTAACAGGTGCAAAATTGTAAATGTCAAAGCAAAGCTAAGAGATGAAACCAGACGTCTCTTCAGGAAATAGTTTGCAATCATTGTAATTGCCATTTTGTTTCCAGAACAGATCTTTAAAAGTCAGCAAAATTTCTTGACCACAGCATCTTGGTCACTATTATGAGAAAGCATGTGGTTTGTTTGAGTCCAAGAATTATGACACCAGAAGTGTTCCTTTGAGTATCAGATTCAATTCCAAGACCCAGAATTTCTGTGTTAATTCACTCATGGTTCCAATTAGCAGATACCAGTAGCCTTTAGTAGGGAGCCATAGGAAAATCAGTATGCCCTAGGATTCTGGGATCCAAGACAAATCCAGCATCACAAGGTGAAATATTTATGGTTTAAACAAAAATGATAATTTATAGTCACTTCAAAACCTCAGGTACTATTTAATGTTTTAAAAATATATATTTATACATATGTGGTAGGCTAAATAATGGCCCCCAAAGATTTCTACATCTTAATCCCTAGAACCTATAAATATGTCACCTTACATGGTGAAAGGGACTTAAATTTAGTTTCTTGAGACAGGGAAATTATCCTGGATTATTGCGGTGGGTTCAATATAATCACAGGGGTTCTCATAAGAAGAAGATAAGAAAGTCGAGAGAGGAGAAAGTGATGTGACTATGGAATCAGAGATTGGAGTGATGCTACCATGAGCCAAGGACTTCTAGAAGCCAACAGCTTCTAGAAGCTGTAAGAGTCATAGAATGAATTCTCCTCAGGAGCCTCCAAAAGGAACCAGCCCCAACAACACCTTGATTTTAGACTTCTGGTCTCCAACTATAAGAGAATACATTTATGTTGTTTGAAGCTACTAAGTTTGTGGTACTTTGTTATAGCAGAAATAATAAACTAATACAACAGGAAAGTAAAATTCAATAGAAAATTCTTTGGGTTTTATTTTTTCCAGGAAGAAATGAATTACTTTAGGGACAAGGAGAAACCTGATATGAATTCAGTAATTACAAGAAGTCCTGAAGTTCTTGATTTGCGTGTTTTAGAAGAACAGAAGGATTGTTGGAAGAAGGGCTGCACAAATAAAGATACATCTGGAATTTCCTAACTTTAATATGCCAATTAAAACACTGGCATACCAGAGTATCTTAATCTCTTCCCAGTAATCCATTTTTGGAGAGAAATCCCTCTGAAATGTCCACTTTCAAGCCTATATCATTAGTAAAGTCTTTATTGAAAGACTCGTAACCTGATCCTAATTTAAAGACTATCTTGAAAACTGAAGACAACAACTATTGCGAATCTTCTTTTGAGAAAATTAGATGGATATATGCAACCATTATGGATTCATTGAAATTGAAATTGATTGCATCTTGCACACACAAACCAGTATTGTTAATATTGCCATGTCTTGGATCTAGAGTTTGGGTGTGGTGATCAAGTCAATAATTAAGAATGCCTCATACAACAGTGACTCAACTTCTTTTTACGGTGGTGAGTTGAAGAGTTCCTCATCTCTGTTTCTATGTCTTTTGTTGGCTTTCTTATACTGTAAATGTCTAATTTGGTTCAGTTAAGAAGTACTATTGGAGAACTTCATCATGAGCTCCAGATAATAGAGCATTCTATACACATCATCTAAGAAATCCCCAGCATGGCAGAAATGAGAGACATCAGGTAGCTCTGCAAAAAAAAAAAAAAAACAAACAAACATGTCCACATCTGGCAAATGTACATCTCTGAACAGCGAATAAACTATGTAATAATTACATCCCATTTTTTAGCCCATGAAGACAAAGTGATAGCCCCTAGCAGGGTTTATGTTCAAACCCTACAGGCTGGCAGGAGGTCAGTGGGTTTTTAAGAGATTTCAATGAAAACTCTTTAGTTGAATTTATGTCAGAAAATGTGGATTGGCATCCGTCTCCTCAGTCATGTAACCATTCAGTGAACTCAGCAGTAATGCAAATCTTATTTTTGTTTTAAAAAGAATTCCCTTGGGGCACCTGGGTGGCTTAGTCAATTAGGCATCTGCCTCCTGATTTGGGCTCAGGTCATGATCTCAGGGTTGTGAGACTGAGCCCCGAGACAGGCTCCACGCTCAGTGGGGAGTCTGCTTGAGATTCTCTCCCTCTCTCCCTGCCCCTCCCCCTGCTCTCATGCTCTCTCTCTTTTTCAAATAAATAAATTTTTTAAAAAATAAGAAATAAAAAGAATTCCCTTTTTATCATAAACAGGTATGAGTAAAAGCAAAACAGAAAAAAAAACATGAATTCAACAGCTGTTTACTATATAAAATTGTGGAATGTAGAAATTAAAAAATCTTCTATGGGATCAAATAGATCTTGGTTTTAATTATGGCTTGCCAGATTAGTACATGTACTTATTGTGTGATTTTAGGAAAGTTACTAAACTCTCTAAACCTTGTTTTCCTCATCTACAAAATAGAGATAAAAAATATATAATTTATAGGATTATAGGATTATATAGCCTTGTAAGGATTAGACAGTACACATAAAAAGCTTAGCATTGTATCTCTCACATAAAGAATACTGAAAAAAGTCATAACTATTTTAATTGGCAATATTATTAACAATAACATTTTTTAAATATTATTAAGTCTGCTGGACTGGCTTCTAAGCAAATTAGAAATTTTATTTTTGTCTCTTAATGAAAAGTCCAGGGATAGGGAGACCAGGACCAATGTAGCAGCCTCATTGTCCACAATGGCCCAGGCTTCTATCTTTCTCCTCAGACACCCATAGAATATGACTCTTGTTCTCACGATTTCAAGATGGTTCCTTCTCCCTCCCCACTCCCTCTTCTAATATCACACCAACATTTCAGGCAAGAAAAACAAAAAGGCCCATGAAAGTTAGATCTACAACCCTTTTTAAAAGTTTTGAAAAAGCCCCACCCAGTGACTTCTACTTATCTCTTATTGGCCAAAACCATATCACATAGTCAGATTTAGATTCAGAGAAGTCTGAGAGATATAACTTCAGAGAAGGCTAGGAAAAGGTTAGAGAACTTTTGAAATCAGCATATTGCCACCACCAATAAAATCAGGATTCTATTAGTAAAAAAAGGGAAGCAAATGAATATTTGATAGGCAATCAATAGTTACTGCTGTAGTATTTTGATGACTTCATGTCACATAACAGAGGAATCCAGGTGTAACAAAACTAACAGATAACCAAAGCCTCCCCGTCCCCGTCATGTTATTAACACTCTTTTCCTCAACCTTTCCTTAAGCACTGATAGACTATTTTCCATATTTTTGTGGTTTCCTTGCTAATTGTTCCATCTTTTCTTCTAAGGGACCCTTTCAATATGGTGGCCCATTAACATTGAACAGTAAGGTTCAGTCATGGCTCTCTGAATTTCCCTGAAGAATTTTGCTTATCCAGTTTCTAATTGTGTGTGACTCTGGGTTCATATTTGTTGCTGTTTACAAAATATCTCCATTGAAGTATCTTTAATTAAGTGTATCTAAACCGGTTTTTATTATTCTCCTTCTACCAGACTACCTCATTAAAAGAAATAACATGACCTTTAACTTCTTAAATCCTACAGACTTTCTAACCCAGTTTTGTTTTCTTTTTCTTTTTTTTTTTAATTTTACATTGATCTCTCACCAAGTCCATTACTTTAGCCTTATTCTGGATCTCTTCTTTTCCCTCTCCTCTTCTCCAACATCAAATCAATTGCTAGGATCACCAATTCTTTTTCCTGGTTATATAGCTAGACTTTCCCCACAACTGCCAGCCTACACCAAGTCACCATTTTGCCAAAAATCCTACACTGCCACTTTAGTGTCCTTCTTTCGGTTTTGCTCACCTCCAATCTAGACAGAACAGTCTTCCTAAAATGCAAACTTGATCATAATGGTGCTCCTCTGCTTAAATCTCTCCAAAGCCTCCATAGCTCTCATAGGATAGAGTCCAGACTCCTTTATATGACATAATAAGCCTTCATGGTCTCCTTTCTCCTCATTCACCACCTCATTCTTTAAATTCCAGTCATATGAGCTTCTTAAAAAACTTCTTCCAAAGCTCCATGTCCTTTTACTTTATAGCCTTTTCATATGTCAGTCCTTCTACCTGTAATATTTTTCTGCTTCCTCCTCCCCCCCTTGCCTAACACATACTCATCCTTTGAGACCCAAATTAGATGTCACTTTCTTCAGGAAGCCCATAGCCACTACCATGACCTAGATGTTCAGGAAGCCGATAGCCATAACCGTGACCTAGACCTTAACCTCAGTAGACCTGGATGGTTAGTATTTCTTCCTAGCCTGATTTCCTACATTCAGTTTTCCTTCATCAATTAAATAAGTCTTACCTTAGTATTATTTTGATGACTGCATATTAGCAACCTTCAGGAGTTTAAAATTTGTACCCCAAAAGTAGGAGCAAATTTTTATTCACAGAGGCCAAAACTCTCTTTATCAGTTTGGAAATTTCCTTATATAGCATTCCTAAATTTGTCTAACTCAAGCAGGAAAAACCAGTACTATTCATTGCAGAGCTCAAATCCTCTCCTTTCTGGATCTTCTATCATTTTATATGTGTATCCCAGGATGTCTTCTCCCACCCTGCTCCCATCCTCAAACATTCCCCATTGTTCTAATATTTCATAAGGCTTCCTTCTCCACAAAACTATCCTATGCAAACTTATAGATTAAGCCATGGTGATCATTTCAGCAATAATAATATGAAATAGTAGTTGGTTACATTTATATAATCATTTTCTTTTTTTCCTATTTTAATTTGTAGTGGATATCTCCTCCCTCATCGAAACTCCCAACAGGAGATATCTCATCTTTTATATACTTTATTGTATAAAATATATACTATTAATAAAGTCAGCAATAATAAGGCTTAAAATAATGTCCTAGCTCAGTTGTTATGTTAAAATCTTGTTTAAAATTAAATAATAGTATGGCATGTATCTTCATGACTGAGAATATTGTTTCTTTAATATGATCCAGGGATCTTTAGCTACCAGAAATGCCAAAGTTGTGTCTTAAGAAATATTTATGCAACCATGAAGTAGAGAACATGATAGTAATCAATTAACCTAAGAATGGAATAACAGGGAACACTAAGACTTATGATAAATGATGTATGGAAGAATGCTAAATTAGACTTGTTGTCAGACATAATTAGAAGACAATTGTGCTGTTTCTTGATGTCAATATCTTATAACTGACAAGGGTAGGTTACCTATATTAATTGATATGATCTAAACCAAAAGGAATACAGTTAAGCGAGAGGAGTTATGTAATGCTCTCAATAGATTTGAGGAAAATAATGAACACATTATATTTTAATGTCTTATAAACTGCCAAATTATTAATGATCTGAAGAGACTATTTGTACTTTCTCATTTAGAAGTTGTTCCGACTTTAATTAAATATCTTCATGCAACAATGAAGCACTCTTTCTATTTCTCTGCTTTGTGCATGTGAATTAATGGGAGAAATACTGAGAGAGTTCGGATATGCCCTTTCACAGAAGTCACAAAAATGGCTCCAAAGTAAAATAAGTATGGTGATGGGGTCAGGCCTTCAGAGGTGGAGTTAATGCTGAAGAATGTTGAAAAGAAGAAGACAGAGTACTGACTCCTTCCCGAGCAAGTTATTCTCTGAAATGGCTCACAAAAAGTACTTCAAAATATAAACTGACAAAGTTCAGGATGTCTTGTTTTCTTCTAATTACTGTTGACCAGGCTTCAATGCTGAAAGTAGTTAATAATATGGACCTAGGTGTTTTTTATCACATGTGTTATTCTCCAAAACCATGAGTCAGCCATTTCAGAAAATGTAAAGCTCAAACTGTTGGCAGAATTTTAGAGAATATTTTTAATATTTTCTCTCTGATTCTTTTAGAAATTAATTTCTCTTGGATATCACTGTCTGTGAAGTACTGAAATATTAAAACTTGCTTCCTGAGAGTGTAAATTATAGATATTTTAAAGTAAGACACCTAGTAATTTGATTAAGCTACATTGCTAAAATTAATTTGAAGCCAGCAAAAATTATAAAACATTTTGCTCTAGCAATTATGGGAAAGTGTATGTATCCTTTGACAAGTTTTCAAGTTGAACAGAAATATCTGCCTTGTTAGAGATTTTTTAAATGTCCTGGCTAAGTTTTCCTTAATTATTTCTCCCCTTCTGTCAGCTGTGTTATTGCCCTACTGGTTTAAAGGTTAAACAAAGTACTAGATCTGTCAAAGTGAGTGAAACCAACTGGTGAGGAGCTATCACAAGGTAATCAGGGCTAATAGGTACCTAATGGCTAACAGAGTCCTGTTTGCACTCAGATACATCACCACAGACAGAACGCAGTTTTCACTGATGTTCCTGTTAAAGAAAACACAGAGCAATCCAGACATTCTGTGGTTAAAACCAAGTGAGGAGATAGATCTCATTCCTCTGCCCCCACCCACAGGATAAAAAACTGATAAAACTCAACTGAAAGTAGTAGATCAAAATGTGCATTTGTGTGGTGAAACTCTTACTTCAGAGCAGAAATTGCCAACTGTGCCCTTACCTTGTGTTCGTTTTAAAATTAACAGGGTGCTGACAAGAGACATAGGTTTTTTTCAAAGATACCTGATAATCTAGTCTCTCTCACAGGCCCTTTTGAAGCGGTATTTACACCAATACCTGATTTAAGCCAAACAAAATCAGATAAAGAGAGAAAACACGAAAGCATAGGCAAGCACAGCTTGTACAGTACTTAGGGCATAAAATTCTTCCTGCATTTTTTTTTTCTTTTCGGCACTCATGATAGCTTTTCATAAAATATTGCTCTCCCTAACCAACTAGCAAACTAAGTGTAAGCTCTAAGTCTTACTAGCTGTTCCCTAGAACAACATCTCCACCATTACTGCTGGCTGTGTGATTTTACTGCTTCATCATTTTGACAATTATCTGTTGTGGCTTAAGTGCTTGCAAAGCTTAGTGTAAACAATAATGCAGGGCATTAAAGCATTTACTTACTGTGTGGTGAAACTAATTCTTCTTAGTAGTTCTTGCAATAGCTGACAGGAAATAAAATCTAAGATACATGCAAGAAACAATGGGCTGCTTACAGTAATAGTTTAATCTCTTGGAGGCCAGTGAGAATGAGCTTAAAATAAAGGTTTATTTTTCAATTATATGTATCCATGCATCTTGGAATTTAACATAATTGTCATGAATAACACCAGCACATGTATCTTCTACTTAAATCAAGTAGGGTCCATACAGAATGCTCCAGAATTGAGCTCACAGTCTGCAGAACTTGGGACGGGGCAGTGCAATGCTTCTCAGCACAGAAAGCCTTGGGAGAGTTCTCCCATTGCGTTGCTACTGCCAGAAAACTTTGTTCAGATAAAATGATCTAAACAAATCAGAAGCCAAAACAAGTAATAAGAGGAGAGAGAACTCTTTCCCATCCCACCCCACCACATTTTTGGGATTGCAGAAAAACATATGCGAATTAAAGCTACAATAGCTTTCATTTGTCAGCCCACGTCCTTAGCTTCAGATCTCTCTCCAAGTCAACAGATTTCTAAGAGGCATGTTTTCATAGGCATTACCATCCATTGTGGTGTTATATTTTATAATAGAATTGGAACCCTAAGGTTCCCTCTTATCAGTTAAGCAGAACTTTTTTTTCAGAACTTTTTAAAATATATTTTGTTCTGTTGTGTTTCCAAGAAACTTCCACTTTGTTTGAAACCTGACTTAAATTAGCCTTTCCAAGCATCCTCACAAGGTCTAGATCTTTATCTCACAGCAAGTTTGGGGATTTTTCTTGTTAGAGTCACTAACAATTCTCCTTCATCAGATCAAAACCCCAAATGACAGACGGATTATTCAATTCTATACTTACATAGTATAAATTTCTTATAGAATAGAATTCTTATGAGATGCACCAAAAAAAAAAAAAAGCACCTTGGGTCAGCATTATAGACAAGTGTAAAAAATACTGCCTTGCGAAAACAAAATTTACCTCATGTCTTCCCCAGGATATAGAAAAAGTTCTAGATTAAAACAAGACTGCTCATTATGGCTATCTTATTATTACTGACCAAATACACACAGGTGTTTATTTCCCCCTCTCTGCACCAGCAAGTGTTAGGTGTACTTGCCTGAAGGTGTGTGCATGTCAATGAAGGACAGTCCTAATATTTATGAAGAATAAAAAATAATTTTCATGATGGAATAGAAAAGACATCAAACATCTGTCTATTACACCAAGATATCTTAAGAAGGAGGCTATTCTGGTGCATGAAAACCCCACTCACTTTATAGGATTATACCCATGATCTTTTGAGAGCTATTGGTGATATTCAAACGTTATGTTCCCTGCGAAATCGATCACCCATCTTCAACTTTGGCATAAATTAATCTATCAATTGCACAGTTCTGAGGAAATGGAATCACAACAAATATGCCAGGGAAAAGTCAAGAAAAGAAGATTTTTCCCAAGGGTGGTGGGCATGCACCCACCACCTCACTGGAAAGAGGGTGCAGGTGTATAGTTTTTCTTCTCTCTTTCTCTCTGCATATGTATCAATCTAGATATATACATATATTAATGAGAAAATAAACCCATGAATATTTGTGCTTTCACAATATTTTTATTTTCATGATTATTTGCAAATATCTTTCTTGATTATACCTGTGAAGTAATTTATATGCAAATAGCAGTTACATTATATAAGCCAACACGTCTATTTCTCTCCTAAAATAATATGCAAGTTTATTCCTAGCTTTCTCTTCTTTTGGAAAGAAATCAGTTATTAATATACATATGCCAGTCCTATTGACATAAATGCAAGGTTTATAAAATGTGCTCTGTAAGACAAGGACAAGGAATATATCCTGAGTTAAATATCTAATACAATGTAACTACTAATACACAGTAAACATCATTGGTGATTTTTTTCTTTAATCACATCTCAGATATTTACTTATAAATATTAAATTCTCTTAGGAGAACCACCTATTAGACCGTTTCATGGGTTTATGTTTATTAATATGCTAAAGCTATTAATGGCAGCCTACCTTCAATAACAATTTTTTATTTTAAAATATTTGAAATCACTTTGAAATTTTAATCTTCTCAGCAATTCTTTACCATTCCCCCTAACAGATTTCAATATGTTAGAAATTCTGACTTCTAAACCTCAGGGATGGTGGGGAGACAATGATCTCCTATTAAATATTAGGTCATTTTCCCTAGTGACAATTGCGGTGAAAGTATGTGTAACACAATATTTTCACTGAATCCTGCCCACTTCCACCACTCTGCAGTGTCTTAAAAAAACAGGAACGTATTGACAATATAACTTTAATACCTATTCAGAGGCCATATTATATGTCACAAAACTTGTTGAGAATAACTCCTACACAGTATTATCTTTTTGCTGGGCTAAGTTCTGGGTGTGCTGATCATAAAAGCAGCCCAATATGTTTCACAGATAAGTCACAGAATACTGGTCAGTTTATAACAGTTAAACAACATCAAAACATCTGAAGAGCCTGAAGCAAAAGAGCTCAAGTTATAAATGGAATCGCTTCCATATATCAAACATAAGAAAAAAAGAGAGCGAAAAGGGCTTTTATGGAACAAAGAAAAGTGAAAAAGGTTTTATTTATTTATTTTTAAATGGCTCTTTCGCTGTCCTTTTTCGATAATGTTCTCGTTAGCATTATCCTCGGATGGGCTTGGAGAAATGTAGTTGTCATCTGGGGGGAAAAAAAGTTGCCACCTGTAAGCCATTAGGCCTGGGATGAAAATCAAGCCTGAAAACTGCCAATGGTTCTACGTTTAATTTTAAATGAGAGGGGAACAAGTCAGAGGCAGAAAGTGACTCAATGGGTCCAGGACCCAAAAGAGAACAGTTGGGACTCCATGCATTTAATCAGTGCCGCCATATTGCTCCAGCCTACACCTGCAGAATGTGTTGCCTTTGTCATTTGTTCTCTTGGAGAATAAATGGAACTTCTGGAAATGAAGCTATAAGGATTGAAACTATAAAACCATAGTAATGTTAATATTTAATCAGCAAAAGTTAATTATATCATCTCTTCGCAGGAAGAGAACATTCCTGTATTTAGAAAAATCCCCCAATTTGCCATCTCCAATCATTCAAGCTAAACTTTCAGTATCAAAAGTTTCCATGATTTTTTTCAGCAGATTGAAATGGTAGGGGGAGTTTTAATCTAATGGTGGGATTTTGATAGCTTTTGGAATGCTGAGTTTCTATGTGTGATAATTGCCCTTTCATCAAATATAATTGCTCATGACTTGAAAAACAGTAAAAGGACTATTGTATAAAACATTCATATAGAAATTAAAACAAGTCAGAGCAAAGAGCAATTTTATAGCTTCTCTCATGTCAAGCACTTCAAAAATTGCATTTGCACTTTAATTCTACCTCAGTTGCACTTAGAAATTATGAAATCAGCTTCCAGCCGTCCTTATTATCTAGCATGGGGTCTCAGAGGTGTCCCAACAAAATGGATTTGAAAGTCTGCTAAGTGCATTGCAGGAAATTGATCCAAATTAAATGCCTCTCTTAAGCAATGACCAATAAGTATCTCTCTTAAATTTGTCAATGAAGATTTTAGAAATACTTCTAAATATTCTGGAGTGGGATTTTTTTTTTTTTTTGCCTCTTTTATAGACAGATACTTCCAAGATTCATTCCATGTTGGTAATACAAAACACATTTGGAAGAATCAATGTCCTCATTTAAATTAAAATATCTGACATACAGTAAAATATCATTCAGTAAAATATCTGACATTTGACCCTGTCTCAAGTAGAACTGGTGGCTACAGTTTCTTTCTTCTATTTCTCACATTGCTTTCCAAGCAAACACTATAGTCTTCATCTCTTCCCTTATCTCCAAAACTGTCCTCCATCAATTACCCACATCTTTGTTGGTATCTTCTTCCTCTCCAAGGGTTCATTCCCCAGCAATTATAAATAAAAACCAGCTTCCCTCTTTAAGAGAAAATAATTAAAAACAGGTATTTCAACAAAAACCTGTACACAAAAGTTTATAGCAGCACTATTCACAATAGCCAAAAGGCAGAAACAACCCAATGTCCATCAACTGATGGATGGATAAACAAAATATGAGACATCCATATAATGAAATACTGCTCAGCCCTCAAAAGAAATAAAGTGCTGGTACATGCCACACGTGGATGAACCTCAAAAATGTTATGCTAATTGAGAGAAATCAGACACACACTGTATGATTCCATTTATACTTATCATCCAGAAGAGGTAAGTCCATAGAAACAGAAAGATTAGTGGCACCAGGGCCTGAGAAAGTAGGGAGCAGGGGAAATGGGGAGCAGTTACTGATGTCAGTTATCAATTTGGTTCCACTCATCAAATCCCTAAGAACAACTTTTGTATCTTCAGGCGCTGGACTATAAGTCCCTTCAAAGTGGGGACTGTGTCTGGTTTGTTCACCCTTTTGTAACCCAGGATATATAGCATAGTCTTTAGAAAACAGGTACTTAATATTTATTGACTTGAAGTTTATCAGAAATTTCTTTTCTTGCTTTTTCCGCTATGCAGCATTTGACTTTATTGAGCATTCTCTCCCTTCTGGACATACATGGTATCACCAATCTCAATTCTACCCCACCCAACACTGTTTATTTTTTCCTTTCCCTGCACCTCAAACCTTGATGTCCCCAGGATCTCCTTAGGTGCTTATCTCATTTTATTTTATGTGCTCACCCTAAGCCATCTCTTCCCACTTTCATCTACTATTGATCAATCTTAATTTTTTTCACTTCTCACCTTAGTAAATGTTACACTTACCTTTCAGGTGCCAGGTCAGTTGTAGCTTCCTCAGAAAAATCTATTCTGAGGCCCCTCCCATCAGCCTTGAAAGATAAGATTATATATCCTTTTTTTTTTTCTTTATACCACTGTATACTCAACCTTTTGTGGATTTACCACATTGAGTGGCATTTGATCATTGTCTTTTTCTCTAACTAAGCTTCATAAATGGGAAGGAGGATTCTATCTTATATGTTACTATACCTTCTGTGCCTCACACATAATGAATGTGTCAACAAATGAATTTATCTGTAGCACCAAGCTCTCTCTTAAGAACTTATGTAATACTTATGACTGCTTATTGGAGCTCTTCTGGATAATGTGCAGGCACTCCAAACTTGGAGATGAACTTAATATATCCACTCACACCTGCCAAACTTTCTAAATTCCTATCCTAATAACGCTGCCATCCACCATGTTACTTAACCTAGATATCTGAGAGTTATCTTGAGAGATTCTTCAGTCCCCATATTCCAACTTTAGATCCCGTTGTTCTGGCTCCTTTTAAAATCTATTCTCTATTCCTAATTGCTCTGTCACCACACTAGTTCTGATTCTCATCTACCATATATATCTCCCCTGGATTATGACAAGAACTCTTGAAATTTGTCTTCCTTCACTTAGCTCTTACCCCCTCAACCCAGCCTCCTCACTGCCACCAGAGTTATGTTCCTAAATAGATCACATTACATCATGGCCTAAAAATCTTCAGTGCTTTCCCATCACCTACAGGATAAAGAACGAACACCCTCATATAACACGGAACATGTTCCAAGACCTGGTTCCCGTTTACCTTCCTAGCTGTATCTTCCATCCCTTCTAATTAAAATGCCTTACCTTCCAGCCCATATTGAATTAGTCTTTGGTTACAAAACCTCCAAAGTTCCTTCATGCTCAGGTGTCTGCACATGTTCTTAGAAAATTTTACTTATCCTTCAAGACCCAACACAAAGACACTAATCTCTTTGAGGCATTTCCCAGCCTTTCCAGAAAGAGTTCCTCCCTCTTTGTTCACTCATAGAGTATATTCACAGTGTATTCTAATTATCACTTTGCACTGATCACATTATAATTATTTGTTTCTAAGGCTTTCTCCCCACCCTCTGAAAGCCAGCTCATTTTGTACAAGTCTCCTTGGCTTCTATTGCAGTGCTGGATATAGACTAGATGCTCAATGAATGTTTGATGAATGAATGAGTGTATGTGTGTATACATACATGTATTTATTTACATATATACATATATATAATACATTGAATATGAAAGTAAATTTGATTATATTTGATTTAAAGTATATTTGTAATTTAATACATCTGTGAATTTCCAAGTAAATGTTACACATTCTGAAATAGTTATTAAAGAATTCACACTATGGACAGATGGTAAAGAATAACTGAGAATCCTGAAGGATACATATGCGCTCACACATTCTCCTTCATTCTCTCTGCCTCGCTTATGCCTTCCTGGCCCCACCAAGCCTGTCACTTTTCATCTTCCCACCCTGCCAATTCCATGATCAGAGAAGGCAAGCTGAAAAGGGTGCCATTGGAGAGGGTAATGGGTACAGAAGGGCCATGTAGTCTTAGAGGCTTAGAAAGTGTACTGTTCTATATAATAACAAGCACATGCTGGAAAAAGCAGTCTTATTAACCAATCCTGACAGCTAATGAGTTTCCCAGTGCCCATCCATCATGTCAGATCATAGATTGAGATGTGCAGCAAACTTCACAGGGAAAAAAAAAAAAAACCACTCCATATTTCCCATCTTCTCTGCCTGCCATGACATAGACATACATGTTTGTTCTCCCATGTAGCATAGTTAGAAAGAGTGGTATCTTTTGTTTGTTTTTTATTGTTTGTTTGGTTTTCCACCTGTGACACTTTACTCACAAAACAGTTGTTAATGATTAAAGTATAAATAAAGCCATATGCCTTGATAATCTTCAGTATCACTCCAAATAATCTGGATTTAAAGGAAGTCCTCTCTTTTTTCAAATAATGAATATTATGGTAGTTATTATAGATGACAAAAACATCCAAGAAAAATATTAATGTTATGGGAGATTAAGGTTTGGAGCTACATAAAACACACCAGAAAAAGAAAAAGAAAGAAAGAAAACCTCTACTAATTAAAGGACCTTAACCAATGGTTTTAAATCTGTAATTGAAATACCAAAAAGTCTAAAATCATCTAGATTTGAAAACCCATGGGTTATTGTGGGAGATGAAACCCAGGCAAACGTAATCAAATTATCAGGTGCTTATGAGAACACTTCATCACCAATTTACTTGTTATTAATGCACTGGATCCATGGTGGAAAACCCATCTATTTAACAATTTGGATCAGAAAGAAACAGCAAGATTTAGAATAAAAGTATGACTACTGAAATTAATGTCTTGAGAAGCAATTTGGAAGAGTAAGGTAATTGTTACTATGTAATAACTTGTATTGTTAACTTTTTATTCATTCTTAATTACCATCCATAAAAATGAATGAGTATCTTCTCACTTTTCTTCATTTTTAAATAAGAACGGCACCCACAGCAACAACAAACACAAATAATCATGACAACCCTGCTCTCCCAAATCCGACATGGCCCTGGAGTGGCCAACTCATACCTGTGGACAGGACCATAGATCAAGGTGGCGCAATGAGTAAATAAGTCCCACAAATGAGGCTATTGAAAGAAATAATAAAAGCAATAAAACTAGATTTATTTCTGAGCAGAGAGAATTGAAAGAGAGAATGACAGGCAGGAAGGAGATGTTGTAAAACTGAATTTCAGATAAACCTATTACAGACGAGGAGGACTTGTTGGCATGTGATCTTTCCTCATACCCTATGTCCTTAACTTCTATTACTGTGAACACTCCAGTTCTTTAAAATACAGTCACACCATTTTTTTCAAGATTAATATATAAAAGAGTAAAAGACTGCTCCTGGGCGAGGACCCTGTATGCTAAGTTTCAGCCTGGAGCACATTTTTATAGCTGAGTTATAACCTTTGAAAATAGGTGTTTAGAATGGAAATGTTAAGAGACCCCTTACTGTAGTGGTATAAATAGTACTGGCATCATTCATCTAGAAAAGGTATGTAGGCAGCTATAGTATTAAAGTTTACACTTCAGATAAAGGAGCCTGAACGTGGTCAGGCTGTATCCACCAGGAATTCAACTGCCCTTCGGAAAAAGGGCACTGGGGGTGGCACTGGGTCAGGGAAAAGGAGGGAAAGAAAGGTTGATGTGTCATTTGGATGCTTTCTTTTCTTGAGGTGTCATGGAAATTTCTTACAACAAACCAAGCCAACTAAAACTGCCAGCAACAAATAATGACTAGAATTATTACATTGTGATGAATTTTTATTGCTCTTAAATCATGCAATGCTATTTCACGTATTCCTCAAATAAAGTTATGTTACCCTTACAAAAAGCACTTTTTGATCCAGAACACATTTTCTCCTCATATTTTTGGTAGAAAACAAATTTCACATTTGTAGTAGTTGAAATAAAATAATGGAGCATTCAGAATCTTCTACATTGTCTACGTTTCTCTATTTTCCATTTGGAAGTAAATTTTCATTATTCTTAAAAATAGCAGTTCCGTGGTAAGTCTTGACTAGCTTACAATGTTCCTTTAACATTTGCTTCCAAAAATGTCTTTCTTCTGATATAATTTATCTCTTCCCACCCCCTCAAAAAATAATCATAATTTATCTCCTCCCTGAAGTTTCCACGGATTCTCAGAAGGCATAATTCTTTTTTGGGCAGATAATTTCTGGGCAGATAATATAATGATGTGGTCCACAACAAGATAAATCTATGCATAATATCTGAAGACATGATTATTCAGTAAAAGTAGTATATGGTAGTAGAGCCAAAATTAACAATTAGAATTCAAATACTCAAATGACTAAATCACTCACTTCTATAGCCATTACTCTTGCCCAGAGGAAGAAGCAAAGAAGGAGGAGAGAAGGAGAATTCATCTGTCTCCACAGACAGATTATTTCAGATAAATTAAATAGATAACAGAGAAGGCTATCAAGTTACTGCTGGAGTCCCAACCCCAAAGAGAAGACTCTTAATTTCTAGTAGTTGTTACTGACATAGTAACAAGTTAATGGAACTGGTAGGTCCACTGAACACATCCTGGTACATCAATCCTCTGGTTCAACTCGGAAAATACAAATTTGTGAATTCTTGTTTCAAAAATGTAAAAATTCCAAATTATGTGATTGTTGGTAACTATTCAGATTGAGATTTTGCAGTATGCTTTCAAAAACAGAGGGGGGAGGGCGCCTGGGTGGCTCAGTCGTTAAGCGTCTGCCTTCGGCTCAGGTCATGATCCCAGGGTCCTGGGATCGAGTCCCGCATCGGGCTCCCTGCTCGGCAGGAAGCCTGCTTCTCCCTCTCCCACTCCCCCTGCTTGTGTTCCTGCTCTCGCTGTGTCTCTCTCTGTCAAATAAATAAATAAAATCTTTAAAAAAAAAAAACAGAGGGGGGAAATATTAATCAAGTTCTGCAGATATTGGACATTAATCTTTCAAGTGCACATTCACTAACTGGTAAAATCCACAAGACTTCTTGTTTGAAAGTATAGTAAATTCTTCTTATGTAAATATCACATATACATGCAATACACCAATATTTCCAAAACCAACTTTTCAAACTACTTGAAAAATAAATTTAGAAGGCTATTGTCTAACACTGTATAAATGGAAGGGAATGAGGATGGCATTTTTTAAAATTTTTCTGCCCTTTATTGTTTTATTACAGAGCTGTGCAATTCAAAATAATAAAATTAATAAGCTTTAAATTATCATGCTGTTAATATGCATTTAAAATAAAGACCTAACTATCATTCAGGCATCTAAACTTCCTGAAGAGAAGACATAACATTTGTGTTCACTGTTCTGTTCCCAGTGCTACTGCATGATTCACTACTGTCTTCATTAACACATACAGACCCTGAACTGAGACTTAGAAGGTTAAAAAAAAAAAAAATCTTCCAGCTGCACACCTCTAAAATACACTCGTCATTTTTAGGATTCCATATTTATCCTTTCCAGGTGTCTCAAATAGTTAAAAACAAACAAGATCAACATTTTAAAGAAATACGTCAATTCCTCAGTAATTTAAACCACTGTGGATTTTAAGAATGCAAAAGTACTGCTAAAAGATTCTTTTTGGGTCACATAACCATTCTATGGATCTATTTGTGGTTCTTAATATTTAATAATGTTGCTGCAGGAATTCATTCCTAATCAGGAAATGTGTCATTTGCCCTTGAGCATGGTCTATGGAGTCTGAGAATAGTGCCAGGCACATGCCATAGGTCATGTAAGACAGCCACCTTGTTACTAGCTGTTATAAATAAGGGCTCTGGGGTCAACCCTGTCTGTTCTTTGAAGAGGTTGGGAGGTTTCACCCTGAAAGCAACACCAGCCCTCAGTCTGGAAACCAGGTCCCCAAGGAGACCCTGGGCAAGCACTTTCAAATAGCTCAGAGTGAGAGAAGAGGCACAGTGAATGTCAACGTACATAAACCCGTAAGAGAAGAGATGAGAAAATAGTGTCCTTTTTTTGCAAGGGCAGAAGTCTAACTTTCTTAGAATAAAAGTGTGCAAAAATGAGGGCATACTCAAAAATGTAAATAAGTGGGCATGGCCAGTAAATAAATCCAGGTGTTGGTCTGCATTTTAGGTAGACAAAGAATTTGGAATAAATAACCTGCCAATAGGAGAACAGACATGCGGTTGGCTTTCCCTATCACTGCAGGGGCTGTCTGGGGAGGCTATGGGCTCTTTATACAACAGGGTCAGTAGGAATAATCAGTCCTATTAAAGAAGGTACAATGAATAAATAGATTCATTATAAAAACTTACTACAATGTCATTGATATTTGTAGGAAAATACACACCAAGGAAAATGTATAATTCTATACCCCAAAGGATTATGAAATGTAAATTGTCCGCAAAGGTTAATCTTTTGATGTCTGCCTCTCTTGAATTCCTAAGGTTCAGGACATTATCTCCAGGGTCCTCCTTCTGGACCAGTCTATCATTTCCATTTCATTGAGCTAATAAAATTATTGTCTCTATTACCTCTTACATTATCTGTCATTCTCATGTCTTATTCATGTTTCACACTTAAGCTTTTATATCCCTCTCCAACAATCCTGAAACCAAAGTTTGCTAGACCAAGTGTTTAGACAGAGGCCAGAGAAGATCATTTAGATTGTCCCCATATTTTTTTGCATCAGGGTCCCACAACATCTTCCATTTGAAGATATATATTTTAACCTACAAAAGTTTCATGTACCCTGAATGGTTGATTTTACATTACTCTCTTGAGAAAGTATTGTATGTGTGTGTGTGTGTAAATAAATGTATAGACATATACATATTCACATATGTAAATTCAGTACAACTTTTGTCCATTTTAAACTGTATCGTATTAATCACAGTAGGATCTGCACATAGCTTAAAGACAGTGTATGCTTGATTATTTTTCTATAGGAACAAGACTTTGGTATATATGTATTTGAGTCACTGGTACTAACTCTGGCCCCAACATCACTACTTAAGAACACACAACCCAGAGTAGCAGAGAACCACTGCCCTGCCCATTGCAGACCCCCTGCATTTGGTCATTTTCGGGCAACAAATCTGATATAAATCAGCATCTTCATCCAAAATAAGTGCTTTTACAAGATGGATGGATACTAGCACTAGGCGAATCTGAGTGTCACCTCTTCTTGCTGCCATCACAGCTGTCCCTGCTGCCTTCCAATTGCAGTGCCCACTACTACACTGACCCTTCTTTGTGAACACTAAAATTTACTTGATATGGGTCCCAATTCTTCCTGGTTCTAAAATGGGGGAGAATTAAAAGGTCATTATAGACTAATCCTATAGGGTGAACGAATACTGAGAGGAGGCATCATACCAGATGGGGAGGAAAAAAATCATTTCTGTGGCTCTCAGAATGTGCCACGTGAGCAGTTCTCCATATAAGCAAGTTTGGCCAAAACACTCTTTGTTAGGAGATTCTCCCCGAAATGAGGCAAACTTGAACACAAAGAGAAGTATAAGTTCTTAATTCTTGTCCTGGAGTCCACTAATTTGACTTTGCCCCCACTGTAGGAAAACTCCCTTCCACTGAATGGACTGGTGCTAAAAAAAGAGTTCCCACATTCCAGGAAACCCAATGATTCCCATCATGTTTGAGGCAAGAGTCAGAGATTTTTTGTGTTTCTTTTAGAGTACTCCGAAGCAGACGTTGGATATCTGCGTACTCACCCATCCTATGGTATTACAGTTGGCAGTCCAACATAACTGCAAAGACTTCTCCTTGGGGTGCTTATGGGGGAGGGGGCTCAGCTCATACTTTGTTTTCCCACGATAGTCCTGGGCTATACCTGTCAACTTGAAGTCATAATGAATACTCCCTTTTATGCTCTGAAGTATCCTAGTTCAGAAGACAAATTACATATTCAATTTAATTATAAGGTATCCTCAAGTGTTAGTACTCCAAAACATCATATGGAATCACAACGGGCATCCTAATTCAGATTTTCTGGACTGGTAAGAACAGTTCCCTGAAGGTCTCTATAAAATGCAAATTCCCAGGCCCCAATCCACACATATCTCCTGGGGAGAGTCTTGGGAACTGGGAACCCAATGCTTAATAGGTGCTGCAGTTGATTCTTCTGAACAATAAAGTCCAATCCTTGCCACTCTCAAGAATTCTGAAGAGTCTTGTCCCATGTGCTATATTTCTATATATCACTGTTCTATATACTTCCTCTTTCCTCTTTGCACTAGGGGGATTTCCACTTCCTAAACTTTTCAAGCTTAATCTTAAATCTGAAGTGCTTTTACACCTAATTTGTCTCTTTCCACCCTCACACAGACCCTCCCACGTAAGATCCGACTGCCTCAGTGGTATGCTGGAGCTAGCTAGTACCAGCGCTTGAGAGCTAGGCTTGTATATCTCTCCCCCTTCGGTGATGTCATGCTGGGAGCTTGAAATCAGCCATGGTGAGAATATTTACACCATTTGCAAAAGCTACAAATAAAGCCTTCCCCCACCGCCCCCTCATTTCCAGAGCCGCTTGTTAAACATTAACCAGTACAGCACCAGCTAAACATTTATTGCTAATTAGTCTACTACACCTTAGAAAAACAACACAAACAAGCAAACAAAACATCAAACATTCCCCATAAAGAACCAGTCTTTGTTTTAGGTATGTAGAACAAAGCCAGAGAAGAGTCCACATCTGAGGAATACCACAACTGTGCTTTATCTCCTACAATATTTTACCAGAAATTTTACTTTTTCTAAATATCAAAAACAATTGTTTAAATGTAGAAGTCTGACTTCAGCTTCAAATTGTTCTTCTCCTGAATTTCAGGCTTATATTCAAATTTAGATATTAAAAGATATTTTTATTAGAAACAAGTTGACTTGTTTCAGTATAAAATGGATGCATGCTCATTACAGACACATCACATTTTTAAAAAATCCTCCTAGTCCCATGTACCCAGAGAGATCTGTTATTAATTCTTCGCTTTAGTAGCTACATTTTCCACTTTATCATAAACATCTTTCTACATTAGTAAGTATACTTTTACACATAAATATGAGATATATGATAATTTGTTATATGGCTATAATGTAAATTATTTGATAATCTGATTTATCGCTTTTTGTTTAAAATGTAGGTAGTTTCCAAATTTGTATTCTTAAAAATAGCACTAACATGAACATTACTGAAGATATTTTTGTATGCAACTTTAATTGTATTCAGAATAAATTTATTAAAGAATTGTTCTGTTAAATCATATTTATTATAACACTTTGAATAGGCACCATTAAATTACCCTTCCAAAAAGACCATACCAATCTGGTGACCTAAGTCACCAGTGATATATTAGAGGACTCATCTTTTAGCACTGTAAAGAATATATTATTAAAATAGACATGAATATTAAAATATTATATATATTACATAATTGTCTTTACATCCTCCCACTTTTTGGTTCTTTTCTGTAATTCTGCAGTTTGGATTTCTTCAGTGAAATGACCAAGTCATTAAGAAAATAAAGATGCTGAACTTTCATGAGAGATTCATTAAAGTGGCTTTGGATTAAATTTGTCCTTTTAATTCTAAGCTTGAACCCCGAACCAAAGCAAATACAGAATTTTCTCACTTATGGTCAGAAATCTCACACTATTTTATGTTTTTTAAGAACATATCCCAAGTCTTCAGCAATAGGGTCATTTACTATTGTTAACCTTGGGAGAGGGAGAAAGGGAAGGGGGGAAGGAGGGAGAGGAAAAAAAAAAATTCTATCTATTCTCTAAGACTCCAAGATAGAAAACTAGACCAGTTGTAATTATAGAGTCTACAGTAATGAACATAGTTCAGCCAGTAATCACTGCCTAGTAAAAAGGGCAGGGTATTTTTTCTAACCACACAAAACAACAGCAACCCATAAATTCTATAAAGGCAGTTTAAAAGGCACTTAAGCATAGTTAAGTTAATATAAATATTTTAATCTTTTATATGCATTGTGAGGTTCCCTTGAAATTGAGCCCCCTTCATTTCTTAAATAGCACATCATTATTTTGCCTAGCTGAAGAAGTGTTGTATAAATATTGGTGTTGTACTTTGAAAAAGAACAAGTCTGTTGCTTTTCAAGATGAATATTCAAATATTCTGATATCTTTGATAGCTGTTTCAGTAGGTAAGCTCTGTGTGTAAGAACATTTTACTGGAATATGTCCGGTGATTAAAAAGCTATCACATGTTCTTACTGTGTGTTGCTCATTTAATCATGGAAGAATTAATACACTTCTCATGTCTAATAATTCCTAAGATGCAAGAGATAGTATAATCTTGCCTCTTAGGGACCATACAGTCTGTGGAGAAAAAAAAAAATATCCAAAATATAAAAGAGCACTACTCAAAATGTTATCCACCTTTTAGATGCATGTGTCAAATGTTTTCTTTTCCTTCTTGTTTGACCATGACATTTCTGGACCTTTTATGTGGATTAGGGTGTTATGATTCTTAAAATAAAAATGTGTTAGGCTCATTGAATTTAAGAATGTTAAAACATGAACTTCTTCAGTTTATGAAATTATTCATGCTAGAGGCAAACCCCTTTGTATTTCATGTCAGAGACCTGGTGGGAATCTTCAAATAGAAATAGTAAGAAGAAATGTACTGATTATAACACATTTTCTTTTGAATGAAAATCCAGTGTTTTGTTTACAAAAAGGAACATCTTACATATCAAGAAGAAAGCCTGATCTTAAACAGAACCCAGTAATAGTTATAGCAGACCCAATTAGCAAACCTCTGAAGGGAGCCAGAAGGAAACATTTCGTCTCTCTGTTTATGTCACATTCCTGACTATATCTAAATCCAAACAGACATATTTTTCCATCGGTATTAGTCTACAGAGAAGCTAGCGGGTAAACCAGAAGCTGCAGCCTCTAAGACAATGAATTTTGACCTCCCGGTACATCCATTACACAGAAAACTGTAACAGTGAATGTTAAACTGTATAAGCAGTCTTGGGGTTTAATTTCTGATTCTTTTTTAGGTTTATGTAAAACAAATTGCTTCTTCCTTCTTCTTTTCATGGGAACTTTTTCAACCACTAAATTTCTATTTATGATTATATGAGAAGGAAGTTAGCTAGAGGTTACTAAAATTTGAGGCAGTGTGTTAACTCAACTCTGAAACACAAAAATGAAACAGCCGATACCCGATGACTAAATTCATGAAATGGTTAGGCAAAATATCTCTGAATGCCCCCAAATTCTTTCACATGTCACTAATTATAGCCACCGATTAAATTTGAATTTCTATTGGTCTAGGTTCTCAAAAACTGGGGATGACATCGAAGAAACCAGCTTTGAGCATGTAGATTGCATTGACACAAGAGTAGAAAAAACTCACTGAAAACCTTCCATTCTAATTCTTTTTTTTTTTTAAGATTTTATTTATTTATTTCACAGAGAGAGACAGCGAGAGAGGGAACACAAGCAGGGGGAGTGGGAGAGGGGGAAGCAGGCTTCCCGCGGAGCAGGGAGCCCGATGCGGAGCTCCATCCCAGGACCCTGGGATCATGACCTGAGCCGAAGGCAGACGCTTAACAACTGAGCCACCCAGGCGCCCCATTCTAATTCTTTATAGAACACGGAACCATGGATTGTTTCTCTCCATCCTTGGTTTTTATCTGCATAATCTGATGAAATAATCTAGCCAATCAGAAGAGATGGCTGATACCCTAATGTCCTAAAAAGGGATTATTTCATCCATAGGAGAGCAACTGGAGGAAGTCAGGGTCCAGCCAAAGTCCCAGCTTATATGGAAACCTGCTCTAATCATGCAAGAAGGGTGATGATGCCAGAACAGAACATAAAGGTGTCCTAAAATGAAGAAAGCACAGCTGTGGTCTAGAGAAAAGGGCACAGATACCAGGCTTAGAGCGATGCAGATGCAGTCTGGTTCTATTTTTGTTACTGTGCAAATCTGAGTAGGTTATATAACATCACTGAGGTTCCATTTCATATCTGTAAATGTGAATAATAATTTTACACTTCTTAGACCTGTTTTGAGAATTAAATGAGATGATGTTTGTAATGAAGTTGACACTATGGTGGAAATACTAAACATGAGCATTTATTTGTATCATTAAACACCCAGCCTATAGTAGGACATATATTTAGAAAATCAGTCCAAATCTTATGCCATCTTCTTGAGCAGAAATGGCCAGAAATGTTTTCTTATATTTTCATGATTACTTAAGACTTGTCTCTATACTTTTTGCTCCAGAAGGTCTGGAAATTGTTTTTCAAAAGGGTGCTTTCTGGCAAAACAAAAAGGGAGACAAACAAAAGAGTCATCCATCTCCTACCAACTTGGAGAGAGTTGGCTTTACACACCTCAGATATCCCCAGAGTCCTACAGGCTGGGAATCTGTAGAGTGGCTGCCCCAAAATGTGTGTCTAAGAGTCTCTGAAGCAGGCAGTCTTGCTGAGAGCTGACAGGCCATGAGGGAGTGTCATGGGTGAGGCCTCAAAAGGCCCTTTGCCCAAGCAGGGGTCCCCTATCACTGTCTCTGAATATCACCAACTGATTATACAACAAAAGGTGGTTAGGATGCTCAGAACAGGTAACAATTCAGTTATTTAAAATGCATGCCTATGTTACCTGGAAGGGTTCCCCAAGAACAGGTTAGCATAGATTAATTTGTCAGATGAGCTAGCTGACATTTGGGGCCCTGAGGCGAAGAGCAGGAAACGTTCTGTGAAAGGAGCAGAATGGCAGGGAGAAGGGCAGGTGCAAGCACCAGAACAGTGTAGGAAGGAGAGTCTGAAAAGAGAGGAGAGGAACAGCAATACCGAAGTCCACTGGACCACACTTGACCCGGAAGGAAAGGGTCTCTCTACAGAAGTGCTAGAGAATTAAAATAGATCCTTGACAAAGTCCCAATAACTCAGTAAGAAAAAATAAATCATTAACTGATGGTAAAGATGATCTCCTCCTTACAAACCAGCCTAAGGACACTCAAGAGAAAGTATTTTACTTATATGATTTCCAATACTCTTTAGTAATATGAATATTCTACAGGAAAATGAGATCTGAAGGTAAAGAATAATATTGTTCTGGGGAAACAAAAGAGAAAGAAATGCATACAGAAAAATGCCTCAGATGCACCATTACACAGCAAATACCAGAGTCTCCCTTTTGCCTTCTCTGGCATAGTTTTGGCCACCAACACTCAGCAAAATACTAGGTAGAAAGCAAGATGGTATATATGCCATAATCATCCAGAACATATTCCAAAGAGCTAACAAAATCTCAAGTAATATTAAAAGAGCCACTTTAAAATGTGTAAATAAGTTACTCAACTGAAATTTTGTTCATTTATCAAAATGCTAATTAAATTGTTGTAGCTATTTTGCATCATCTAATTTCCCACAGGAAACAAGGAACTTGAGAGGTCATTACAGGCCCACTTGCTATGATGTAAATATAAAAATAATGAAAACATGCCCTCCTTACTCTTAGTGAATTTCCCACCTGTGTCAAAAGCTAACAGAAACAATATTTTGGAGCCCAATAACTAGAATTTTGGAGGGGGAATCTGTTCCATAAGATAGAATATATTTGTTTATTTTTTATTCAAATATTTTTCTTTTTCATTTTTGTAAAATTATCTTAAGGATGCAGAACTATTTTCTCAGTAGGAAAAAAGTCTGATATTCAGATCTGAACCAATTGATTAGTTATGAGGTAAGTCAAAAGTAATTACTTGCATCTCTTTAAATACTTGTGTATATATTTGTCATCACTAAGTGAGGCTTTGTCCATTTATCCAAAGCAAACTTCAGCAGAATTTGAGGAGTGAGTCAGAACATCCCTAGGAGCCAAAAAGGCCATTTGCTCTCTCAATCTTTTACACAGTGGAATCCAAGCATAATCAAAGGACAGCAGTATCCTTCACTATTTCAATAAATAAACATGAGTGAAAGCAAAACACATGCAAAAGAATCTAATCACAAAAATCCTTTGCTACATTACATATTCAGTTTTGAGCACTAGTTTTAAAAATACGATTTAGGCTTGGGAAACATTAGTTTGCAGGCCATCTAGTCAATTTCCTACAAATGTTGAATGGCTAATCATTAGAATAATTTTCTCGGGCTTTTTGTTGAGTTATTGTTGTTTTCAGTCTTCGGTTAAATGACTCACCAATGGAGACAGCAGTGAACATTGTTATCATTGGTATAAAATCTCTCTGTTTTTCATTTGGGAGCATAATTCTGTTATTCTCTCAGTTGTGTTGTTAATGGGTACTAAAAATAATTGTTGTATAACCACTGTTATTCATCACTAAGCTCAGAATTTAGAAACTTACACACACATATTGACTAAAGACTCAAGACGCGAGGAATAGACAAGAGACAAGGTTTTGCGGGTGAGCTGCCCTGTGGTAGTACGTTCACCTTCTGTCATTAGGATACGAAGTCCATGCCCAGATTATACAGGTGACGTGAAAGCATTAATGAACTTCTGCCAAAGCGAGCAACGAATGGGGTCCTTTCTCACTGATAAAATCAAGACCAATCTCTTTCCCAAGTAGTGTTGAGTAACAATGAACTTCGTCATCCTTGTGAACAGAGCTTGACAGACATTGTCAGACTCTCACTCCTGAGGTATCATTGTCATTCACTCTGCATTAACCCCGCTAGGAGCTACTGCTGGATTTAGCCTTCAAAGTCTCCTCATTATTTGACAAGTTAGAAGAGGTAGTGGGACTACTAGTAATTGGGAAACTACAACTCCATCCCAGCAAGTGACCTTGTCCCCAAACTAAGCTCTGGCTGGCCCCAGGTAGAACACCTTAATTGGCAGAGTAGTTATTATCACGGCTCTTCAACAGGAGGATCCCAGGGAAGGAATGGGTGAGAAGAATTTCAGCACAAGGCAGCATGGTTGAAATGCTGATAATGCCTTCTGAGGCTGGCATATTGTGTGCAGTGTCACTAGCTTTGGATTTATCTCTGTCACTTATTTTCCATCTCAAAAAAAGAACTTGATTGAGAACTTCAAAAAATCAAGTCCAAATGAATGAGAGGTGAACACAGTCAAAAATCTTTTAAGGAGGAGGTCAAGTTCCCTTCTGTCCTCCTATTTTAAAAATCTGACCCCTCAGCACAGAGTCAGATTGATGTTAAGTTGATATTCAAATAACTTTGGTAAAAACTTTTAATTAGTTTTTACACTTTTCAGACCTTTGCGCTCCTAAGTACCATCTGAAGCTGGAAACTACAAATAATACAGAGGCTATTTCTTGATTCCTAATAGTTTGTTTTCATGATCAAGTGGATTAAACATTTTAGATCTCACTAGAAAGCTCTGAGACCTAAAAAGTTTGAATACTAATGAGAAGATTTTCATAAATACCTTAACCTTGAAATGCCTTGTCATAATTAAAAATAAATAAACATGCAGAAGTTCGTCCAGCACTTTAATTAATAGAACATCTCTTTGGTTACTAATGTATGAGACAGTTAAGTGCCGTGGAGTATTCTGAACTACTGCTCCAAGTCTGTTGGTTTCCTAAAAGCCACGCCATAGTTATATTAGTCTTTTGACGTGCAAAAACAAATGTGTCTTAATCCCATTCCTAGGGTTTGAAATATTCCTTTGTAATTCAGCTACCAATGGCAAATGGCTCAATTCTCCTCCCGCTGCTGCTAAAGACAAGAAGTCCACTCTCGTCCACGTACTTTATCACCATGCACAACTCACATAAGTGTGGAATAGGAACATCAACAAAATGGACATCCTTTTGCTATTTCCCAGAATAACTCAACATAAGGCAGAAGGTGCTAGTTTCTGGAAGTATTTCCATATACTTTCTAAGGAAAATATGATTTACATTATCTTTTGTTATACTTAATTTACTGATCTAGGTAGAGTTTGAAATACCTACTAAAACTTCATAGTGTTTTCAGAAATTATTTGCATTCTATTGGCAAAAGGGAGGGGAAAAAAACAGAAATGGGACCATCACTCTTACCTTGTGATGGTGTGCAGGGCAGTGGAATAAGGGGGAGGGGACTCATCCAAGCAGGCAATTAACATAATTGAGGCAAAGAATAAAAGATGAAAAATAAACTTACCTTCAAATTTAAAGTATAAGATTATTCAGATAAAGGTAGATATATAAGTTATCCAAATTCACTAGGTCATTTTTTTTATTTTTTTATTAACATATAATATATTATTTGTTTCAGGGGTACAGGTCTGTGATTCATCAGTCTTACACAATTCACAGCACTCACCATAGCACATACCCTCCCCAATGTCCATCACCCAGCCACCCCATCCCTCCCACCCCCCCAACCACTCCAGCAACCCTCAGTTTGTTTCCTGAGATTAAGAGTCTCTTATGGTTTGTCTCTCTCTCTCGTTTCGTCTTGTTTCATTTTTCCCTCCCTTCCCCTATGATCCTCTCACTAGGTCATTTGATAACCTTTGTTTTGCCACTATCAGATAAATGTGACCTGGATTAATTTAGTTATAGCAAATGTATATAAAAAGCAAAACTTTTTGGCTTTGCTTTAAAGCTCAGACATTTATATATTTGAGATCTAATTCCAATTTAACAGGATGCATTCTTCAGTCTCTGCTGGCTTCTATGGTTGGCTCTCAGGAGTGAAAATGGCAGTTGAATTCATGTTTACATTCTTCTTTATTTTACATTAATTGTGTGAATCCTGGACTTTTTCAGGTACAAAGAAAAAACGAGCAGTCTTTGACATGCCCAGGAAATCTTCAACTCCTGGGACAGTAGCTCCAACCTTAGCAGAACACAGGAACCCCAAGTAGTCATGACACAGAGTGACTAACAGTCTCAATTTGCCCAAAACTAAGACAGGTTCCTGGAACACAGGACTTTGAGTGCCTAGCTCTAAAACTGGGAAAGTCCCCAGTAAACCAGAACAAGTTGGTCACCCAAGGAGACAGCACAACTGAACTCCCATAGGTGTGCTTATCAAACTTTCCCCCAGCAGACTTGTAGCCAAGCCAAAAGAACTTCTCCTCACCTTAGGGAAATAAACGATGTGACAGGGAATTTTTTTTACAGCGTTGGTCTTAAGAATATAGAGAATGAGGGAATATGAAGAGATTTTGTATGCTCTTGAATGGCCTTTTCTAAGTGTTGTCTTTGCATCTTCTGAAGCCTTGTTCTTAAACATTGCCATGCTTTTGTTACAAGGACAAGCAAGACTGCTGAAACAAAAGAGCTGTGCTTTATAAAGTGGTAGAAAGCTGAATTCGGTTGTATGCTTCCCATGTTTTTCTATCCCAATAAAACACAATAGTTAGCTACATTGTTTGTTCTAAAAGTCTCTTATATTCCATTTTTTTTTTTCCCTCATGGCCATATGCTAGAGAATTGTCGGAAGGAATCTTAACAGTGATGTGGCCTAAACCCGTAATAAAGTACATATCACAGTACCAGGTAACGGTTCAAAAATTAATAAGTAGTAAGGGTTTGGGCAGAACATCCTCTAATTTCTTCTCAGTAGTCTTTCTAAAACAGCTGAGATACACAGCTATAGCCCCTGCTAAATTAAACATTTCAGCCCAGCTTACGAGCACCACAATACACAGGTAGAAGTAATAAGTAATAATGAGTTTTGGGCCATTGAACACTGTGAATTTTCCCAGTGAACTGCAATTATAGAAACATCTGTGCTAAATAAGTTCCTACTGAAAGCTAGGAGTGTTTAATAATCCTCACAATTTCTCATTATCAACCCTAATAGAAGAGAGGGTAAACTCTGCACAAGTTTACCATTTTCAAAGAAAATTGCCAAGAATGTGATCATTTCTGGTACCACATTTCCCTGGACGATAAAAATACCAGAGACAATCTCCTTGGAAAAGAACATGAAATGGCGGCATTAATCACATGTAGCATAGCACAAGGCAAATAATGCCACTTGCATCAGCCAGGCCATTCTGGCTAGAGCATCCCCTGTGCTCCAACCTGACCAACAGGAGATGGATGATGCTCCTCAGCCTTCTCTCCTGCTTCTGACAGAAGAGGGCTGGCCTAAAAATATGCACAGCTTTTCTCAGACCTGTCCTAACCACCAAAGCCCCAACGGAAATTGCTCCACACCAGCTGATTACTTCCCATGGGACTCACTCCGAAACAAGTGTAGGTTTCCTGGCCAGGATCTGAATAACATTAACAACCACTAATGGCCAGCTATGGCTACTGACAGGAATGTCATTCCTCTGGAGAAATGCAAGGGACTTGGCTGTGACTGTCAATGGTTGAATAGGTGCCTCTATAATTAGTTTGGGAACAATACAAGCAGACGTTACTTTGAAAGAAGGCAGCATGCAATAGCCAGTGAACATCCGTAGCTGTAACCGGCTTGTGAAGAAAAACTGACAGAGCCCATCATAAATTACGACTGCTTCATTATGATCAAGAAGAGACGGTGATCTGCATCCAAACCTGTCAAAAAACAGCTGGCTTGAGTTCTATGACTGAAATGGTAGGTAGCTTCGCTAATGCCAGACCAGATGACAAAAACTTTAAAACATGGTTAAGGTGCTTTGGACCTGTGATGGTTAATTTTATGTGTCTACTTGGCTGGGCCACGGTGCTCAGATATGCAGTCAAACATAATTCTGGATGTTTCTGTGAGGGTGTTTTTGGATGAGATTAATATTTAAATTGTTGGACTTTGGACAAACCAGGTTACCCTCTGTAATGTGGGCAGGCCTCATCCAGTCAGCTGAAGGCCTTAAAGAACAAAAGACTGACTTCCCTTAACAAGGGGCAATTCTGCCAGTGAATGACCTTTGGACTTGATCTGCAACTTGGACTCTTCCCTAAGTCTTCAGCCTGTTGCCCAAACTTCAGATCTTGGACTTCCCAGGCTTCACGATTGTGCGAGCCAATTCTTTAAAACCAATCAGTCAATCCATCAAACCTATTGGTTCTGTTTCTCTGGAGAGCCCTAATACTGGAACAAAATCAATATTCTGATTCTATTCAATTTTTTCTGCTAATTAATTAGTTACATCTAATATTTACTATGTACCAAGTACTATGCTACATGCATCACAGGTGCATACAGGATACTAATATCTTCATTTGACAGACAGAGACTGAGGCTTACCGAGGTCGGTCCAAGTCCAAAGTCCAAGTCCAAATAGCTAGTAAGTGACAAAAACAGGATGCAGGCCCAGGTCTGGCCCTTTCAGAACCTGAGCTCTCCACTGCTAGGATAGGATAGACTGCATCTCCAACACAATAATAAGAAAAAAAGAGAAATGATTGCTATTCAAAATATACACATTTTGTAAAGGGAAAGAGTTTTATCCCTAACCACTTTTGTTGCTTGCTTTGCAACAAAGGAGCCTGAGTCTGGGCTTCAGCTATCCAGCAATGCTCAGTTCGGCTTGTTCAACACCTGAATGCATCACCCGCCTTAAATTATTTACGCTCTTAGGCCTTTGTCTTATTCATGTCAAAGATACATGACACAGGAAAAGTCCCCTACCCTAACTGGGGCTCAATTTATTTTTATCTATTAAAGGAAGAAAGGGAGGAAGGGAGGGAGAAGGGGAAAGAAAGGGAAAGAAAGGGAAAGAAAGAAAGAAAGAAAGAAAGAAAGAAAGAAAGAAAGAAAGAAAGAAAGAAAGAAAGAAAGAAAGAAAGAAAAAGAGAAAGATTAATTCAGCCTAAGTGATCAGTAGGTTTCCTTACAGCCTGGATTAGGTAAGGGAGCCTCAGTTTGAATAGAAAAATATTACTTGCTTTAAAAATTCTCTTGAGAACTAAATAAGAATAAATTTGAAAGTGTGGGAAAAAATGAAAAGGCATTAGGCACATATTTGATCTTCTAAAAATCGCTTAAAAGAAAATACTGCCTTGCTCAATGTGGGAATGCAAGTAATAATTTGAATAAAGTTTTGATTCTTGTGATTGTGATTCATGAAGCATTTTCACATGGAGGATTGATAAGCTTGGTTCAAAGAGATTTTTATTGCTTTGTGGAGATGCTGCATTCATGAACTCTTATTATAATTCATTTCCATGAAGTCCTAGTACTAGAATCAACCCAGAATGACCTAGCCTTCTGTTGCCCTCCACCCTCTTCTCCCCAAAAATCTCCCCATCAGTCTCAACCACCCTGCGAGTATCTGTAACACCACATTGGCTATGTCATTATTTACATGCTTGCCCCGCAAATTCCACTCCCATTTGACAGTAAGTGCCAAGAAGGCAGAAACGATATCTTTAATTCTTCAATGCCCACTGCCTAACATAGTACCCAGCAATTAATTATATAGGAAATACTTATATTTGTGAAATGAGTAAAAAAATGATTGAGAAGCTTGGCTCAAATTACTTTCCAAAATGATTCAAGTTGGTATTTAAACATTGTTATGATAGCTAAAACTTCCTTTTCTTTGTGCTGACATGGTCCTCAATGATTTGTAGATGATGTCTCATTTAATCATACCCTATGAGGTGGTGAAATGGGTAGCATTCCAATCACAAAGTCATTAAGCCATTTTCTTCTGTTTTTAATTTGAAGAAGACAATTTTTTTTTTTTTTTTTTTTTTTGAGGGAGAGAGAGAGGGGTGGGGGAGAGGCAGAGGGAGAGGAAGAGAGAGAAACTTAAGCAGTCTCCATGCCCAGCACGGAGCTCAATCTCATGACCCTGAGATCATGACCTGAGCCAAAATCAAGAATCAGACACTTAAGTGGCCCCCATGAATTTTTTTTAATTACAGGTTATTGTGATAAGGACGCTTAACATAAGAGCTACCCTCTTAACACATTTTTAAGTGTACAATACAGTATTGTTGACTGTAGGTTCAATGTTGTACAGAAGATCTCTAACACTTACTCCCCCTGCTTAACTGAAATTCTGTCTATTAAATAGTAACTCCTCACTTTGCCCTCCCTTCAGCCCCTGGCAATACCATTCCACCCTTTGATTCTATGAATGTGACTATTTTAGATACCTCATAAAAGTGGAATCATGCAGTATTTCTCTTTTTTTTTTTTTTTTTTTTTTAAAGATTTTATTTATTTATTTGACAGAGACAGCGAGAGCAGGAACACAAGCAGGGGGAGTGGGAGAGGGAGAAGCAGGCTTCCCGCTGAGCAAGGAGCCTGATGTGGGACTCGATCCCAGGACTCTGGGATCATGACCTGAGCCGAAGGCAGCCGCTTAACGACTGAGCCACCCAGGCGCCCCTGCAGTATTTCTCTTTCTGTACTGGCTTATTTCACTTAGCATAATGTCCTCAAGGTTCATCATGTTGTGGCATATTACAGAATTTTCTTCTTTTTTAAAGCTGACTAATATTCCGTTGCATGTATATACCACATTTCCTTTATCCATTCATCTTTCAATGGACATTCAGCTCGTTTCCAGATCTTAGCTATTGTGAATAGTGCTGCAATGAATATGGCAGTGCTAATATCTCTTTGAGATCCTGATTTCAATTATTTTGAATAATCTCAGAAGTAGAGCGGCCGAAACATATGATAGTCCTATTTTTATTGTTTTGAGGAAACTCCATACCACTTTCTATAGTGGCTGCACCATTTTACGTTCTCAACAACAGTGCACGAGGGCTCCAATGTTTCCACATCTTTACCAACCAAACGTTCCCTGTCCTTCCTAAACCTGGTTCTGCAGATTTCTTTTCTACCCTAAGAGCTACCCCAATATTTTCTCCAGAAATATTCCTTTTGTTTTAGTTGGAAAAAGTCAGTTCCGTTGCTTACAATGATAGGGTCCTAATCAACACACTACCCTTGCCCCCGGACAGCAGAATCCTCTCTTCCCATCCCAAGCACCTGCTATTATCTTTGTAGCCTACAGGGCAAAAGCATAATAGAAATGCAGTGCACATCTTGGGAAGCATGATGCTCTCCTCAAAAGACTTGTTTTCATCCAGGGTCTGTGACTAGAGTAAAGCCAGCAGGCACCTATAGCACACGATGGAAGAAGGCACTCGCTTTCATGGTCACACGAGTACAGGCTTCATTGCTGAGACTGTCTCCTAAAATGTAGTGTTGTACACACGTCTTTGTCTCACCTTTGTCCAGCTCTTTGACAGAGGTTTGTGTTTTCTAAGAGGAAATGTTTCTGGCTACAGGCCCACAGGACTTCATACTGCACCAATTCTTTCCCAGATACGACAATGTCCTGGTTTGGATGTGAGGATCTGTGAGCAACAGAGGCTACAAAGGACACTTGATGATTTTGAGGGATTGCCCAGTTCACTCCTCAGGCTTTATACATTGCTGTCTCCTGCTGTGATTACACCACAAGTTGCACCACAACGCTGCAAGTTCCAGAATATTCCCTGGCTGTTGCTTCATCAAACAATACTGAACAACGAGGAAGAGAATGTGCTTCCAAAGTCAGCTCACAACCACAAAATATTTTGGGAGGACCAACACCTGAGGCTTCACCAAAACCAGGGAGGGTAATGTAGTTGTTCCTTGGAGAACTAATGGAAACTGGAGCAGGAAAAATTTCAACAGGACATAAGCAGAACTTCTTCATTAGGGGAGTGATAAAACACAGGAGACTTTCTTTAACTCAATTGATTTAAACCAAAACAAAAACAAAAAAAATTCATCCATCTCTCCCATCTCTCACCTCTCACACACACCTCTGGCAACCATCAATCTGTTCTCTGTATCTATGAGCTTTGTTTTATATATATATTTTAGATTCCACATATAAGAGAGATCACATGGTATTTGTCTTTCTCTGATTTATTTCACTTCACATAATGCCCTTGAGGTTGATCTATAGTGTCACAAATGGCAAGATTTCATTCTTTTTTATTGCTGAATAATATTCCAGTGTGTGTGTGTGTGTGAGAGAGAGAGAGAGGTGTGTGTGTGTGTATACATATATATATAATATATAATATATAATATATATATCACAATTTCTTTTATCATTTATACATTGAGGATATTTGGGTAGCTTCTATGTCTTGGCTATTGTTAATAATGCTGCAATGCACATGGGTATGCAGGTATCTTTTTGAATTAGTATTTTCATTTTCTTTGGGTAAATACCCAGAAGTGGAATTGGATCATATGAATCCATATGGTGAATCATATGGTGATTCATATGATGAATCTCTATTCAATTTTTTGAAGACCCTCCATATTGTTTTTCACAGTGGTTGGACCAACTTACATTCCCACCAACAATGTATAAGCATCCCCTTTTCTCTGCATTCTCACCAGCACTTGTTATTTCTCATCTTTTTGATAACAGGACATTCTGACAGGTGTGAGGTGATATCTCATTATAGTTTTTATTTGCATTTCCCTAATGACTAGTGATGTTGAACATCTTCATGTGTCTGTTGGCCACCTGTAAGTCTTATTTGGAGAAATGTCTATTCAGATCTTCTGCCCATTTTTTAAATCAGTTTGGATTTTTTGCTGTCGAACTATATGAGTTCTTTATATATTTTGGGTATTAACCCTTTATCAGATATAAGATTTACAAATATTTTCTCCCATTCAGCAGGGTACCTTTTCATTCTGTTGACAGTTTCTTAAGCTGTGCTGAAGATTTTAGTTTGTTATCCCACTTATTTATTTTTATTTTTGCTTTTGTTGCTTTTGCTCTTGGCGTCAGATTAAAAAATCCATTGCCAAGACCTTTGCCAAAGTGCTTAACATCTATATCTTCATCTAGGAGTTTTATGGTTTCAGGTTTTGTGCTTAAGTCTTTAATCCATTTTAAGTTAGTTTTTGTGTATGATGAAAAACAGTGGTCCAGTTTCATTCTTTTGCATGTGGCTGTCCAATTTTCCCAACTCTTCTTGTTGAAGACATGGTCCTTTCCCCATTTATATTCTTGGCTACTTTATCATAAACTAATTGACCATATATGTGTGGATTTATCTCTGGGCTTTCTATTCTGTTCCATTGATCTGTGTATGTTTCTATGTCAATATCACATTGTTTTGTTTACTATAGCTTTGTAATATACTCTCCAAATCAGGGAGTGATGCCTCTAGCTATGTTCTTTGTTCTCAAGATTGCTTTTGCTTTTGCTATTTGAGGTCTTTTGTGGTTACATATAAGTTTTAGGACTGTTTGTAAAAAATGCTATTGGAATTCAGATATGGCTTGCACTGGATCTGTATAATGCTTTGAGTAATAGGGACATTCTAACAACATTGATTCTTCCAATCCATATGCACAGAACACCTTTCCATTTATTTGTGTCTACTGGAGACTTTTAAGAGAGATTTAGAACCCCTCAACTCTTGAGGACCTTATTAAAAAGTATATAAAACCACCTCTCCTATTTGACACTCACTGGCCTTTCTAGACGATTTTGATTCCACAGCTTAAAACTCTCCTTTGGGTGGCTGGCCACATACCCGGTGAGGGTTCAGAAACATTATTAACACTAGAGGAAATAACTACATTTTTTAAAGAAAATAATATATGTAGGGGCGCCTAGGTGGGTCAGTCGTTAAGTATCTGCCTTCGGCTCAGGTCATGATCCCAGGGTCCTGGGATCGAGCCCCACATCGGGCTCCCTGCTCCGCGGGCAGCCTGCTTCTCCCTCTCCCACTCCCCCTGCTTGTGTTCCCTCTCTCGCTGTGTCTCTCCCTGTCAAATAAATAAAATCTTTAAAAAAAAAAAAAGAAAATAATATATGTAATTATATATATACATATAGAGTATATACACATACACAGCTTCTATAATGTTAAATATATTCTTTGCCTCATCTTTTGTAATGTCATGTTGGTAATAATGTCTATTTCATACATTAGTGGCTTTTATCTCTACTAAAAGAAATCCTACAGCTGAAATGTCCCATGAATTGACAGAGCACATATAGAAGTGAAATACATAGGTCTTGTATCTGTATAATAAGTAGTTTTTTGAAAGAAAGAGGTCATTTCTTCACTTGGTGCGGGCAGCTGGCACAAGCAGAGTAAAAAAATCAATTTATTTCAATTAAAATTTTATAAATATGAGGGGCGCCTGGGTGGCTCAGTCGTTCAGCGTCTGCCTTCGGCTCAGGTCATGATCCCAGGGTCCTGGGTTCGAGCCCCGCATCGGGCTTCCTGCCCGGCAGGAAGCCTGCTTCTCCCTCTCCCACTCCCCCTGCTTGTGTTCCCTCTCTAGCTGTCTCTCTCTCTCTGTCAAATAAATAAATAAAATCTTTATTAAAAAAATAAAAATAAAAAAATAAAATTTTATAAATATGAGTGTATCATAATTATAATGACGCTATAGTGTAACCAAAAATTAGTGTAGTAGCTTTATCCAGAGCTACTATTTCCATAGTTAACTGCAATTCTTAAGAGAATCACATTCTTTTGACTCTTTCTGTTACTATATCTGCTTTTTTAATAACTACATTTGCTTGTCTCCTCAGAGTCATCTTTCACTTCTTTCTTGCCCTTTTCCCATATTCATTCAGTTAACTTTCACTATTCCACTATCTCTCCCGACTATCCGTTCTTTCAACTTTCCCTAAAATAGACTTTAGTGCCTCTCACTTAGATTATTTCAGTAGACCCCCATTCCTAAAACATCTCAATCTTCCTTAAGTCTTTTCTTCATGCTCTGAAGGAATCTATGGCTCCCTATTGCCTCAAAGATAAACTACAAAACTACAAAACTATAAAACTATTTACAAAACAAAAATATTTAAATAAATATACATTATAATTACAAATAATTATATTATTTATTCTCATAACTTGTGTGCCTGTTAGATCACGTGTACATCGATGGCAAAATTCCTGACTAATTCATTTTCATTTCCTCACATGGTGAAGTATCATTATGCCTTGCATATAATAGATAATCAGCAAATATTGATCATTATGAATGAATGTATGGAAAACTGGTCCTTGGGCTCTTTTACAATTCTATTTTCTCCCTGGTTTCACTAAATATTAGCATAACTATTACACCATTTATTCAACTGTGTACATATTCAAGGACTGTACATTATGTCTCACCCAGGCTAATTATTCTACTTTCATAAGATAAGGAAAATCTACTACCTCATTCTCAGCTCCCTTTGCCAGCCCTGGAGGCTCATCTCTTCTAGCCCAACAACAAGGTTACGAGCCAAAGGGTAGTATTCCAGATCTGTGGGGTTGTCCCCTATTTGGAGGACCTCCTGAGGGCTTAGAATCCTCCAGGACTTACCTGGACAAATGCTGCTATGTAACCCCTGTACTGGTTATCAACACTGCTCAGTTTTTTAGGTTATCAGACATAAGCACCCATTTCACCCACAGATGCCATAGGTCTCAGATTTCCAGCAGAAAAATGAATGCAAGAAAGAAGTATCAATGTTTGTTAGACTAATACTAATCTTCAACTTTTCAGATTGATAAAAATATTTGTTCTGCTCACTTCTGAAACCGGTGAGTCAGAGCTTAAAGAAGAGCTAACACTGAGCTGTGACTACTTCCTATTATATCCCTGTTTGGGTACAAAACACATCAGAGCAAATATTGTCAGTGGCAAACATTTCTTGAAACCCATCAAATTCTAAAGTTTATGAATGGATGCTTTTGTTCTGGATGGAATTGTATGATTTAGAAGGTAAATCAGAATTTTTAAAAATTTTTTAAGAAGCACTTAATTGAAGAGTCTTCCTCCATTCTAAAATTCCCCACAAAAGCCTTATCTTACCTTTTTAATTAAATTTTATATTATTTTTAAACAAATATTATCATTTGTAATATTTATCCATTCATATAAACAACATAAAAGATCTTTAAGTACTCCCAAAAGACTTAAGGAAAGTATGTATCATTTACCTAGATTAACTAAAATCAGTGAGAGAACAAAAGCAGACTATATATGTATTACATATGAGGAAACAAAAATAATACGTAAAATGCTATAATAGAGATATTAGAATGATTTACTAATGATTGTGAATGAACAGGTGTTTTTCAAGGGACAATGAAATTACTTAGCATATCATATGTCATTATATTATTTGAGAAATATTTGTCAATTGGCTGTTTTCCCTTAATGACATTAAATTTAATAAATACTACTTACCTAGTATTACATATGATAAAAACATTTCCAGTATATAATTATTTTGTGGAAAAACACCTCTATATAGAGTAAAATATCATGTGAAAATTTAACCTTTTTCAAAAGCTTCAAAGTGACTTAAGACTAAAGTTCCTAATGTTAGATCCAAATGAATCCAGAGTACCTGATTTTATAGTGAAAGTATTCTGTCTATATAAAGATTTATATATATGTATATATATGTATATATAATAAAGTTTGTATTGAAAATCATAGCTTTCCTCTTTTTTTTAGACGGTGTCCTATAAGTCAGAAAGGAGCAAAGAATTTTAGTCCTCGATTAGTCAGGACTCTTGGTTGCAATTGGTAGAAAAATAAAAAAAAGACCAGTTCTAATAAAATGAGACTTCACGGACTCCATAACTGAAAAATTCAAGGCACAGCTGATTTCTGCCATGACTGGCCTTGGGGCTCAAGCAATGTCACCTGGGTGCATTTTTTTTTTCCATCTCTCACATCAGGCTTCTGCTGTGTTAGCTTCAGTTTCTTCTCCACCTATTGTTTAAATGACTTCATCAGGCCACATATTACTAGTTTTCTCTGTCTTCGAAGTCCTAGTGACAGTTCCATGACATTTCATTTGCTATCAATGGCTCACATCTCCACTCCTGAACCAAATGCTATAGTTCCAAGAGAATCTGAGGGTCTCATTGGTCAAGTCTGAGTCACATGCTCCTGGAGCTGAGGCTCAAGTCAGCTCCAATAAAATTACAGGAACTGGTTGTAGGAAGGAATAAAATACCCCTACTAAAATGGATGTGGGATATATGGATGACGGGGAGTTTAAAACACAACAAATACATAATATGAGTAAAAAAAATGTTAATCAAGGAACCTAGCAGTAATGTTAATTCTCCCATATCTCTCTAGCCTTGGGCAAGTCACCAACAGTTTACTTCTGGGATCACTGCTTTAGCCTCCTTACCCACATGTATCCCGCTCCAGTCCCTTCTATGCACTGCCCCTAGAATAAGGTCCAAAATCCTAAACAAAGCCCTGCTTGATCAGCCTCAGTTTACTTCTCTAGCCTCTTTTAGAAACTCTCCCCCTGTAACTGAGCTCCAAACAGCCAGGTCTTTTGTTAATTTCTTAAGCATTGCCATAACTTACTACAAAAGGACATTTGCCCATTCTCTACCCATTCCCTAGAACTGTCTTTCTCCTTTCTTCTATTCACTTAGTGAACTTCCACTCACCTTCAGATATTAATTCAAACATTATTTCTGCTAACAAGTAACACTATCCCCACCAGGGTCAAATTCCCCCATAATATACTCTCAATGAAACATAGCATTTAATAACACTCACCATAGCTTTTATTTTATATGTATTTTTGTTATTTTTAATTAAGTTATTTAGTTAATAGTGTTTCCCACTAAAGTATAAGCTCCATGAGGAAAACACTATATGTACTTTCCGCTGTATCCCTGTGCCTAGCACATAGTCAATACTCAATATATGAAGGAATAAATAAAGACACTTCATGACCTGTGTCTTAATTTCTCATCTCTAAAGTAACAGCTTGAACTGAGAGATCTCAAATCATTCATTACAGCTCTTAAACTTCTCTGATTACAATTAAACAGTATAGATACCTTATACTGCAGGTGGGACAAAAAATTTTTAAGTAATTCCTCTGAAGAAAACACTAAAGAAAAAGTTATTTAGCCAATGGATACTACAGCTAAAGGGTCAATACGAACCCTAGTGAAGTATTGCCATACAAATTATGATGACTAGTTCTCCATTTTTATTGAGATAGGATTAAAGACACATCCTTCACCCTCAAATGAGAGCATTTAATTTAGTTTGAAATCACTCTACAAGTGATTATTAAAACCATGAACTTCTTTGGGAGGGGTAGGGCCCAAGTTTACAGTATGATAAGGCGGTAAATTTTGTCCTCTTTTACCCTTCCTTTGGTTTTCCATTTCTCACATTTTGGAGCCATGTGCACCCTACTACCTGGAACAAAATACCCAGTTTCTTCTTTCTCCCCATTGGTTATCCCTATATTAGAACCCTCCCTCCCCTTCTCCCATCTATAGGACCTGAACTACCCCCTACACTCACACTATGAATCACCATCTCCTATTTCTCTATTAAAACTTACCTGCCCTTGCTTTTATTTCTTCATATCCCTGATCTTTACTGGGTGTCAATGGTTGTAATGGGTTATTAACAAGAAAACTCATCCATTCTAATATGTTATATAGTTAATTAATGTTACCTCCCTCAAGATAATAGGGCATATGTCCTCTTAAAAGCTTTTAAGAAATGACAGTAATGGCGGAAATTTCAGGCACCACTGCAGACTGATGAGGGAGATAGATTTTAAAGCATGGGGGCCTCTCATTGATCCTCAAATTATTCCATGTAGGCAGCTGCCAACTCTGCCCATGAGTAAGCCAGCCTCTCTCTGGAGAACTTTATAAACAGCATGAATTTCACTGTTTGACATGGGTGAAGTATAGTTCTTTCTGAAAATAACCTCTTTTAAGGTATCATCCATTTATGAAGCTATGGCTTAGATGTTCTCAAGACTAGAAAAGCTACCCTTCATTCCAAGATTGAAAAGGTCAGTCTGCCCTAGGAGATAGATGAATTTGGAGGTGTCTTTGAGTAGCCAGCTGATTTACTTATCATTTTCATTTTTTATTCCAATTCAAGCATATACACGGCTAGAAATGAGCAAGAACTCTGAAATCTCAAGGTGTGCCCTCCTAGAACATAATTCTGCCCCCCATCTGTGAATCTCCTGTTGCTATCAGAGGAAGTCACCATATGCAGAGAGGGGAGACACATGCCAGGAAAGGAAAGCCCATTATGTAGTTGAGAGGTAATTTTGCTTAATCTTCTTGATCTCCATAAAGAGCATTCTGAGACCCCACAGGATTTAAACAAAAAAAGATAAAGATGAAGAGGGAACGCTCAAGCAGAGCCGATGTAATACTTATTTATTAATGTCGTCCATCACAGTGTGTTTATGCGCCTAACCAAAATTTAAAACTGTCTGATTGAAAACAGAGGAGGAAAACCAATTGCTGTATCAAGGCAAAACAGACTCACTCCATCCCTACATACTTAAATTTGGAAAATGAAATGAAATGATATGAGCACCATATTAAACACTTATGGTTCCATTTAAAATGAAAAGAAAGATAAGTAAAAACATAAATCTGTGACCCTGGGTTTATCCTTAAATAGAAACCTCATCTTAAGGGAGAATTTCTCCATGCTTAATAGCAGAATTAATATTAAAGGAGCCTTATTCGTCCTGTTACTCCAATGCCTTCTAAGGAGGAGGGAGCTAGGAGAGGGGGGCCAAAAAGGGCAGGGAGAGAGGATTCTCACAGCTTAATGAAACCAACTCTGAGAGTAGAACCATTGAGTCAGAATATCATCATTGGAATATACCCTAAAGGTCTCCTGCTCAAGCTAGAGGTAGTGAATTTTGTGCTTGAATTCTTCCAGTGACAAGAAACTCATTACCACTCAGATATCCCATTCTAGTTTTGTATAACTTCGCGTTATTAGAAATTTCTCTCTTGTAATATTCTGAAATCCACATCCTTGTAATTTTCCCTCATTGGTCTTATTCAGTCCCTTGGAGCCAACCACACAGAATGAATCTAATGTTTCTTACAGAGTATGGGCCTTCAAATATTGGAAGATAGTTTTCTTTGAATACCACCACCTTTTCTTCTTTGTTGGCTTAATCTGCAGGTTTATAGCTACAATACTATTACTGAAAGCTTTCCAAACCTCCTGAAGTCTTCCTCATGAACTCAGACTTACCTTGAATTTTTGAAATCTGCCCACTCCTATTTGGGTAGCTGGTTAAACTCTAAGACTGTCTAGTTGAACTAACAATTCTGGATGTTATAAAGTTAAAGGGCATTTGTTTTAAGAGGAGGGTAAATGCAGTTCTTAGGTATCTCTGAAGCCTCTACAGCACTTGCCCTGGCATTCACACACATAAGGGCTTGAAAATGCCTTGAACTAATAAATGAATAAATGAAGAATCCTTGTATTCTAATACTTGTATGGGGTTTGACACTTTACAAAAGAATTTAAGCCATTATTTGAGAACCAAAATAAACAAAAGATCAATGGAAGAGATGTTATTATCCCCATCCCATAAAAATAAGAAAACTGTAACTCAGAAATAAGTACATTTTGAAGAAAAGTCTTTTACTGGGACAAAAACAACTTTGAACTCATGCCACCCTATATTAGCGCAGCATACACTCATAGGTTCTCAAAAGAACAAGAATTCCATAAAGTATCTTTGCATTATAGACAAATCACTAATTTCTACAGTGCCTTTTTAATTTAATATAATACATTTCTTAGCCAAGAGGGAAATACCTTAAAATATTTTTTATGATGTGATTTAAAAAAGGCCACAATAACAAACTAGGCTTGCATGAAGAAGACAATCGATCTTCTAAAATCTCAAAAATTTTAACAATGAACATTACACTTATAACCACATAACCTCTCTTTGTTCGATAAAATGTTGGTGGGGGGAATTCCATCTCATTCATCTATTAAATAAATAGTTATTGAGATTCTATTTTGTCCAAAGTATTTATGGTAACACTAAATTTTTATAAATAAATTTTATAAATCAAATGTAGAGTAAAAAAGAAAGTCCCAAAAAAATAAAAGATGGAGGCCCCACCCCATCGGGAAGGATGCCCTAGTGTACATCAGTATGCAAAAATAAGGAGATGTATGTATGCCAAGGGGATTCAATTTTAGAGTGGAGGCTTTCTAGGGAAAGTCTTAAAGGAGTTATAATTGGAGGATGGAGACAAAGTACATTCCAAATAATCTAGATGAGTTGCTTGGCCTTCACAAACTATGTAAGGAAATTCAATATGTCTGTGCCCGCTTCACTTTCTCTTTTGCATCTATTTCAGGTAACCTTCATCATAACTAACTCCATGCCACCCAAGGTCCACGGGTGGAGCACAATGGTGAAAGGAGCACTTTACTCCACAGTGGCAGAGAAGACTTCTTTTGTTACTGCCCCCAGGAGACTGAGGAACTTGCTGATGGTACCAAATGACTGTGATAGGAGTGTCCTGCCTCACCAGCACCCTGCAGAGTCCAGGGGGAACATTTCTGGGGTGCCCCGGAAGAGTTTTCACTGCTAGTCCTCTCGGGCCACCCAGTACCCACAGCGCCCCCCTCCCAGTCTTGGTGCACTGGCTGTCACCCAGCTCCCTGCTCCGCTCTGCCACTGCTCTGCTGCTCCCAGCTGTGTACCTCACCAAAATACCAGAAACCCCTGTCCCAGGTGCGCTCAGGCACAAAGAAACCCATCCTAACCCAACCCATCTCCAAGAAACCAATGACTCCTGAAATTTAATAGCCACAAAGAAGCTTGCAATGAGGTTTGTCAGGACCTCCCAACATTTATTTATCCACTTTCTTAATGAAAGTCATTTATAAACTACTTTTTTTCCCTTTAATTTTTTCTTAATTGTGGCAAAAAATACATAACAAAATTTACCATCTTAGCCATCTTCAAGGGTACAGTTCAGTAAAGTATATTCACACTGTTGTGCTCTTTTCCTTTTTTATTTTTAAGATTTATTTATCTATTTGAGAGAGAGAGAGTGTTCCTCCTGTGAGCAGCGGGCAGGTGCAGAGGGAGGGAGAGTCAAGCAAGACCCCAGCTGAGCCTGGGGCTCTGGGCTGGGCTCCAGGCGGAACTCCATGCTGGGCTCAATCCCAGGACACTGAGATCCTGACCTGAGCTGAAGTGGACACTTAACCGACTTAGCCACCCATGTACCCCTACTCTTTTCCTTTTTAACTGCTATGTTTAATACCTTTCCAATTGCTTGTTTGGTTATTAAGCCATTGGATTCTCTAACTTTTTTAATCCACCATCTTCCCCAGAAGTCTATAAACTACTTTTCAACTCTCACTTCCTACCTGGTGATCCCAGATCCTTTAACTTTTAGTCATCATGCTTATTTTATAGTTGTTAAAGTATATATTTGTGTTTTTTTCCCTCTATCTCTGTGAAATTTCTCTGAGTTGAACCTGAAATTCAAACTATGTCCCAGTGTTCTCTTAAAGTCTCTACCAGTACCATTTATTCATGACAAATTGTTGTTTTTGTTCTTTTAAATTCCTACAAATAAAAGGATTTCCATAGCTTCCCGAACACTCCACAAATATTTCATGAGCACTACATGCCAAAATGGGCCTCCTGTTCTGGTAAATAGCAGCTTGGCATATGTGACATCAAAGCATTACAGACTTGATAATACCTGTTAGATACCAGGGCACAAGGGACTGGTTACTGCAGATGTAGACACGAAGGGAGGAAATTTTAGGCTTAATCCCAGATCCCCTGTATATACTGTGCTGGTGGACAAGCTAGCAAACCCCACATAACAATTTAGTATAACAATATTGTGATCTTGACACAGCTCTTAGGACTACAGAGTACTGAACTAAAAACAAAGGAAAAAAAAAATTGCAAGGAGTACCGTCACCATGAACCTTATGTGAACTGCTATATAAAAGAATAAAAATATATTTAGATTAAATGAAAGAAATCTTTGAATATATCTTAACTTCATATTAAGTCTCCAGTATTATGTAGTTCTAGAATGGACTGTACCATGTAAAGGGTCTTAAAAATTATTTAAAACTGCGAGATCATGGGAGTTCTGTGAGCCTTATGGTGACATGAGCCCTTCTTCCTTTCTGTCCCCTTTGATTTACAACTCAGTGGACACCCATAACCAAAAAAAAAAAGCACTTCTGCACAGCATACCAAGACACCCAAGAGACCCATCCATCTATGCACCTGAAAGTGGGTGGATTGGACTGCAGGAGATTCTGGGAACATGGAAGTGACCAGAGGGAGGCAAGTGGCGGCAGAGCTGGCAGCAGTAGAGGTGGTAATGGCCGAGAAGGCAGCGCTGGACTGGCCGTACACCAGCACAAGCTTTCTGGCAAAGGAGGCAGAGGGTGAAGGCGGTAAGTGGGGGACTGCCCAACCGCATGTGCTGCAGTTGGAGAGACCACTTGCTCTCTCTAGAGAAAGATGCAGTGATTGGGGAGAGGGAAAGGAAAGACAAGTAGGCAGACAAATAGAAATGAAGGAAAATGGCTGTTGCTGTCAGACCCAGGAGGCCAGAGGATGTCCCATGGACCTCTGGGACCTCCCCACTTGGAGATCCCCTTACCAGGGGGTGGGCACATCCAAAGCCCCAGGTGCTAAGTATATACCTCACCACCCACCCCTACTGCCAATCTTTGATTTTGGGGTTTTTTTTATGCCCTCTCTCAACCTTAGCCCAAATTAGCTCCCAGAAGAGAAACCAAAAATTTGTGCTATAGCGCCACCTTCTGGAAGACAAAAGGAAGGCTTTTAACTACCGACCTGTTGAACTGTTAGAATCAATGTAAACAAAACCTTGCCTAATTAAAAAAGGGGTTCACTACTCCAAATGCTGCCAGAGGCACCTCTCATCAAACATCATGAAAAATCATGGTAATATGGTATCAAAAAAAAGAAAGAAATGACAATTTTCCAACAACTAAACTCAAAAACATGGACTACGGTAATCTGATCACTTAAAATAGGTGTTAGGAAGAAATTTAACAAGCTACAAGAAAACTCCGAAAAGCAACAGAATGACCTTCAACAGTAAAATTAGTGAAAAGAAGTAGCACTTTACCAAAGAGATTGAAATTCTACAAAAGAACCAAAGGACAATTCTGAAGCTAAAGAACTCAATAAATGAGATGAAGAATGCATTAGAATGCAGTGGAAATAGGGCAGATCATATGGAAGAGAGAATTAGCAAGCTTGAGTATGAAAATATAGAAATGATCAGGTGGAAAAGGATCAAGAACAAGATCTTTAAAAAGTAAAAAACAAAACAAAACAAAACAAAACAAAAAAACCCTATGAGCACTATCTGACTCAATTAGAAAAGCCAACATAAGAATAACGGGTATTCTAGAAAAAGAAGAGAGAAAGAGAGCAGAGAGTATATTTAAAGATATAATAGATTAGGATTAAAGACCTAAATGTGAAAACTGAAACCATAATATTCCTGGAAGAAAACATAGGCAGTAATTTCTTTGACATCAGCTGTAGAAATATTGTTCTAGTTATGTCTGGCAAGGGAAACAAAAGCAAAATTAATCTATTGGGACAGCACCAAAATAAAACGTTTTTGCACAACAAAGGAAACTATCAACAAAATAAAAAGGCAACCTACTAAATGGGAGAAGATATTTGCAAATGATATATTTGATAAAGGGTTAGTATCCAAAATATATAAAGAACTTATACAACTCAACACTGAAAAAACAAATAATCTGATTAAAAATGGGCAGAGACCTGAATAGACATTTTTCCAGAGAAGGCATACAGACGGCCAACAGATACATGAAAAGATGCTCAACATCACTAATCATCAGGGAAATGAAAACTAAAACCAATGTGGTATCACTTTATGCTGTCAGTAAATGTCAGAATGGCTAAAATAGAAACCATAAGAAATAATAAGTGTTGGCAAGGATGTAGAGAAAAAGGAACAGTTGTGCACTGTTAGTAGGAATGCAGATTGGTGCAGCCACTGTGGAAAACAGTATGGAGTTTCCTTAAAAAATTCAAAACAGAATTACTGCATGATCCAGTAATTCCACCACTGGGTATTTGCCCAAAGGAAATGAAAACACTAATTCAAAAAGGTGTGTACACCCCAATGTTACTGTAGCATTATATACAATAACCAAGATGGAAACAACCCAAGTGTCCATTGATAGATGAATAAAGAAGATAGTGTGTGTGTGTGTGTGTATATACATATTTATACATACATATTTATATATACATACACATACATATATATATGATACAAACACACACACAATGGAATATTACTCAACCATAAAAAAATGATATCTTACAATTTACAACAATGCAGATGGACCTAGAGGGTATAATGTGAGGTGAAATAAGTCAGAGAAAGACAAATACCATATGATTTTGCTAATACATGGAATTTAAGAAACAAAACAAAAAGAAAGAAAGAAAGAAGAAACAAACAAAAAACAGACCCTTAACTATAAAGAACAAACTGGTGGTTTCCAGAAGGAGGTGGGTGGGGGGATGGGTGAAATAGATAAAGGGGATTAAGAGCACACTTATCTTGATGTACACTGAGAAATGTATAGAATTGTGAATCATTATATTTTATACCTGAAACTAATAGAACACTATATGTTAATTATTCTTGAACAGAAAAAAAGAGAAAGAATAGCTGAGAATTCCCAAATTCGGGGAAAGAATTGAATATACAAGCTCACAAAGCTAATAGAACACCTTATTATCTCAACACAAAAAGACTTTCTCCAAGACACATCTTATTAAAACTGTCAAAAGTTAATGATAAAGAAAGAATTTTAGGGCACTTAGGGAAAAAAAGACAGTAACCTACAAAGGTACATCTATTAGGGTATAAGCAGCTTTCTCAGCAGATTTCTCAGCAGAAACACCACAGGCCAGGAGAGAGTGGAATGACATGTTCAAAATATTAAAAGATAAAAACTGCAGCCATTATACTTCAATAAAATTAAAAAAAAAAAAAACCCTGCCAGCCAAGAATGCTCTATCCAGCAAAGTTATCCTTCAGATATGAAGAAGAAATAAAAGCTTTCCTAGACAAACAAAAGCTGAGGGAGTTCACCACCATTAGACCTGCCTTACAAGAAATGCTGAAAGGAGCTCTCCAAGCTGAAATGAAAAGACAAAAGCACACAAACTCTGATTAAAGTTAAAGTCAGAATTAGAATATCACAACTCATTTTTAGAATAGTATATTAAACTCCTAACTGTAGCATAATGCTTAAAGGAAAAGAGCATTAAAAATAATTATAGCCACTACAACTTAGTAATAAAATCACAGCATTAAAAGACATCATTTGTGACATCAAAAATATAAAAGGGAAAGTGAAAAAAGAAAGAAGTTTAAAGGTGAATGAAGATAAATTGCTCTTGGCAGAAAAAGAACCATTTTATCTACAAGATGTTTTATGTAAACCTCATGCTAACCACAAAGCAAAAACCTAGAGCAGAGACACAAAACATTAAAAATGGGGGAGACTGAGCAAATCACCATGGAAAACCACCAACTTACAAAGGTAGACAGAAACAAAAGGAGAAAGAAATGATAGAGAGACAAAATTACCAGAAGACAAAAGATAAAATGGCAGTCATAAATCCTTACATGTCAATAATAGCACTAAATATAAATGGATTGAACTCATCAATCAAAAGGCACAGAGTGTGGGGCCCCTGGGTGGCTTAGTTCATTAAGCATCTGACTCTTGATCTCAGCTCAGGTCTTAATCTCAGGGTCATGATTTCAAGCCCCGCATTGGGCTCCATGCTGGGTGTGAAACCTACTTTAAAAAAAAAAAAAGGCAGCACAGAGTGTCTGGATGGAGGGAAAAAAAACAAGATCCAACTATATGCTGCCTACAGGAGACCCATTTCAGGTCTAAGGACACACATAGACTCAAAATGAAAGGATGGAAGATAATATTCCAAGCAAATGGAAATGAAAAGTAGGTAAGCATAGCCATACTTATATCAGACAAAAAAGACTTCAAGCTAAAATGGGTAACAAGATACAAAGAAGGTCACTAATAACAATAAAGGGGTCTTTATAGCAGCAATGTCCACAATAGCTAAACTATGGAAAGAGCCCAGATGTCCACTGACAGATGAATAAATAAAGAAGACGTGGTATATAAATACAATGGAATATTACTTGCCATTTGCAATGACCTGGATGGAACTAGAGGGTATTATATATGCTAAGCAAAATAAGTCAATCAGAGAAAGACAATTATTGTATGATTTCACTCATATGTGGAATTTAAGAAACAAAAGAGAGAAGCATGGGGGAGGGAAAAATAAAACAAGAAGAAATCAGAGAGGGTGACAAACCATAAGAGACTCTTGTTCATAGGAAACAAACTGAGGGTTGCTGGAGGGGAGAGGTGTGGGGGATGGGGTAACTGGGTGATGGGCATTAAGGAGGGCATGTGATGTAATGAGCACTGGGTGTTATATACAACTGATGAATCACTGAACTCTACCTCTGAAACTAATAATACACTATATGTTAATTAACTGAATTTATATAAAAGTAAATTAAATTTAAAAAATAAAATAAGTTACACTTTAAAAAAATAAAGGGGTCAATACATCAAGAAGATGTAGCAATCATAAGTATATATGCTCCCAACACCAAGCACTGGAATATGTTAAGCAATAAATAACAAATCTTAAGGGAGTAATAGAAAATAATACAGTAATTGTAGGGAACTTCAATACCTCACTATCAGCAATGAATAGATCACCCAGACAGAAAATCAACAAGGAAACATTAGAATTAAACCACACTTTAGAACAAATGGACTTAATAGATATATACAGAACATTCCACCCAATAGCATCAGAATACTCATTCTTCTCAAATGCAAGATCGAAAGCATATCAACTATCTTCTCTAACCACAATGGTATGAAACTAGAAATCAACAAAAGGAAAGTGAGAAGATCTACAAATATGTGGAAACTAAACAACATAGTTCTAAGCAACCACTGAGTCAAAAAATAAATCAAAAGGGAAATAAAAAATCATCTTGCAACAAATGTAAATGAAAATAAAATATATCAAATATTGTGGGATGCAGCAAAAGTAGTTCTGAGAGAAAAGATTATTAGAAAGATCTCAGATAAACAACCTAACTTTATACCTCGAGGAACTAGAAAAACAAAAAAAGAACAATTTAAGGTCAAAATCAACAGAAGGAGGGAAATAAGGGTCAGAGGGGAAATAAACGAAATAGAGACCAGAAAAACAATAGAAAGGATCCACAAAACTAAGAGCTGGTTCTTTGAAAAGGTAAACAAAACTGACAAATCTTTAGCTAGACTATGAAAAAGAGAGACGACTCAAATAAATAAAATTAGAAATGAGAGAGGAAACATTAGAACTGATGCTACAGAAATAACAAGCATAAGAGACTACTATGAACAATTATATACAGGAAATTACATAATATAGAATAAATGGATACACTTCTAGAACTACACGACCAACCAAGACTGAATCAGGAAGAAATAGAAAATCCAAACAGACCAAAAATAAGAGATTTGAATCAGAAATCATAAAACTCCCAATACAGAAAACTCCAGGACGAGACAGCTTCACTGGAGAATTCTACCAAACATTTAAAGAAGAATTAATGCCAATGCTCCTCAAACTTTTCAAAAATATTGAGGAGGAGGGAACGCTTCCAAATTCATTCTAAGAGGTCAGCATTACTTTAATACCAAAACCAGATAAAGATACCACAAGAAAACTATAGACCAATGTTCCTGATGAATACAGAAGAATAAATGTAATACATCACATCAATAAAATGAAAGATAAAAATCACATGATCATCCTCAAGAGATGTAGAAAAAGCATTTGACAAAATAAAACATCCTTTTATAAAAACCCTTAATAGACTAGGTATACAAATAACATATCTCAACATAATTTGGGCCATAGACAGCAAACTCACGGCTAACATTAAATTCAATGGAGAAAAATTGAAAGACTTTTCCTCTAAGGTGTGCTCATATGGTCACCTAATATTCAGCAAAGGAGCTAAAAATATACAACGGGGAAGAGATAAGCTCTTCAGCAAGTCGTGCTGGGAAAAGTGGAGAAACATATACAGAACGATGAAATTGGACCCCTATCTCACAGCATTCACAGAAATTAACTCAAAATGGATCAAAGACTTAAACATAATACCTGATACCAAAGAACTTGTAGAAGAAAATATAGAGGAAAAGCTCATCAATATTGGTCTTGGCAATAATTTTTTGGTCATGACACCAAAAGCACAAACAACAAAAGAAAAAAATCAACAAATACGACTACATCAAACTCAAAAGCTTCTGCAAGCGAAAGAAACAATTAACAAAATGAAAAGACAACCTACAGAATGGGAGAAAAATTTTTTGCAAACCATGGATTAGATAAGGAGTTAATATCCAAAAATATATAAAGAACTCTGTCAACTCAATAACAAAAATACAAACAATCCAATTTAAAAATGGGCAAAAGAACTAAAAAGACATTTCTCTCAAGAGGACATCAGAACAGCCAACACACACATGAAAAGATGCTCAATGTCACTAATCACCAGGGAAATGCAAATTAAAACCACAGTGAGATATCACCTCACAGCTCTAGGATGGTTGTCATCAAGGAAACCAGAGACAACAGGTGCTGGCAAGGATGTGGCGAAAAGGAAGCTCATGTGCATTGTTGCTGGGAATGCAAATTGGTCCAAACACTATGGAAAACAATATGGAGTTTCCTCAAAAAATTAAAAACAGATCTACCATACAACCCAGAAATTCCACTTCTGGGTACATACCCAAAGGAAATGAAAACAGAATTTCAATGAGATCTCTGTATTCCCATGTTTATCACAGCATTATTCAGAACAGCAGAGATATGGAAACAACCCAAATGCCCATCAGCAGATGAATGGATTAAAAAGATGTGGCACATTGGAATATTATTCAGCCATAAGAAAGGAAGACATTCTCCCATTTGTGACAACATGGTTGGACCTTGTGCACATCATGCTAAACAAGGTAAGTCAGATTCAGATAGGTAAGTGCTGTATATCACTTACATGTGATATCTAAAAAAGTTAAACCTGTAAAAACCAGAGAGTAAAATGGTGGTTACTAGGGGATGGAGTGGGAGATAAGAGTATTTCCAGGTACAAACTTGTTACAAGTAGTAAATAAGCCATAGAGATCTAGTGCACAGTATAAGGAATATAAACAATAATATTGTACTATAATTATGCAAGGCGATATCATTACATCAGCAATCATATTACCATATATAAATGTATCAGAGTAACACCTTGTGCACCTTAAATGTACACAATGTTACACATCACATTTATTCAATTAAAAAACACTATGAGATCACGATTTCCTAGATTTCAGCTGCTTGCTTCCTCAGTCTCGACTTGGTTCCACTCACATTCAAGAAGACGTGCTATAGAACTTAATGTAGTCTACGAAACCCTCAAGTAAATGAATCCCCTTCTAGCACGATCCTTGAACAGCGTGTTTCACACAGATCTGCTGACTAGAGCACAGGTGCTTCTCCCATTCACGCGAGCCCTGTCAGCACTCCGCAATGGGTTACATTTTTGTTCTTGTCCTATTGCCAGCCCCTGGCTACAGATATTCCCATTTTGTTCCAGGGATTCTCTATGGACTTCTGGGCTCTATTTCCCTTTAAGTACTATCTTTTAAGTACTTATCTTTTAAGTACTGTCTTCGTCCACCAGAAATGTTTTATTACTTCCAAAATACTGGCTTGTTCTAAGGAAGTATCTTTAAAGATACTCACCCTTATAGTAGCCTATCAATTTATTAGGTCCGGGGGGGGGGGGAATGGAGAAACCAATGCACAATGCTAATAACTGTGAGATAACTTAATGGATATAAATGTTTCACAAAGGTGTTGCATGAGAAGAGGCCTATTAAGTAAATGTGTGAATCTGAAGGCAGAGAAAGAGTAATTCTGTTTAATAAGATGTTTCCAGCATTATCTTACTAATTTGCTGAGGAGCAGGTACAGGCCATACAGCACTTATAAAGTAATTAGAAATCCTTGATAATTGTTTTTTTAATTAACAACAAAATTTGAAGGGGAAAAAAAAAAACCCTGCTACTCATTCCCACTTCTCTTCTGGATTAATTGTGTTAGATTCAGGAAAGGCAATTTATGCACAGGAGATTTTTCCATTCCAAATTACAGGGTGAAGATGAGCAGATTGGATACTCTTGTGTAATTTATGAAGACAGGGAGGGCCCCTTTATTTCCATTCCATTTAATGTTCCAAGAAAACCTGCTGATCATTTCTGACATACTTTTGGTCCCTTACTAGGGGAGGAAGATCTCACCATAGACACTTGCTTTACCCTCAGCACTTAATGCCATGTTCCATCCTCAATTACTGAAGGTCGCTGAGTCACATAAGGCCAACAAAGAGAAGTCTGATCATCAGCAGTGATGACAAGGCCATTGGCATAGATATAATGAGACCTGCATGGTCTATGAAATACCAACAAGAATATTACTGTGATAAATCCAGACACTTCATACCGCAAGCAAATGACTGATCAGATAGCTGGAATTGTACCCCCATGTATTTAGTCTTCTGCTTTATTTCCTATCAGCCTTTCTGCCTCCTCCTCTGTTCCCCTAAGCCAAGATCAAATATCCCTCTCAATGAAGGAAAAAGTGTTGATGAGTGTTCCTCCGAACCTGAATCCCTCTTCTCGATGAGAATCTTACCAAATTTTGAAGCTTACAGTTAAAAGTGTCATCTGCTGGGAAGTAATTTTTTTTCTCTGAGAAGTTCACTGGCTACTTGGCTTGATGGTACTTTGTGTCAGTTTTTACCTTCTGTATTCAAGGATGAAAAAGATGCTATTTTTCTTTTATTCTATTTTACGCCTAGGAATGGTGAATGCACTTTGCAGTAGGATAAAGAGTGTAAGGAAGATCCCAATCTGTTCCATACATTAAAAAAAGGCAAGTTGGGGAAATGTAAAATTTCTTGCCTCTTTCGTGGCCATGGAAGGAGATGGAAGGCACATGGTCACATTGGCAACCAACGGTTCTCAAAATAAAAATATATTTATAACTAAGTGAACATACATTCTCATTTGCCCAAGACAGCCTCAGCTAATGCCTGTGGTCTAGACATAATTATTAGAAGTGCCTTTGTTCACTCCCAAAAATGTCCCAATTTAGACAATAAGTTATATGGTGATCCTATTTATTATCAATCAGAAAAGAGAAGGCTTTGAGCTTCTTAAAGTAACCTGAGTTCATATGAGGTTTCTGCTGGCACTCAATCTCAAAAAGGAAATATGTCAAGGATTGGGGTCTGGTTATATCCCCAGTTTTTCCCAAGTTTTCACTTTCAAGAATCAGATCTTTATAATTAAATGCAAAAATCATTTCATACAACAGGAGATAGAGTACTCTAACTGTTTAATCTAGCTAAAATCAACAGAGATTGAAAATATTACCAGACACCTCCCCTATTTCCATCCGTATTTGTAGACCCAAGGGATTTGGCTAAATGCCTCCCATTCATTTATTCATTCAACAGCTATTCAGTGAGCATGAGGGACTGTGCTAAGGGCTATGGGCATAGAAATAAACCAGAGATGGACACTGCCCTCATAGACTTCATAGTCTAGCAGAGAAGATAACAAATATATATATATATATATATATGATAAATGCCCATGAGAAAGGAAATTGCATTACTAAGTGAGTTCAGTGAGAGAAGAGATGCCTTTTTTATGGAGAAACACGTGACATATACCGGCATAACCAGCCTGCTGTTAACATTTTGAAATACTTCCAAATTCTCCATTTCTTTAGGCTACAAGTCACCTGTGATGCCCCACCGTGAGCACCAGCAGCAGGAAGAGTCTAGGCACATTGCTGGTGAGGAGAAAATGTACCCAGCTGCTGCGTAGACAGGCGGCAGGGGAGGTGGCAGAGGGCCCGCCCACTGCTCAGGAACAGCCCAGTGTCGGAGGGCCTGCAGAGGGTGACACTGGTGTCCACGCTGTCAGCAGGGGCCTGGGCTCGGGCTCTTGAGACTGAGTCATCCAAGGAATGCCGGTTTTCAAACCCGTATCCAGCCAAAAACATGGACTGCACACAAAACATCAGGCCCCAGCTGCCTGATGACTATGTCATTTTATTCCCTGTAGAAGCACATTCATATAATTGCTGTATAGTATTTTTCTCTTGATTTGTACCCAGGGTCAGTGTAAGAAATGACCATATGAATACATTTTCTTCATCTTCTCCAAAGGCCGCTATTAAAGATATTTTCTTTTATTATAGTAATCTGGGGTTAGATTCCTGTTACAGTTTATTTCCGGGAACATTTTCTTCTTACCTACTAGTATATATCCTTTTATTAGAAAATGAATACTACATGACTCATGGAATTTCTTTATTGGCCTTTGTGACCTGCACAGGAACTCAATGTAATGTGCAGTTGTAGAAATTATCCTTAGCTTAGATTTCAGATCCAGTAATCTCCCCCACTCCTTTATATGGCCCTTAGTAATTCAGCCACATTCTAATATCTTAATGTATATGTGCAACCCACAGCAAATGTTTCTAAAATAAGCAACATCTATCAAGTATCAGATATCTGTATGTATACATAATACTAAATATTTTGAATCTTAGACAGAATTTTCATGACAGTGCTAAAGAGATGAAGTATTCACCTAAACTATAGAACTCCTTTGTGGATAGTCTCATACAACTCTGCCTTTTCTTAAGTGCCTACCCCAGCTCTTGGCCCATATTTGCCAAATAATAGAATAAATGAACATTACATTGAGAGAATGTTATTCTCAAAATTACGATGGGGGTAAAATGCAACCATAATATACATTTTATATTTAATATATTTTATAGTTCATTTTCTGAACTAAATGTGTAACAAACACTGCTGAAAGTAAATCAATCATTATCTGTGATCAGGAAATGTTTTTTCATTATTTGGACATTTCATGGCATTTGATATATCAAAGATTTGGACTAGAATGCACCTTAAAGAAGATCCTGTCTGCAGCCATAAAGCAAAACTTTGCACTTAGCAGAATGCCCAGTATGTCTGCCTCTCAAGGAGCCCATTCATTTTCAGTTTCCAGGGCTGAAGACCCCCTTTGGAACTATAGCAAATTAAGAGGTGTGTGATTCTTGGAGCTTTGTCTCTCTTACATTAATAAAGATTAATCATGTTTAAACATGTTAGCACAGCAAGCCCAGGGATGTGGGATAGGATGCCAGCTCTAAAGTGAAATTAGTAGTGTGAAGGAAGCTATGTGAAAAATCGTGGAGAGAAATTGATTGAAAATGAAAATGAGGTGTCTTTTGAAGAAGATGGTCTAGAAGCCTGACAGTGTGAACCAACAAAATAAGGTTAAAAAATATAATAGAAAAAGCTGGCCTCTAGGAGATTCAAAAACTCTTTTGCCATACTCTACAAGGAACTGCGTTTAAAAAATCGTACCTACTACATGCATATTGCACAAGAGAGAGCTTTCAGAAAGTAGTCCAGAGCAGAACACCCTCTGTGTATTAAAAAGAGAAAGAGAAAGTGAGCACTCTTTAAAACCCGTGAAAACTCTCCCCCTCCTCCTTCCCTCCCTCCCTCTGCCCCCACCTCTCTTTGAGACACACACAGTTTCTACCTTGCTCCCTCCATCTCTGAAACTCTTGAATTAAGCACACGTATCTCAAGCTTTCTCTTCTTTTTGATGGGACCCTTCCAACAACAGGAGCCTGCCGATTCCCCACCATCCCCACCACCACCGCTGCATTGGTTCTGAAGCTCAGCTCCTTCTCCTATTACGCTTGAGTAAAATGTTTACATTTATAACTCACTGAGCTACGTACCAGGATGGTGCATGCCTACATCTACCCTTCATGCGTGCCAGGGAGAATTAAGGCATCACCTTGAGGCACCAGGTACTCTCTGTTCATGGTGAGGAATACCCACGTGCCAAAAGAGTGGAACCTACACATTTTATTTGAAGCGCTTTTTGAGAGGGACGGGAGCACACCCACAGGGTACACATAGTAAATTAGGCTATAGTGAGCCCCAAACTGCTTGTTAAGTGTTATGAACAGTTCACAAGCTGCACAGTATCGCTGCCTCAAGGTAAGTCGTTCTTACACAAGTCCTTCTTACGTACGACGGCCTCTGAGGGCCATATTCATTTTGCCATAATTTCTTCCTGATAGTTAGGATTTCTTTATTTAATTATTTTTCTTCTCTTGCTATATTCAACTAAGATCAAACATTTGGGGCCAATTTGCAAATTTATATCACGGTAGACCTATTTCATAGCATTGTTTAAATCAGGAGAAAAGAGGAGGGGGAGAAATCATTTATTTCGTGCTTTCTAGATGCTAAGATCTTTAAGTGCATTAGCTCACTGGAGCCTCATGCCAACAAAGCCAGGATTATTTTTGTCCCCATTATATAGATTTGTGATGGACTGAGAGAAGGAAATAAAATTTGTATACTTGTGACTTTAAGTGTGGCCACGGAGAGCCAAGGCTGAGTCTACCGAAAAGTAAGCATGCATAGCTCACAGATTGCTTTTTTGTAGCTCCCTTGCCCCAAACTTCAGACACTGCGGAAAGGTTCTCACCCACCCAACCATCCCTAGCGATGCAGCTGCTTACTTCCCTTCAATGTTCTTGATCATTTTTAATAAAAGGAAAGATAATTAGATATTATCTATTAGGACAGATGCTCATATATCTAAGTATTCAGTTTATTTAAGGATGTCTGTGAAAGTGTTCGATATTGCCAGAAAATTGTATGTCATGAGTAATACCACCTTTAGCAAAGGGTATATCTCTTACCTCAAGGGTCTGCTTATGGAGCCATTAATCTAGTGGGAGGAACAGAGTTCCCAGGGTTCTCAGAGGCTGGACCAGTGACCCAGAGGAATCTGGGGATTGAATGAGAGAAGGCACAACCTAATTTCTTTCACCCCCTCTCCCCCTACCCATGAATGGTTGACAAGCTGAATAGCTCATGTGGGTGAGTTGATCAGTAGGCGTCGGGGGGCAGGGGGAGCTGAGGCAGACAGCTCTCCCAAATTAGCTGGCTGCCAGTCTTGGTTCACTGGCACTTTGACACCAACATTAGGACGCAGAGCTTTACTGCAGTGGCACTTTGGCAGGATACCATTTCACAGGGAGCTTCCAGCTCCAAGAATGAGAACAGGCCTGTTATTACCGGATGCTTTAAATTCATGGGCCTTGCAAATGGAGAGATGTGTTTGTCAAGGAGTCCACATTTAAAGAAATACTTGATGTTGACTTTGCGTGTGGGTGAAACTCACTTAACCCTCTGAGGTCTCACATTTCAGCTAAGAGAGAGCAGTGGTTAGCTGGATTCTAAAGAAGGAGTGATAAGGATTACAAATTATCTTCTAAGACCCAAATTTACTCAAGAATGCACAACGGTAATGAACATTTATAAATGCCAAGAATAAAGCATTTAGTGCGAAGGCTGACATTAGATTGTACCTATTTGTCATAGTATTTCACTGGAAGCCTTTTAAGTAAATTCCTCCAGTTCCAACACATAATTTGTAGGTTGACACAATGCTGTGATGTGTTGCAGATGCCGTAAGCCCTCTGATGCTCGGCTGTGAGCAAGACCAGCAGTGTGACCCCCCACACCCTTTTTAAGTAGCAAGCAGACAACATGCTCCATGGGCCACAAAGTGTGAAGGTTAAACCTGCGGGATGTAAAGTAAGGAGCCCAATTCATGTGAGTAATGTAAGAAATTGGTCTCACTGCTCTAGTGTCATGGCCTTTGAGCATAATCAAACTCAACTTCGCAAAGTTAACCCAAGACATATTTAATGATGACTGTTAGGGAAAGAAAATTAGCCATATTGGGTAAGTAGCTCACAATGTGATTAAAACTTGTACTACCTTTTCATCATCAAAACGTATCTTTCGCTACGATTCTTCCAGTATTTGAAATCAACATGAATGTAACTACAGAGTTCCCAATCTTTGTACCAATGCACCCCAAGATGCCGCAGCATATTCACCATGGCTTATCTTTTTTTTATTTTAGAGGGAAACGCAGAGATATTCTATATCTTTCACATATCCCCACAAACTACCTCCTTGAGGTTGTTCCCAGTTTCAGTTATGATACCGTGCTAGATTCCTTTTGATGACATCATGTCTTTGTGAAACTGGGTTTTTGGCAGTTGCTGTGAGCAAATACCACATGAAAATCATTGCAGAATGCAGAACAGGAACTGAGGCCAACAATGTCTAACCTGATTCCAAAGTTTGAGGAGTTGTGCAGTGCCCACTAGGCACGTATATGCCATTTGTACATAATATTGGACAAGAATAGAATGAAACATTTTTTTTCAACTTATGTTGGCCACTAAGTTGTTAGGACATAAATGCTTATGAAATTATTTGTACACAGCCACTTAATGGAACTGTTATGTATTTCTTTTGGCCTAGGAATGCTGCAAGAAAAAATGTTGAGACATTAAGAACACTGTCAACCAAAAAGTTTGAAAACTTCAGATGTAAAGTTTTCCCAGATATATTTCTCCCCACCCCCTTTCTTTCTCCTTTCTCTCTCTCTCTCTCTCTTTCTCTCTCTCTCTCTCTCTCTCACACACACACATACACTCTGACACAGAAGTTAAAAGGGATTTGTTCTTTTCATTCCTTTTTTTCCATTCAATAGATATTTACTGAGCTAGGCACTGAGTTATAGGCTAGATACTCAGTGTATTACTTAGAGTCTCTGTTGTCACAAAGCACAAGCCATTGCAGAGACTGGAAGCTAGTGACCAAATTAACAAACACAAAATACAAAGTGTTCTAAAGACTAAGGAAGAGTTTATTTCTAGATTTCACTCCAGAACAGCAGACTTCCCTTTCCCACTTACCAGTCTAAAAAATTACACCTGGCTTCCCTCTGAAAACACCCTGAGAGGTTTAAACCATACATGCCCACCTGCCCACCTACTGGGGAGTAGGCAACATCACAATTCACACACAGGATCAGAAGTAGCATGAGAGAGAATACCGATGAGAAAGGACTCTGGGCTACGTGGTCTTGAGGAAAAGGACAGTGGTGCTTGTGACAAGGAGTTTGGATGAGGCTAGAGGAAGACAAGGGGACAGGGTAGGGACCAGTCTTCTGAGATGCCACATTTGGAGGCAAGGCCCCCTACCTCTGACTAGTCTGCCACTCTAAGAAGCCAGTAGTTCCAGAGTGCGTCACTTTCTACCCAATTGCTCTTCGGAGGAAAGGAGTAAGATTGAGAGTCATGAGGATGCCACTGGAAAGAAATATGGGAGATCTGCCATTTGGTCTAAATCAACTTTTATTTGTCATCAGTTCTCAGACAAATAAAATTGTGCACAATCTCCTGTCCGATGCAGGCTTTGTTTCCACCCCTTCATATTTCCAGTAAGAAAGGTGCTTAATAAAATGCCAAGGTGCTACCAACATACCCTAGAGCCCATATAGAGCCCACATGGCCCACAACTCTGCAGAAAAGTATTCGTGTGCCTTAGGTTAAAGAAATAGCTGTACCTACACATCACTCACCAAAGAAATCCCTCAAAAATTCAAGTAGCAAAGGGAATTTCTACTAGAACCAAATTTTCTGCCTTTACGCGTGCATCCTTACTCCAAAAAAGATTGTGGTTTATGTCAGAGAAGGTAGTGCCAGAACAAACAGTGACCTTGCCTCTCCAAATGGAGTAAGAGTTCAGGACTAGAGTATTTGTCTCCCTTCTTAGACTGGCCTGATCTTAGCAGCGACACTTGGAAAAGTCAGTGTCATCAGGGGAAGGACAGTACATCCTAAGTTACAACTTAGAGCCTATGAAGGATTTTCGTGAGATTCCTCTTAAGAGAGGAGCTCAGAAGAAATGAAATGATCTCCTGCCTACATTTAGCAAATGAGGGTTGGAGAGCGTCCTAGGCCATCAGACTCAGAGCTGTGCAGCTCACCTCCTCCTTTCTCAGCAAGAGGACTAGAGCAATTTGTCTTACATGGGGAAAAAAGTAGACAGACAAGAGGAAAGAGGCCAACCGAGAGGTGGCACGATGTTCAGCTACCTCGAGATACACAGACAATGCTGCCTGTCGTTTCTGCCCTGCTGCAAGGGTGGCTGTAATTACAGAGCAATTTGCCAGCTTCCTTCAGCTTCTAGGTAGAAGCTATGCTTATGCCCTCATTGGCGCAAGGTGCGCAATAATGTTGGCTGAGTCTCTGCTGTCAGGTGTTCTCAGCGGCTTGGGAATCTTCTACGCGAGCAACACAAGCGTGTTCTCTTTTTTCATCCAAACCAGAATAGTCCTGCACAAGGAAAGCAGGTTTTCAAAAGGAAATGGGGAACATTAACACTTGAAAGATTTTTTTTTTTTTTTTTTTTAGAGAAGAGAGTGAAGTTTTTAAAAAGCATTACTGTGTTGTTCAGCTCACAACTTAGCACTTAATTGTATACTGTTTTGTTCTGTTCTCTACTAGAATTGCTGAAGTCTAGAGCTGGACATGAACTTGGCCCTTATGTAGTCCAACCCTCTAATTTTGGCAATTTTAAAGAGAACACTATGGAAAAGTTTTCCGGCAGAGAAAAATACCAGGAGCCAGATTTTCAGATTCCCAGATTGGTGTGTGACCCTCTTCTGCCTGTCTCAGATATCCGAGGAGACAGTTCATTTGGGATTGCATATATACCCCATGTCTTCATAAAAAAGCCCAGATATTTTACCCCCAATTAGTTTTCATTTTTTCTTTTTCCATTTGACTTTTAAATCTATGGAGAAATAGTAAGAAAGAGAAATCCAGACAGAAAGAGGAGTATGAAAGTTTTGGATATTTTTTTCAAAAAATCCTAATAATAGCTAACAATTACTTAATGCTTATTCCATTCCAGATATTAGGGATATAAAGATGGGTAAAAGTGGAAAGTATTCCTATGATCAAATTGCTTACAACCTAGTAGAGGAGTCAGGCGTTCATTTTAAAAAATACACACTAACATTTATTCAGGGCTTTCTATGTTCCCAGACACACTGAAAAACTCCAAACTCATTATCTCATTGAATCCTCACAAAAAACTGCAAGGTGCATATTATTCCCTTTACTGGCATCAGCACACCCCATAGATGAGAGCATCAAGTCACCACGAGTTAAGATCTGCGAGGTATGGCCAGCGAAAATGGAGAGGTGGGATTTGAACTCAGGGAGTCTGAAGCCTGTCCCCACTTGCTCAACCACCATGCTACACGGCCAAGATGAACTATGGCTAGGACGTGTGGCAGGAAATGTATAAATGCTATTAGAGAAAGACACAGTATTACCTTTTCCCTTCCAAAGAACTGGACGTGTAACTTAAAACTCGTAACCCTAAATCATGGGCTCTTTCAACCTAGATTAAAAGAAAGAGTGAAATCTAATTTAAAATGAGAGAAATTACCAGAAAGGACAATAACCCAGATCTTTTTTTAAAGGTCTTTTATAATACTGGGAGAAAACACCTCTCACTTAACTCATGTGGAACACTCAAAAAAAAAAAAAAAAAAAAATTACGTTACCTTTTTAATGGGCAAATCTCCATGATGACAGCGGCATTTAGTTACTGGATGGGCATTTCCCTTGGGACACCACAAAGTTTGGGCAACTCTACTTCCTGTCACTGTGCTATAAGCTAAAGCACTTTTTCTATTATTCTTACCTTTCTGAACTTGAAGGGAGTGTGACCAACTGTCCCAGACTGCCCAGTACTGAGGCATTCCCCAGGTTTCAGACTCGCAGTGCTAAAATTTGGACCATCCAGGCAACCGTTTCTTCCTACTCCTGCTCGGTCTGGCGTCTGAGTACATGTGGAGCTCATAGAGCCAGAGTGGGCATAAAAAGGTCCAACCCTGCTCATCTCTGGGCGCCCAACTCTGTCTTCCTTGACTCCCACTGCTGATCTGAGCTGGGGAAATTTGTAGTCCCTCTTCTTGGCAGTGACAGCACACAGAGGCAGCTCTCTGGGGAGCTCAGCCTTCTCTGCTAAGGACAAGCCACACCCTTGGCTCTCTTTAGGCTATAGATTACCTGAGCTCTGATGTGACCCTCTTTTGAGCATCAACTCGAGCAGTCTGCTCTGCTGCAGGCCTCTGCCACAGGTCAGCACGGCCATCACCTCACTGACCGCCTTGGTACTTGGCCAGCCAACAGCCTCATCTCTGTCGCACCCATCTGAGATCATGTCTCAGGTTTGTGTCTGCCTCAACAAGCCATTCAGCCATGTCTCCTCCAATAGAACCACTTTCTATTATGAAGGATTTTCTATAAGAGTTTCCTCCCAGAACTGTAAATCCCAAATACGCACAGTGTCCCTCTGCTGAGTCATCCTTCTCAAACCAAGACCCTCGGTTTTATAACCCCTCCTACTGGCCCCAAGGGTTTGAAGCGCAGAGGTAAGCCTGGACACTAATGTCTCAATTCTTGCATTTTCCCCTTGTCTCTTTTCTCTACTGCCCCCTTTCACCATTAGAAGGCTTAATACTTCCCCCTAATGGGAATTTAGCCTACATGTTCTCCATGTCTCTGCATGTGGAATGAAGCTTACGGAATTTAGAACACGCTTCTACTTAAGAATTGAGGCCGCTCCCCTAAACTGAGCAATGGCCTCTACTCCCAGGGATTCAGATGGAAACTATAAATGCTATTGGTTCAATGGATGAGGAGTTACTAAGCAACTTGCTAAAGACATCAGCAATACTTTCAAAAATATTAACCTCATTATGCTTTCTTAGTTGTCTTAATTTGGTGCTGGCTTTCTTGCTTTTTTTTCCTCTATTTTTTACTACTATGATAGCAAATGAATCTATGGCAACGTTGCCTTCACCAGAATGGTGCAGGAAGGAAACAGGAGGGCGGTAAGAGTCTCACACCTGAAGGAAGATGATATTTAAAAGATCATCTTCCCCTTACCTTGCCAGCAACAAACTAGCCCATTAAAAAAGCAAGTGAAAGATCTCTATGTGACTACCATTAAGAAGGGTTATTTAAATTGGTTTCCTAAAACACAGGAGAAAACCTGAGTTTTATGCTCAAGTGTAATAAGACCCCTAGTTTTCCCCACCAACAACTTCCATTTCCGACACAGTGCTGTAGTCTGTGGTGGGTTTTCCACACTAGTATCTGACACAGAAGCACAGAATGTGAGAGCTGACTAAGTCCCAAAATATCATCTAGTCCAGTCCTTTAAAAATATTTTTAAACTAGCAGAATTATGAAATATTTTCTTTCCCCCAAGAGAAATCTTGCTTCAAAACCCCATATTGAATAGGCAATGATATGACTTTGGTTGAAATCAGGATGGAGTCCTGGAGCCTGACCCACAGTGACCTCTGATACATGGCACAGCAGAATCCCAAAGTTAAGCATCTTCTGTTAAGCATTGATGATCACCATTAGGGACCAGGAAACTTAAAGTCAGGGAGGCCTCTCACTGCCAAAGGTCATTACAGGCGTGGCTTATTGACTCCCTCCCCGATATCATGCTTCCATACATTTTGGAGTATTTTAACAAGGGTCTGGTGCTTTAATTAAAATGGCTTTTTTTGGTGACTATTTAAATATCTTTTAAGTAATTTTGGGAACTCGGTTTTTTGTTTGTTTGTTTAATGGTGATACATCTATAAGCTGTAAAGCAATAGAAGAAAGTGATCCAATTTTCAAAATTTTTAGAGTCAGAAAAGTTACTAATGCAGCTCTATTATTGACCAGGATGTCTGTGAATAGGAAGTTCAAGAACTCAGTTAAATGCTGAAACAAGCCAAATGTACACCAAGAGAATTTCAGGAGACGGCGCTGTCCAAGAAGACAATTTCCCACTTCAGCAAATCTTTTTTTGACATAAAGCAAGTCGGATGAAAGTTGAGGACTTAGGCATTAATAACAAGAATTTTTTAAAAAGTTTTTTGTCGTCCAGATCACCAAAAAAGGTGCAAGCCATAGGTTTCTTTTTACAAGTCTAATTGCTGAAATTTGAACATCCAGTAAGTCTTACAATATTTTGGAGGACTCTGTGCAGAAATTGAAACTTCAAGAACTAGGAGTTCTTTAAAAACCACAGAAGATTGATTTCATGTTTTCTTTTACAGCATTTTGATGTGGACTTGGCAAAGAATGAGGTTCCTGTGCTAATTTCCTCTTGCTCTATATAATTAGTCAGCATTTGAAATGAGGTAACAGGATATAATTGTCTACTGACCATTGCAAGCCCATTTGTTTATGACACACTCACCCGGCTTTTAGATGTACAATATTATTACCCACCTCTTCATTTGTGTCGCTGTCTCTTTCCTCCTTTTTAATTTCTCCAGTTCTACTCCCCTCAATCCCCGCTTCCTTTGTGGGCAATACAAGCAGGCACTTTTCCTTCCAGCTGGCAAGGCATTAAGGAGGTCTGAAGGGGGTGTACAGACTGACTTACATACTCCCCGGAGGCCAATTACATTTGGAATCCTCCTGATCTGCCCTGATCAGGGAGTGGGGCTTCCCTTCACAGCCTATTGTGCTAGCCCTGAGCCACCTGATCAGCCTGATCCTACCCAGTATTTAAATTAGGACATCACCAATCCTGGACCCACATCAGGGCCTCTAGGTAACACTGGGGAATAAATTAACATTCTGCTGTTGTTCCAAAGCCACATGGACACCATTATTAGAAACCCATGAGCAATAAAGAGGACTGTTATGAAAGTCTCGAGAAGAAAGGGGATGAAACAGCATCATGTGATTGTGTGCCATCGCACTGTGTCTTAACACAAAAATTAGCATGTTGCCTTTGTTAGGTTCAGTGGAGGGGTGATCACAGTTTAACATGGCATCACATTATGTAGCTGGTAATGTAACTTTACTGCAAGCATTTCTTTTAGGGTTGCCAAATATAGCAAAGGAAGGAAGGATGGAAGGAAGGGAAGGTGGGAAGGCAGGAAGGAAAAGGAAAAAAAAAAGAAAAGAAGAAAAGAGAATACACACACAACACACACACACACACACATACACATAGAATCTTTATGTGTGTATTAACTAGCCTTGTAATCCAAATCAATGACAGGCTAGTGTAAGTGGTCAAGCTAGTTTAGAGGAACACTTGGCATAACAAAGCAATGACAGAAAAGGAAGGATATAGGAAAATGACTAATAGGCAAATTAGCAGGCATCAAACAAACTGGCTCTGAGTAAGAATTATGTGAGAAAATATATGTTTCAAAATCAATAGCAATGCACTTTACAGAATTTTGGAAAGTAAAAAGAAGGACTTTGAATTTATTGAGGACAAATCTTGGCAGGACATCATGATGAAATGCTTTCATTTTACAGCAAAAAAAGAAAAATACATTTCTTTGTTGAGATTTCCTGCATTCTTTTCGTTATGTTTTGTTTTTTCCAAGGCAATTTGTGATACTGCTACTGAAATTGTGGAATGAATTTCCACAATAAGTTTCACAGCCTTTCACATTCAAAATACACACCTATTATGTGATTACACCTATCTATATATCAGCCATTTTACTTTTGCTACTTTAATAACCTTATTACAGTGTCCTGAAATGAACATGAAAGGAAAGAGTGAAATCATATCCTTTAAGTAATTCAAACAGCTTTTTAAATTAAACAAAAATATTTTTAGGTAGAATGTATTGTCATTCTTCTGTCTTGAGCAACTATATATATAACAGTAATGTGAAATAATATTCAAACTGTTACTATTTTATAAACATATAAATCAGAAATAATGATTTTTCACTCTACAATAAAAGGGCAATACATAGTTAATATAACTTCCAGAATTTTAGAAACATTTAAAAAAATTGTTTGCTATTTTAAAAGTCAAAGTAATCAAATTTTATGCTGATTCCAGAGTATATTTTGTATCTTTTTTTTTTTTGAGAAAGGGATCTTTTTAAATTGCACAATCATCTTAATTTTTATTATCTTTCTGCATAGCCCAGATTAAGTAGAAATAGTGAGCAAAACTGTGCCAATAATAAGCAAAATTATTTCAAGAGTATTTTAAATCTAACTCAAATTTATGACATAGAGAGAAACCTTAAACTATGTGAATCTTGTTGACTTGAATCTGTTCCAAAAGTACCTAGATATATTTTATCACAGCTTATGTCTTTAAAAACAGTTACATAATATATAAAGAGTTCAGATAAACTGATTTTTAAAATAGTGTAGATGAATGGACAAATTAATAAAAAATAAATAAAAGTTTATAATAAACATGAAAATATTTCAAGCCTACTAGCAATCACATAAATGCAATTAACAACAATAAGATATTTACAACACTCAAATGTACAAGGATTTGAAGATGAAAATACTGATGAAGTTATGCTGATAGGTTTTCAACAATAATGGTGATAGTATGAATAAGTACTACATCCCTGAAAAGTAATTTGACAATTTGTATCACCAGTCTTAAAATTTTTCATTACCCTTAGCTAGTTCTGCTTCTTGAACTATATATATTAAGGTATTAATAGAAAATTATGGCAAAAAATGTATGCACAGAAATTTTTATTACATATTCTTAACATAATAAAATACTATTATTTGTGTGAAAATAGGATAGTAGCTAAGTCAGTTACATAGCAGAATGTGCAATATCATGTAGCTATCAAAATGAATTGCCAAGAAATTTTTGTGAAATAGGAAAATGCTTGTAACATGCTTTTGAACTTTAAATGGGAGAGTCAAAACTGGGTATCCAGTTGAATTTCAACCACATTTTTTTGAATATATGCACATCTGGAACATTTGCTCTTAGAATTCAGCCCCCATGCTGTAAGGAAGCTCAAGCAGTCTCTTAGGCCCAAAGAGACAGCTAGTTCACCCGGCCAACAGCTCCAGCTGGGCTGAGTGTTACACAGCCATCCGGTCAAGGTACCATGCATGCAATGAAAGCCATGTGAGAACTTTCAGACCAGCCTATCTGCCAGGTGAATATCACCAAGTGATCTTAAGCAGTACCATGTGAGAAGAGGAAATGCCCATTGAGCCCTGACCAAATCCCAGATCCACATAATTTTGAGCTACAGTAAAATGATTCTTAATATGCTAATATACAGATAAATGATAGGTATAAATCTAGACACAGATGTAGATGTGGATATAGATAAATGAAGATGGGTGGATATGAATCTAGAAGAAACACCTGGAAGAAAATACTCTAATTAAAATATAAGCAGTAGTTATCTTTGGGTGGGATGTTTATCATTAATTTTTAATATTCTTTTAGCCTTACCAAGTTCTTATGGATAAACATGTAATACCTTGATCTGAAAATGTTATTTTTAAAAGAGAAAAATATATTGATCATGACCATTTAAAACAAAATACATCTTTAATATAATTTATTCAGAGAAGTATGGCAAAGAGAGCTTTGGATTAAATTATCTGCTTTGGGATTTAAATAATTTAAATGACCAAGTTATGAAAATTTTAAAAAATGAAAATTATTTTCTTAAATGTTTGCTACTGAGACCATCTTTTAAAGAATCTGATCAAATTTGGGAAGCAGCAAATTACTCCTATCTAGGTGTTAGTAAGCTTTGAGGTCTCCCGTGATGAGGACATACTCACATGCCAGAACCTACTTTCAGGTTGGTGAGCCGCATCATGCAGCCATCAGCTCGTGGGCATTTCCAGTTTTGTTCATCAGTTTCATTTTAAATTCTGAGGATCTGAATTAATTACAGGTGTCTGCTTCCAACAGGAGTGTAGTCTTTAAACTATACATGTCAGAGTATCACTTACATCATGTCACATCCTGTTAGGCTTTTTCCCACCATAAACCGGCATAACACAACAAGATGCAAGAGAAACGCACTGACACGGTGGAAGATGTCAAAAAATAAATCCTCAATTTTAGCAGACAATATGGTACAGATATTTTGAGTTACGTGAATCCTTTTGAGCAACTTGGTTTACCTTATTGAAGTTGGTACTTAAAAGAGCAGACGGAGAAATTGCAGTTGATCAGACTTCAACTTAAGCTTGTCAGTAGAGGGGAGGGGGCTGGGGGATGGGTTAGCCTGGTGATGGGTATTAAAGAGGGCATGTTCTGCATGAAGCACTGGGTGTTATACGCAAACAATGAATCATGGAACACTGCATCAAAAACTAATGATGTAATGTATGGTGATTAACATAATTTAAAAAAAAAATTAAGTGATAACATGGTATAGGGGACATACTTACATTTAATCAGATGGTATCTGAAAATAACTCAACAAATAACTCAAACTACCAAGAAAATTGTGTAGAATTTTGACTTAGAATGGAATAATGGCCATAGCTTCACAGGACAAGAGCACGAATACAGAAGGAATGTTATTTAAAGTGCTGTACGACCAAGAGACAAGATTTGCAAACCAAATGCTAACAATGGCCACGTGGTCAAAATAAACAAATGACAGGAGAAGGCTGGGCTAGCACAGCAATAGACAGGGCAATGCATGCTTCATGCTCAGTGCTGTGCTCCAGCCGATTGTTGCCCTGTGTCCCAGATCTTCCCACTCTTCGAGAGAAGAAGGAAATCCAGATTTGCTGTGTGTGAAACGTATTAAGTTTTTTTTTTTTTCTGTAACACATTTTTTATTTTTTTATTTTTATTTTTTTTTAGGATTCTTCATTTTTTTTTAAATTTTTTATTGTTATGTTAATCCCCATACATTACATCATTAGTTTTAGATATAGTGTTCCATGATTCATTGTTTGTGCATAACACCCAGTGCTCCATGCAGAACGTATTAAGTTTTAATGAACCAAATTTTGCAGAAGACGAAACATTTGAGCAGGCCGGCCAGTGCCTGCTGCAACAGATTGGCCAGTGGGAAGAACAATGAATAATTGAGTATGTATAGAGCATGGGATGCACACGAGGCTGGAAAGGAGAGAGCAAGAAGTCATAGGTCATCCTAAGTGTTTGGGCTTAATTTTGGGTAAGGAAAAACTATTGAAGGGCTTAAGCAAGAAATATGAGCTGATAAATCGTTTTTTTTAGAAAACTCACTGAGAACAACATGTAGAACTGCAAGGGGGTAGATTCAGAAGCAGGGAAATAAGCCAAGAAGCTATTTCAATAATCCAAGAAAGAACCATTAAGGACTAATTTTTTTTAAAGATTGTATTTATTTATTTGAGAGAGAGAAAGAGAGCACGCACACACAAAGGGAGAGGGAGAAGCAGGCTCCCCCCATGCAGGACTCGATCCCAGGACTCCAGGATCATGACCTGAGCCGAAGGCAGATGCTTAACCGACTGAGCCACCCAGGCTCCCAAGGCTTAATTTTTAATAAGCAAAATTAAGAAAAGGAAAAATTAGAATTCTTAGCACAGAGTATATGATGGACAATAAAAACAATTATATCTTGTTTTACTTCTTTTAACTTCTGAGATCCAAATAACCGCGTATATTGTTACCACAAAATGCAACATTAGAAGTTAAATTCATAAACAAGCACCAGTGACTAAAATCATCTGTCAATGAGAGTCTATGTTAGGGAAGAAAAATTACAGGTTCTAATCTCAAGCTAAAATTTTTCGGGTTCTCTTAATGATTACTCTCGGGACAAATTATTTGTATAAAGTTTTAGTTCCCTACCAGAGTTGGTAGAGTATAAAAAAGAAAGTGTTACGATGTTTATCTCAGTCCCGGTTTTTGAGAGCAGAGCCTGAGGTTGATGGCCCATCAACTACTACTTTATCAGGGAGAACAAGCCCAGGAGCAGAAGGGAGGGCCAAGAGGGTATGGCTGGGAAAGAGAAAAAGCCTAAGCAAGGATGCCAAGACATGGTTGAAGTTGGACACTGCTAAATGCCCTGAGGACCACAGCTCCCTAGAAGCTCTATACCCAGTTTCTCAGAACAAGCTGTTGGAGGAGACAAAGGGGAGAAGAACTTTTCTACCAGATCCTCTCTTCCATGGGTTGAAATGTCACCCTATTAACTCCCTACAGATTTCCCAGTTGCCCAACGTAGCCCTTCAGCACAAATTCGATGCCCTATGCCTTGGCAGCCAACAGCTTGTGCAGGAGGTGAGAAGCCCACAGGGGCAGCGGGAGGCTGCCGCCACATTGCACCCGATGAAGTCAGCCAGAGTCTATCTAGAGCTGCCCGCTGCCATGGAGGCTGGAACAAGACAACAGAGACCAACAGTACCTGAAGGGGAGCCCAACCAGTGTTTACACCGAGCCTGACTGCTGAAACAAACACATGATCAGAAGGATTTGTGAAAATTAAAATAACCTTCATTAATCACTCTATAGGTAGAAATTTTCACTAAGAATTTATCTATGAGATAAGAGATGTAAACACAGGTAAAATTACTTAAGTTTACACAAATTGTCACCCACTCAATAAATAATTTGCTTTGAGTCTTAACCATGCTATATGCCAAAGTTTCCACTTATTTAATACTGTCATTCAGTCATCCTACCACTCTTTCAGGTCTCTCGCTTTCCTCCTGTCCTCCCCCCTTCTCACTTTGGGTTCCATGCTCCAGTGTCATCATTATTCACTTACATATGTCAACTTCTTCACTATTCTCTCCAGAACCTTGTGAGACAACAGAAAGAATAGAATTTCATCGCACTCTCACAGCTGCAACCTCACACCTTCCTGCAGCTTGCTCCTACTTCTGCCTGCCCTCCTGTTTCTGCGGGTGAACTGTCTGTTCTTATGAGTGCCCTGACCACCCCGCCCCCCGCCCGGTTCCATGTCCTCTTGCTTACTAAGAGATATTGCTCCAGTATCTGTTTTCTCGTTCCCCTCTATCATCAATTTTCCTTCTCTACTGGATTAGTATACAGTATACAGACATACAAGAATGTTCCATTCTTTAAAATACCCTCTCTGGACAGCACCTAGCCCATAGACCATAGCTTGCTAGCTAACAACTCATTTCTCTGCTCCCCTTGACAGAATTCCTCCTCAGCTTCTTCCCCCCTCATTCTCCCTTGAACCCCTTCCAGATGCTTTTTATCCACAAATCTTTACCAAACCTTCTCTTCTCAAGATTGTTAATGATTACCACACTGATGAATGCAGTGGTCCTTTACTAGTCCTCATCTGAAACATTAACAACATTTGATACAGATGATCTTTCTCCTTTCTAAGTTTCTTTTCTTGTTTTTTTTGTTTGTTTTCCACTTGGCTTCTGGGACAACATTCCCTCAAATTTTCCTTCTCTCTTACTGTCTGTTCCTTCTCATTCTCTTTGTTGATTCTTCTTCATCTCTCCAATCTCTGAACTTTGAAGAGCCTTAGGCCTCAATTTTGTGACGTCTTTTCCCTACATGCACTCAGACTTGAGGTAACCTCATCCAGTTCCTGTGGCTATAATTTACCATCTATTCCTGAAGACCTGAGATGTAATATCTCCAGTCTTGACCTCTCCCCTGAATTCCAGACTCACATCTCTAGAAATGTCTAAAAGGCATCTTAAACTTAATGTGTCAAAAACAGAATTCCTGATTTCCTTCTCATCTTCATCTCCCCAAAAGCCTTCTCATCTTCATCTCCCCATCTCTGAAAAATGGTTTTGTAAGACAAAAATCTTGTAGTTATCCTTGTTTTCTTCCTCTCTTTACATGTCATAGGTGATCTATCAGCAAATTCTATCTGCTCAGCTTTCAAAACATAACCAGAACACTTCTTAAAATGCCACACCCCAAGTGAGTTAAATCAATTGGCAAGAGCAAAAGATAAGCAAAAAAGAGCAGTAGATGGCCATTCATTAAATTCCTTTAAAAAGTTTTTAGGGCTCTTGAAAAACCTCACTTGACTTTGCGGAGGTGAGAATTCTAAGTGATTTAGGAAACCAAAATGGTTTTTATTTATAAATTTGGTTAGTAAATCTAACAGAGAAAGTTGAATTTTTTTACTCCGCATCATTAAAACCCCAGTTTACACTTAATATACATGTGATTTTCTTCAGCTACCTTAATTACTACTGTGAGAGCACAGAATGGGGGAAGAGTAGGAATTAAATAGGATTGGGACTTTTCAAGGTGCCTCTGATGGTAGGAGAGACGACCAAAGGATTTACGTATGCAAGGGAGTGATTATTACAGCCTACAGAGGAATATAACGTGGGAAAGGAAAGGGGTGGTAGAATCAGTGGGATATAACTTAAAAATTCTAATTTTAATTTATAGCCTGGATAAATCAAAAAGCACATTTTTTTAAGAAAGGATAAACAATGTGTAAATTAATATTACCTTTGTTTATATTCCAATTCTCAAAATAAAAATGATTTTATTTAGTAATACAACTTCATGAAGAAAATTTCTAAATACATAATTTTAAAAGATGGTAAAGAAAATCAGCCTCGTTAACATTGGGCCAAACTTCAAACCAGTATGTAGAGCTTTTCTTACTAAAGATCTTCCCATTCAGACAGTCTCTTAAATGACATTGTTGCATAAGAGCCCCGTAACAGTGAAGTTCCAATGGAGACTTATTCTTATCTTTTTTTTTTTTAATTGCAATGTAGCACTAAATAAAACCAGATGTGATTCTGCAGTGCTCAAATTAGATTCCTTGGGCAAATCCAGCCTAATTCCCCATGGGCAGATGGCAGACAAAATATGCCCAAGGACAAGCTCAGCTAAATCCTCCATCTTCCCTAAGTTGATCACACCTGATGGTATATACTTCCTAACATTCCCATCATCACAACATAAACAAGCTCTATCCCTTTTTCTCATCTTCCTTCCAAATATAACAGAATCTAAGTCTTCATTCCTCTTTAAAATCAAACTGGATGTTATCCTTTCCCGTACCCTGGGGGATCCAGTTACAATACTTGTTTTATTTCTCCCCAAATCTCTAACTTTTCTCACTCTCTACTGGTTCTTTCCCATCTGCCTTCCAAACAACAGGAACTTGAAAAGCCATTTTAAACAAATACGCCCTTGACCTCAGGATTTATTCCAATTACTAATGTCTTCTTCTTCCTTCTTTTTGCCATTCTCAAGTCGGTAATCTCGACTCCTTGTTTGAATTTCTGCGATCTCCTGTAACATGATTTTCCTACTGCAGTGTCCCTAAAATGTCCCCCATCTGAGAACACAGGCTCTCTCCCTCTCAGGAACTGTAGTGGCCTGTCCTCGATGCTCCTATCAGGCTGGGCTTCTGAGCCACTCACGGCCCTGGGCATTCACATCCCCGCACTGGAACAGCATGCTCCTCTCCTTACAGTTGAGATTGCCCCTGTCATTTCCCTCAATGTTTCTGTTTCCTTTCTTGTTTTACCTGTAGATGTTTCCTATAAGCTGTCTTTTTTTTCTGCTTGGAGAACATTTCTAAAACAGCTCTAGTGTGTCCAGATTAGAAGTCCCATTTTGAACATTACAGGTCTGGAGACTTTCATCTGAGTTATGATCTCATGTCTCCATGTGCCCACAGAGCACAATTTTCACAAATCTGGCATGTCCAAAACCAAGTTCATTTTTCTCTAATCCAGACTCTTTAAACCAGCTCAATATCAATATCAAAATTTGCTTCTACCTGCAGATTAAAATCTTAGAATCATACATGAATTCTCTTCCTTTTACCCCAGTACTCAATCTCCGATCAAGTTCTTTTAGCCCATCATTTGCAATCACAATGATGACAAAAACTAAGACATACATGTGCAACGCCTTGAACACATTTTGCCATTTCCATTCCTACTAACTTCACCCGCACTGGGACCTACTGCAATTAAATTACTACAACAGCTTCCTTACTCCCTCCAGTGTTCCTTCCCTACCCACTCTCTTCCAATCCATCCTTCCATACACTGCCAAATAAATATTTTAATCCTTGCCATAGTTTTCAAATGTTTATTATAATTTGTACAAACTGTTGATGGGCCAGAGATGCACATATGCTTCAGATTTACAGCTTAAGCATCACCGATGGTTTGTTTTTCTTATGGATCATGAACTATTGATTGTGAAGATAAAAATGGCCAGCTTGCAGGTCTTCCAGGACCTCCATATTGGTCAGAATAATTTTGGCTCAGGCTGCAGTAGCAATCAATCCCAAAACCTTAGTGCTTTTAAGCAAAAATTAGAATTTTAGAGAACTAATATCTGCCACTGTGAGCTGGATACCTTCCTGAAACTAAACTTTGTCATACTTTGTTATCAAGGCTCACTAGCTTCATCAAGTGACTTGAGAAATGTTCTCTCTCTTTGTAGGCTCTCAGTCAGCTTGTATACTATGGGAATTTTTAGTCATTGCAACTTTAAACACACAAAAGATGAAATTTTGTTTTTAAATTTTTTCCAACAGTTGCAGGTCTGCTTAAATTTTCTACCTCTTTTGAGACCAATTTTGTTCATGCCCTGTCAGGAACTCACCTATTTTGTTGAGGTTTTTTTTAATTTATTAGCACAGACTGGTATATAAAATTCTCTTAAAATGTTTAAACTTTCTACTGATATATCCCCTTTTAAAATTATAAACGTCTATATTTAGCTTTCCCTTTCTTTTGTTCTTGTTTGGATATACCAGAAGTTTTTCTATTAGGTATTATTCTGCCTTTTTGTTGTTGTTGTTTCCTAGAAATGAATCACTTATTAAAGCATATTTTTCCTCTTGAGTTTCTTATATTTACTTTATTGTTTTTTTTTAAACTTTCTGGTTTAAATATTAAATTAATTCATTTTCATTCTTTGTTGTTTAATAAACCAGGGACTCCTGGCTATAAATATGCCTTCAAGTCATGACTTTGGAAACATCACAGAGATTTCAGTTTAGAAATTTCTCCTCGTCTCTCTAAATACACCATCTAAAGTCTATTATGTTACTTAAATCTAAAAGCTCTTTAGCAAAATGCTTTATTTTGCTTTTAATATCCAGGTGGTTTAAATTTTTTGTTTAGACTTCTGTAATTAAGTTTTCACTTTATTGTAATGCCATTAAAAAGTACAGCATACAAAGTTTCTACTCCTTGTTTTTAATTAAGATTTTGAGGGGTTGTGGGTACAATTACTTTTTGTAAATTTTTGAGGCATTTGCAAAGAAAATATTTTTTCTATACACTATAGAGTTTTTACATAGATACATATATATTTTATAAAGCTTTTTATTGTATGTATACATACCATATATCATATATAAGTAAAAATATAGACATAAGTATAATTATGTTAATTGCACTTTTTCAAGTCCATCAGTCCTTATTTATTTTTAACTTTTGGATCTGTTAAAGACTAATAATAGTATGTGATGAAGCACCCCATTATAATTGTGTTTCTGTCAGTCTCCCCCTGTATTTCTAACAGTTTATGCTGTGTATAGTTTGATAGTATCTTTTTAGTTACATAATGTTTCGTGACTGATTTAACTTTATTGTGGATATTAGCTTTTATCAATATAAAAGCATCACATTACATGCTTTTTCTTCTTGAATCTATTTTATATTAAAGTTACCTCTCAGGGTGCCTGGGTGGCTCAGTCAGTCAAGTGTCTGCCTTCAGCTCAGGTCATAATTCTAAAGTCCGAGGATCAAGCCCTGCATCAGGCTCCCGGCTCAGTGGGGAATCTGCTTCTCCCTCTGACCCTACCCCCTCTTATGCTCTCTTTCTCTCTCAAATAAATAAATAAAATCTTTAAAAAAATAAATAAATAAATAAAGTTACCTCACTTAATCTCTTCTTTTTTTTGGTAAGTCTGATATATCTTTGTCCATAACTTTATATTTAACATTCTCTTTCATGTTGTTTCAGATGTGGTCTAAAACATTTTTTTAGAATGTTCAAAAGAATAGAGATAATATTTGACCAAGGCATCACATCACACTCAGTACACATACTTTTCTCCCCCTCTCACCTAAAATCCTTGGAATGATAGAAAATATACTTCTAAAATGTATTAATACACATCAGTGAAAATGAGAATGTCATTAACAGATGAGAAATTCTCAGGAATTACTGAGAAAAAGACCATAATCAATCAAATAGGCAAAAAAGGAAAGCAATCCCAGGGGTACTCTGGGCTCAGCAAGAAAGGTTCCTGGAACATCATTAGTTTGATTGCCCAGTGCCCAGAACAGTGGGCAACAGAGGTATTTACTTGGAAGCAGCAATAATGCAACAAATACATGTGTTAGGTCTGAAAAGGCAGCACTTTAGACCAGACAGCTAGCAAAGTCCAGGAAGAATGGGAATTTCTTATCTCTAGAAGAACTCACACACCCCCTGCAACACAATGTTTGGTCTCTCCCCTAGAATCACCAGACACAATCTATAGATGGTGAACAGGGATATTTAAGCACAAAGATGAGCACAAAGATAATCACCAAACATTTGAGGAAGTCATCAGCATGATAGAGAAAGACAATAAAATCATCCAAGAATAACAGCTGAAAGGGGGCGCCTGGGTGGCTCAGTTGGTTAAGCGACTGCCTTCGGCTCAGGTCATGATCCTGGAGTCCCAGGATCGAGTCCCACATCGGGCTCCCTGCTCAGCAGGGGGTCTGCTTCTCCCTCTGACCCTCTTCCCTCTCGTGCTCTCTGTCTCTCATTCTCTCTCTCAAATAAATAAATAAAATCTTAAAAAAAAAAAAAAGAATAACAGCTGAAAATTAACAGTTTGCTTAGCAGAGCAAACATGGCAAATATAAATACTTGATATATTTAGAGAACTTCAAAATGATCTTTCATACACAAAAATAGAAACAATGATCTTGGATATTTTAAACATGATTGTCAAAAAAATTTTAAGCAGTAATTTTTGAAAACTTAATGGAATGAAAACATGGCTAAAGAATGAATTCACAAACTGGAAGAACAACCTGAAAGATTCTCCCAAAACTTGATACAAAAGGACAAAGTAATAACACTGTACACCCCAAAAATCTAAGACACATAAATAATAGAAGTATAAGTTCTAACACCTGTCACACTAGGTTTACAGAAGGAAAAACAAACACAAAGAAGGAAAGGAAATAAACCAAGAAAATTATATAAGAAAATTTCCCAGAGCTTTAAAAAAAAAAAAAAAAAAGACATATGCCTCTAGGCCTACCTAGGGCTCAACAGAATGAAAGAAAAGAGATACACACGAAGACAAATCATCGGAGAGGTTCAGAACTCAAAAGAAAGGGAAAATCCTAAAGTTTCCATAGAGAAGTAACCAGGTGACCTACAAAGCAAGGAGACCCACTATATTTGTATCAGATTTCTGAGCAACAACTTATTCTAGAAGACAATGGAACAATGCTTTCAAAGAACAGGAATGACATTTCTTTAAACCTAATTCGTGACCCAGCTAAATTTTTAAGCAATTATAAGGGGAAAATAATGGCATATTCAGAAAAGCCAAGACTTAGGAAATTCACCACCCTCATATCTTTTCTAAAAAATAACTACTTGAGAATGATCTATATTATACCAGTGAAAGCCTCAATAAAATGGATTACAGAGTGACCTCAAACACTGTAAGAAGTAGTAGAAAACCTAAAGAGAATAACTACTATAGAAGAAAGTATTAAAGATTATGCCTAAAATGATAGCAAAAGAAGATGATTTTATGGAAACGTTTTAGTAAATACTTCCCAGAACAGATAATCCCCATGAGCAAAGAAAAATAGAAAAATATGGAAGCCTGCCCAACATATTCTTCAAGACTAGCAAAATCTTGATACCAAAAATTGGACAAAGATAAGACAATAAAATAAAATTCTAGTCCAATTTCACTTATTACATAAATTCAAATATTATTAATAAATGAATCCCACAGTCCAGCCACAAAATAAAACATTGTTATCAAATAAAATTTATCACAGAAATGAAAGACTGATGTAACCCTAGGTAGCTAACTTAATACAGTAATTCAGTATAAGAAGTAGATTAAAGGAAGAAAATATGATAATTTCAATAGATGCCAAGAATTTTTAATAAAATTCAACCCCCATTACTGATTTAAAGTGGAGATTAAATGCTTCTGCTACTCTGAAATCCTATCATCCCTGATGAAAATGAGAAGTCCATCTTTATTGGAACTTCGTCCACCAGGACCCCCACTACTGATTTCCTAAAGAATTTTAGTATTCCTTCACTAATGTATTACTCAGTGCCTCATTGAAGAGAATGTTCTCTGGCCCTACTTGAGAAATATAGTTAAAGAATGTGTGGGCAGTGATACATAATTCCACTGTAACATTTCTATCCAAACAATTCTTATTATCCCTTCCTCCATAAAACAGTGAAGAATTTCTGGTACGTCCACTTCATTTAAGGTAGGCCACCACAAAGAAGAGATAGTCAACCATCAGAAGAAGCTATTAGAATAATCCTCTGCTACACTGCATATCTGTAAGTCTCATGTACTTTGCTCTGTGGTTATTTGGTACCATCCCATGATCGGAAGTGAAGCTCTACTGAGAGATCAGAACATCACCTTACTCTTAAACATGTGCATCCCCTATAATATTTAAAACAGTATCTTGTACATACCAGATATCCATAATTCTTTTTGTATTCACTTAATTTTAATAAATAATAACTTGGTCCACACAAATTATACCTTTAAGACAGTTTTGAGAAACAAGAAATACTTTAATAAAATATTTTTATGTATTTAACTTTATTTTAACCCAATGGACAAATGGGGAGTGTTTGTTTTTCTCATCTAATTGCATTTTATTTAGTTTTAAGGCCCAAGTCAACCTTTTCTCTGCATTTTGGGACCTCCCCATCTTCCAACAAGCTAAGTTCTTTCTCAGTGTATTGGCTGCTTTGTAAGAGCCATAACGTATAAAGTGAGATATAGAGTAGAACCCTAGACACCTGGAAAAACTAATACCTAATTCCTTAATATCCACAACTGTAAGCTGTGTAGCTGCCGTTGCACAAAAGTACATTTTCCATTATCAGAAATAATGAACCATATTTCCCCAGTACCCACTCGACTAGGGTAATACATTTGAGGGTTTGTGGTAGAAATTAATGATCTTAGTAGTACTCCAGTGGCCTGGAATCCTTAATGAACATCCCTAAACACTTTACCTAACGCTGATAAGAGACATGGGCACTGTGGGGAAAAAAAGCCCATAATTACTTAGCTTTCTATTTAAATCATCGTACAAATTGTTTAGTCTCTCCTTACATAATTTGCAGTATAGACTTCTTCATTCCTGAACCTGTCTTGGTGTTAAGGATGTCACATGCCCCGACACACGTGGTTGGAGGGGTTAGGGAAGGAAAGGTATTTAGAAAGTATCCTCGTGCCCAGTAGCTCAAGTTCCACATGAGAAATGAGTCTTTACTTTAGTGGAGCCAGTTTATATGTCAGTGGCCACCCACCCAGCTCTGGTCTATCAAATGCTAATGGAAAATTATACTGAGCATTTGAATGGGCTAGAGCTCCACAGATAAGAAATCACTGCATATTTAGTCATTTTACAAACTGCCTCTATCTTCAGAAAATTAGGCTTGTGCACTTTCCTTCCTACCAACCCAATTTTTTTTTTTTTTTCCAACTTAGTTTGGAAGTCACAGGGCAGAATCTGATTCATACCATTAACGTCTCTTTGTTCTTGGTTCTACTGCTTTCACAAAAATGCTGTAGGCACTTCACTAGAATGACTAATTTACTGGAGAAGTCATCAGAGTCCATTCAGTTGCAACCATAAAATACTTCAAGTAAGACAATGGTGCCTGCTAGCACTCCATGGCAAAGGTTTGTTCCTGAAGTGATTTGATTCACCCCAACATATTTATCCATGAAGTTAAGGATCTCATCTGGAATGCCCTGTTCATAATCTATTTGTCATTCTTGTTATGAATTAAGAAATGAAAAATAGAGATTTTTTTTAAAGGTAAAACAAAGTCAAAACATTTTTCACACTACTCAACTGAATTTTGCATCACAAAATTTAAATATTTTAAATATTATTTATATTAGAATATTTAGAAGCAAAATTACCTTAGTTTCAAATGAAGTTCTTTGTTGTACTGTTCTGGTAAGTGTGAAATATTAAAGAATCCATGTATATATACTTGCTTGGCCATTTTTAATTTTTAAAGAACTGTTATTCATCATGAGCATAACAAGAAACACCAATAAGCTGAGGCTTAGAATGTAAATATAATAAAATGGAAATTGTTGTGTTTGCTGTTACTAACACAGCGCTGAGTTACCCGGATGTAGGCCCTTTCAATGAGTTCTGCTGGATAGACTACATTTTACACTAACTCACCCAACATCAGTTGGGATTTTCTTCCAGTACCAAACTCTCGAACACTTCATAACTGATTTTATCCATAATGAAACAGAGGAAATTTAGTCCTCAAACAGCCATTCGATATTCAGAATTGTTTCCTTACAGTATTAAAAATAAAGGAATGGCACTGGATTACCATAAATAGTGGTTGTCGAAACATTCCAACTTTTAGCATCTATCTTTTTAGGAAACAGCTACTCAAAGCCAAATGAAGTAAAAAGATAATAAAAGAAGACTCGAATGTAAGCAGATAGATATGAGAGAAGAATAAAAAGACTAGAATAGTGACAGAATGCAGTGCTCTCTGTCTCAAAATTTTTAATATTGTTTCTGTCGCTCCTCCCCCTGGTATAACAGAGCCCATGCGGAGAGGGTTGGGAAAGATGAAACAGAAACATTGCAATGGCTCAGAAATGTCAGCCCAAACCTCAAAAGAGTGTAATTCCATAAAAAGCCCTCATGCCCTGAGCCCAGTCTCCAAGCCCAGCTTCAGCTCTCACTCCTCCCCCACTTCCCTCATCCTTTGCAAAAATATTGAACTATTTTAAATTCTCTAAACATGACTGGCCTTCTCATATCTCTTTGCCTTTTGGAATAATGTATCCTCTTCCCTGCTTCTGATAAATTCCTGTTTGACTAAGTTTTAGCCCAAATATAACTTCCTCTGGGAATCTTTCTCTTACTGCCCCAGAAAACCTAGATTCTCTTTCCTTTATGTTCCCACCATGTGTTATACAAGATACATTATTAGAAATGCTCTCATTTTACTCATTTTACCATAATTGTGTGCATATTTTCCTCCCCACTAAGCACTTTTTTTGAGAGAAAGAATTATATCTGATTCAATTTTATATCCCTAACATTTTTTACAGTGCCTGGCACGCTGTGGATGATCAAGAGATTTTTTTTTTTTTAAGAATAAAATGAGAGAATTAAAATAACAAAGTTATGAATTCTGCCTGTAGTTTCATGAAGAATGTTTTGAAGTGGGAAATACAAAAGTATATGTAAATAGGGTTTTTATGAGTATTTCTAAGTAGGGACTTCAAAATGGCAACTCCAGAAACAGTAAGAATTGTCATGAGACCAAAGCCAATACAGAGAGAGAGAAAGAGGACTCAATACTGATCCATAGGAGCTCTACTTTTTACAAATTTTAGAGGTAAGTAAAGAAGGAGAAAGAGTCGATCACAAAAGAGATAAGAATAAAGCCAGGAATTGTCCTGGAAGCCATGAAAAGATTCCTTCATGAGGGAGGAAATGGTCACCTCAGGGAAAATGTTGCTAAGAAGTCAAATAAAATTAGCACATAAAAGTGTCCCCTGGACTGGACCATATGGAGACTTCTGGTGACTTTGGGCAAGCAATTTGTTTTCAGTGGTGGAATGAAAACTAGATTAGATTAGAGATTAAAAGGAAATGCAGACACCACACACAATTAAATATTTTGAGAAGTTTGGTTGAAAAAGGGAAGAGCGAAATGGAAAGGGTTAGCTAAAAGGAATGTGAAGCCAAGAAAGAATTGTTTTTAGTAGGGAAGATATGAATGATCCATTAGAGAGAGAAAGATTGGTATCACAAAAGAGAAGAGACAACTAAAGAAACAAGGCTGTTAAGTATTTGGGAGGAGGTGGGATCCAGAGCACAAGTAAAGATCTTGGCTGTTGGTCAGAGTAGGTTCGCTCTACCCACTAAAGAGGGAAGAAGCAGGGTGTGGAAGCAGGGAGGTTCCTAGAAATGGGAGCAGGAAGATGAGAGCTAATTTCATGCCAAAGCTCAGAGTCATATTTAACACCATGTTCTTCAGCTCATGCTGAAAGGCTGCAGCTTACATCTGTGTCAGTCAGGATAGGCTATGTTTGCAGGGTTCACAGACAACTGCAAAATCTCAGTGGCTAGCAGTAACAAAGGTGTGTTTCTCACTCACGCTACTGTGCATATGACAAGTCAGCCATAACTTGGCTCCACTTTGTCCTTTATCTGGACTTTAGCTGATTGTCATGCAGAGAAAAAAGAAAATAGGCAAAGTATGCCCTGGATCTTCAAGCTTCTGTCTGGAAGTGACTCACCTCAGTTCTTCTCTTATTTCATTGGCCAAACCACATCAAAAGGCCATATCTGCATTAAACAGGACAGAGACATATAATCTTCCTGTAGGAAGCCACGGAACACGGGTGAAGAGTGGCACAATCTATGACAAGTCTTATAGATGAGATAGCTCCTTCATGTCTTTCAGTTAAAAAGTCTCAGGCAAAGCTAATATCCCCAGTCATGGATTCTTCATCCTGTGACTATTTATTCTCCACGTCTACGCTCAGCAGACTGAAATGACTAGAATGACCAGTGTGTTTTAGAACATTTGCTGGGCTACTGCCACCCTCTAAACTGCCATTCCAGCTATAATTCCAGTCATCCTGATGGTGGATGATCCCAGGCAATTTCTACCATTTGCTCATTCCGTCATTAAGATCCATGCCTGCCATAAAGGAAATCGCTATACTTCCTACATGATAAATGGTTAAAATATACTCTTTATGTTGACATTCACGTGGCTGAATATCTCCTAGGTATAAGACAACTATAGGAAACCTTATGTGTGAAATCTGGGTGTTGGCTCCTATATTAAAGGATTTTCGCTTTTTTTGAGAAGGAAGAAACACTATTGAGAATTTCTCTCCTTTGAAATGGTGCCTGAAGTGTGCCCTTTTTATTCAAAACAGAATAACCACTAGGAAAAAAAAAAAAACCTATCACTTTGTTAATTAATGAGATGATTGCACAGGATGGACACATTGGGGAAACACTGTGAGATTAAGCCTTGTTCTGCTAAGGTTCAAACTGCAGACAGATCATTTTAAGTTGTAGAATTCAATGACAGATAAGAGAAAGAAAGCAAGGTTGAACTAGTTCATCTATAAATGAAGAAATATAAGGCTTCCATAGCCTGTTCCATAAATTAAAACAGCCTCGTTGGTAACTGACCAGCATAGCAATAAGATAGCAGAAAATTTTCTAGAAAATATGGTTTACCCTTTAAACAAAGTTCCTCATGGTATTTTCCTATATTTAAAATGATTCCTGTCCAGGGCATATTGCTACTTTGTATTCCTCTTGATATTTTCATTTAAAAGAGAGCCGCTGTGCAAAATAATGTCCTTGTCTGTCCCTTCCTCATACAAACCTCCAATCAAATTTAATAAAGCTAGTTTGATACAATGCCAGCCTACACTTGGTTTACCCTTGGTCGACTTTAATAGGGTCAAAAATATTTTCGCATTGGCAGTGTACGCATTAATCATTTTTCCAGAGGATTTAGAAAATTGGAAGAGACAAGGCCAAGCAAAATTTTAAATTAATTGGGCCTACCCCAGCCTTCCAGGGTCACCTTGTGGCAGTTGTCCCAAATTTTCCAGGTCACGGAGTTCCTGTGTTTCCTACAGCTGCCATGAGGAGAGATCCAGGCTGTGGGCACACAAAGGTGAAAGAATTTCTCTCAGAAAGTGCGAATTTTCCTACGGCAACCACAACAATTGCAGTTTCCAGATTGTCGCCAGACACCAACCACTTAAATAATGCATGCTCGGCTGACGCCTCCACTTGTGCATTTTCTAATCGAGTAGTCAGGAAAATTTGCAAACACTCTGTCATTTACCATAAATCCGCTGCCTACTTATAACCACAGAGTAATTAATTTTAGTACTGCTCAGAATTATTAATTTCAGCCAGAAAAAAAACCTGTTTTCACAATTGCTGTATCCCCCATTTTTTTTCTCCACCAATATTCGTCAAAAGGTTATTAGTTGAGGTTGAAGCAGTTTTCTTATAGGGGAAGGCTTATTCAGAGTAATGTTATTGAGAGTCTATATGATAGCAAGACCAGAATCTATATTTCTGGCTCTAATCTACAATCTTGTGCTCACGCGTGTCTGGCTGATACACCACATGAAGGTGGCAACATAAAATAAACTTTCTCATGACAGTGGTGATACGGTAGCCCCGAAGCCTCACTGTGTGGTAAGCAGCCCACCTCCTGCTTTGGTTCTTCTACTAGAAGGGAGCAAAGGGTTACACCCTCCGTGCAGAAAGTAATTTGAGCCTTTTGAGAAAATTAGCAAATATTTTTCACTTGCTTAAATGATTTTGGCATTTGACAGAAGAGAGAGTAAGAATTTTTACCAAGGATAAGAATAACCTATAGTGGAATACACAATTATGAATACACTGGTATGAAAATCTCAGCAATCACATGTATATCTCACACACATGGAATGAAAATTGAGCATTAAATATTGTGCGCTTTACCTTGGTAAAGCTAAATCTGGTCCTCTTTCATTGGATATGAGTCTCCTGCTAACGCAGCTGCATGCTATGTCACAAGAATGTCCACATTATAAATACATAATGAGCATGAGAAAATTGGTACAGCTTTGTTTGACTAATAACCAGATCTCTCCCTATCAGTAGCAGGAACACAGAGCTAGCTCAAGTATTGGCACTTTAATTGCCATGGAAGATTTCGTTTCCGCTTTCCACTGCATGAGTGATCAAGAAAAAAATGAAGGGAAAGTAAACTAACATCTAGAGATGTAAACATGACTCACTGGGAAATCAGACATGGTTAAGTAAATTCCAGGATGTTTGTGGTTATCTGGGTCTAAACACTGCTGATAGTTCTGACTACTCTTGTTTTTAACTGTTTTTCCTCCGGGTGCCTCTTAGGCCAAGGGCTAAGACTTCAAAGACTTCAACCTTTTGATTATGAACAGTCTGATTGTTGCATAGCAAGGAAGAGATGTCAGTCAGTATTAATGAAATTATCTGGTAGAGTGTAAAATGCTTCGCCAAGACCATGATCTAGTGAAAAAAACTAATGATTTAAAAGCAGGGTCGACCTGTCATGATGAGCGCTGGGTGATGTATAGAATTGTGGAATCACTACATCGTACACCTGAAACTAACATAACACTGTATGTTAACTATCCTGGAATGAAAATAAAAAATAAATCAGGAAACAAATAAACAAATAAAAGCAGGGGTTGAAAAAAACCTGACACTGTTACCGTCTTTGTCCTGGACCTTGACTTTGTAATACAGTAGGGTCATTCTGAGGTGACATGACGACTTTTATATTAAAATTTGAAGTTCCTAAAAAGAGATCAAGTTACAGATACATAGAAAAAGATCATAAACAGGAAAAATATGTCAGAAGGGGAATGTTTCAAAACAAGAGATGCTGGTTGGCCTTAAGAACTACTTGGGGCCCTTGAGGCATTTGACACACACTCCTGTGGACAGCAAAGAAGCTAAAACTCTCGCGCTTGGAGTGTGGCCCGGGCTCAGCAGTCGCTGCATCACCTGGGAATCTGTTAGAAAGGGAGATGCTCAAGGCCCACCCTCAACTACTGAATCAGAAGCTCATGTTAAGAAGATCCGGGAGATTCATGGGCCCATGAATGCCTGAGAAGCACTGGTCTAAAGCATAGCTGTGGAAAATTTCACAGATATAATACAAATCATTGTGAATCAGCTTTCCATCTCTAGTTCAAGCTAACAAATTACTTTCCGGGCCTGCACTTCTTTATTTCCCCCAGGTTTTCCACACACAAAAATAATGTTGTTCCAGACATGGATACAACGAACCTATCTTCAATAAACTAACTTGTATTTCATGTCAAGGGTGGGCCCACTTGAAAGAAGAGAAGCATTGTATACTTATGAGTCAAGCAAAGGAAAAAAAAAAAAAAAAAGGAGCTAACATCTCCAAAGTGCTATTAAAATTTCTGGTTTTATATTCCATTGAATTTCTTGTCTCTTTTGATCCAGCCTCTTGTTTAGAGTGGTAGATTTGGCAAACATGCCTTTGGAGCTGTAATCTTTTATCTTCTTGGTTACAAGGCAAAGCCCTGAATACTCCCAAACTGATGAAATAAAATCCTTTCTTTTTTTTTCAATCCTTAAATTTCCTGGGCTATGATAAAGGTTCATGAGAGAAAAAAAATTTTATCACTATGATAAATAATTGAAACATTGTGTAAGTAATCCAGAAAAGAACAGAGTTCAACCCCATTAATTAGTCATTACAAACTACTGACTTGTACAATAATATCAGTGGTGTTTCAGGCATAAAAATATTAGGGAGTTATGTCCAAGATATGGAGTTAGTATACAGGACTTTTCATAACACATGATTTTTTTTTACTGGAAATATTTGTTACTGAGTTGAGGCACAATTGAGATATTATGTTGCTCGATATTACTCTTCTCTATTAATCACAAACATTCAAACTTTAATTCATGATATTTTGTTCAAAGCAGCACTGTGCTGATCTTCACTGTATTTTGACAGCAAACTGAATTCTTGTTCACAAGTATAGGATTTGTTTAGCTTCGGGCATCTGTGTTTGGATTACAAGAATGCTGATTGGTTCACTGCCAGGGGCACCCAAAGGTCAAACTGTCCTTTTAAAAGTCAGTGTATCTGTCTCTCTCTCTCTGTCTCTCTGTCTCTGTCTCTCGCTCGCTCGCTGTCTCTCTCTCCTTGGTCTCATTAATCAGAGCTAAAAGAGGAAAAGGCAATGACTCCAAATCATTTAATTCTTTTTCAAGGGTATCTTTAAAAGCAGAACACAGTGTTGGTGTGAGGTCAGGTCAACGTGAGTACAGATCACACTGGCACACTTCTGACAGGTGACCTGAAACCTTTCAAACTGACATCTGTCACAGAGACAGACACAAGTTTTTTAGCTCGAGAGCTTGTTTTCCTGACATTTCATTTTTCATCAGATTTTGAGAGAAGGGAAAAAAGATGAACTTGAAAAAGTCTTGCCAGGGGCAGAAAATAAGATCAGGTTTTCTGCAGCTGCCTGACTCGCCTTTAAAGGTTAGAGGTCTAGCAAAAGTGAACACAAAAGATCTCGGTTTGATGTTATTGGATAAAAGGACATGTTACTACTTTAAATACATTTCTGAGACTTGCATAACCATTAGGCAGCATTACAGGGAAAAAATGGAATCAGAGTGAGATTACATATCCATTTTAAATCCCAATTTTAGAGTTTAGTCATGGAGTAAATCAAATCCAACCTCACCTATTCATCTGGCACAAAAGATGAAATCCACAGGTGCATGAATTTTCTCATGAATTGAATAATTTCCTGGTCCTATGGTATTGAAATGGCCAGCGAAATTTAGACAAGGTATAGAAGCTCTTCCTTTGGACTAGAGGGATATCTGCATTACAATAGTTACATGGTTTATCTTGACTGAAAAACATTAGGGAAATATATCTATTGGATAATAGAGAAAAGAACTTGAAGTCCAAAAAATACCTGGGTTACAGTCCTGGCTCTACTAAAAGCATGATCTGGGGCAAGTGACACTTCAGTTTCAGTTTTATCACCTGTAAATGGGGGAAACGATATCTATCTTGTCAAGTTTCACAAGATAATGTATTAGTATGCTGCCAAATATAAAACACTGTATTGATGAATAGACACTGTATTTTCATCTTTTTTTTTTTTTTTTTTAATCTGGCGCTTAACAGATCTTCCTCAACTTATGATGGGGTTATATGTGAGAACATCTTAGGGTGAAAATGTATTTAATTCGCCTAACCTGCCAGACATCATAGCTTATAGTCTCGCCTACCTTAAACATGCTCAGAATGCTTACATTAGCCTATAGTTGGGCAAAATCACCTAACACAGAGCCTATTCTATAATAAGGTGTTGCATATCTCATGTAATTTTTGATGACTGTACTGAAAGTGAATAACAGAATGGCCGTAGGGGTACAGAGTGGTTGTGAGTGGATGGGTTATTTGCCCTCCTGATCGTGTGGCTGATGGAGCTGCCACTGCCCAGCATCAAGGAGGGGATGACCCCGCATATCACTAGTCGAGGAGAAGATCAAAATTCAAAAACGTACAATTTCTTCTAAATGCATATCACTTGGCACCATTGTAAAGTCAAAAAATCATACATCAAATCACTGTAAGTCAGGGACTATGTGTACAGTAATTGACATGAAATTAGCATTCATTCAATAAGTGCCTCTGGATTTAAAATGGAAGGTAGTACTTTCCTTATTATCAGAAAACCAATTTTTTTTTAATTGAGTCCAGGAAATTTTTCTACAAGGAACAGCACAGTTAAAGGTTGGGAAATGTATTCCTACAGATTATCTGCAAATATGGATACAGGAGGAATAACTTTGGAATTTGCTAAGAGACTGAGCCCATATGATTTTCAAACTCAAGGAATCAGGCAAATCAAATGTATTAGAATAGAATGTCCATATTTCCTAAAATAATGGCTCACATATTGCTAACTAGCCAGTGTTCCTCTGAGTAATCAAATGAGGAGTTTTCAACCATATTGCTCATTGTTGTAAAGAATCTGTGAACGTACAGAATTTACTAGCTAAGTAATAGGAGTGAAATAGATCTTTGATCTAACCAACTAATTGTAGAAATCAGGCTTATCTTGATAAGTACGAGATCAAAACAGTCTCGAAATTCTATTTATAGATCCCTTCAGATAATCCTTCTCCACAAAGACAGAACATTGCAGAATGTCTTATACATTTATGATACTTAAAATGTGGTGCTTACTGTATTTATTACACTGCTCAAGTTAAGCAAAAAGCATATGACAGGTTAAGTATATGAAAAGTTAAGACCCTCAGGCCTGGTAATTTGAGTATGACATCTACTCCTGCAGGTACATGAGGATCCAGAGTTCAATGCCCTATTAATAATCCTACATTTTCCTGCCTTATAACAATCCTATGATAATCTGACCTTATTTTTGAGTCTACTTTTTATCACACTTCACACTAATAGTTATAAGTAAATGAAACCAACGTGTATTTCATGTCAGAGAAATCTAATAGTACATATTTTAGAATATGAAGCAATGAAACACATACTATTTGTTTGATCCTGTTCTTATTTCAGATATTCTGTTCTGTTCTTCCTTTAAGTAGAATCATAATCATCATACTACATGTTTCAGTTCTTGGTTTTGAAAAGAGACTCTACAAAAGTAGTGAAAAGAACTTGGATCAATCCTTAAATCTATTTTTTAACCTCCTTAGGGTGTCCTATGTTGCTATTTTGGAGAAGTTGCCTAGTTTTAGAGAAGTTGCCTAGTTTTTATAGTTCACAGTCACTCCGTATTATTTCCCTGACAAGCCTGAGAAAAACTTTTTTTATACAAATTTATTTTATAAGATTTGTTCTGCATACTTTGGATACTCAATAGTTGTTTTAATAATAGTTATTTTAGTACTGATCACAGAAGAAGACTGCATGAAAATATTAATCTATATACTACCTGAGACCATAAAATTAGAGAATCATCAAAGAACAAGGATATAAAATTTCTGGTGGTAAATTTCGTAGTACTTTTGTGATCTCACCAGCCTTACTTGACATTCTAATTTACTTATTTTTAGATTAACATATTGTCCTGAATTATAATCTGTTTGTGTCCTTTAATATTTTTTTTCAATTCTTCCACTCTCTCTCTCTCTCTCTCTGCAATTCTTAATGTGATTTCCAATAGTAGGATTTTAAAAGAACAAATACATTTTTATTATTTCTGAACCTGTGTATAATCTGAGATATAAAATCTCTACATTTCTGCTTCCTTAATATTTATTCATTCACAATTACACAACATTTAGGAAGCAGAGTTTACAAGTGCTACTTCATTTCCAAGAACAGGCAAGACCCATTTATGAGACTTTAAAAGCCATTCTTTTTCAAAACAAAAAGTTACATTGTTCTACAATCATGTGAACTAAAGTGCCAGAGTTCAATTTCAGTTCAGAAGAACAAACCCAGAAGATATGAGTGGGTTTCCAATTTGGTGAAATATTTTAGATTTAGTGTCTGAACTGTGGAAGAAAAACGATACAAAGTAACACTTCAGAGCCCACGAACAAACAGACATTTCATCCATTGGGTGGCTTGGACAAGAAGAAAGGGCTGTAAAGTACCCCTCTAACTTATTTCCTCTATACTCCACTCCTAGAGTCATGTCAAGGGGCTCTATGGATTTGAGCAGGGTCTACAACCAATCAGGAAAACAGACTGCGGCATGGCCATTAGAATCTATCCCCTTTGGCCAGTCCCCCCAGTCTGTAGCTCTCACGTGAAAGCAGTCTTCATCTACTGGTAATACTTGCAAAGGAGGAAACCATTACCTCTACCTTTGCACTTAAGATGATGTTGCATACAATCTGTCTTCAGCCTTCCCTGTGCCTTTTCACACCGTCCATCTTTGTACTCTGTGCCAATCTATGGCTTTGCCAAGGAAATGTCCCATGTCAGACATTTTCTTCTTCAAAATTAGACTTTATTTTCTGATTACATCAGCAAAACAAACATGTTCATTGGAGATAACTTAGAAAATCACCTGCAGAAGCAAATCTGCTTCCAGTCCTTTTTTTTTTCCCTAAGCCATTTTTTTTAAATACATGAGAACACACAAAAAGTACAATTTTGTACTCAGCTTTTTTCACCATACCATAAACGTTTCCCCATTGCTGTAAAACATTATGTTTAAAGATAATATGACTGGCTCCATAACATCCTCTCACTATAATCTCAATGGTATATTTTATGTCCTTTTATCCATTTATCACTTAGTGAGTTTTCCTGTCATTTTTTAAATTTTATGTCTTCATAGATTAAAAATTAATCACTTGTTCTGTTTACAAATATTACCTGATTATTACTTATCTTTTAAATCACGTAAGATTTTTTTCATCAGTAGGGGTCTTTACTACTTATCTTAGCAAATATATCGATCTTTGATTTTTTTTTCAGTTGCTCATTCGATTTTTTTCTCTACTGTTGGTTTTCCCCATTGCTTCTTAAGCTTGGAAGTTCTTCCCCACATAGCAAAAATTCACTTGTATTTTGTTTTGTTTTGTTTTTAAAAAGTAATATTGATTATTGCTGAAATTGAGCACTGAGTACATGAAAATTTATTATATTATTCAATCTACTTTTGTATATGTATAAATGTTTTTGCATTAAAAAAATAGAAACCTTTCTTGTTTCTTTCCATCCTATGGACAGTTACTTTTTCTAAATTATATCTTTTCTGGGCTCTGATGGAGACAGTGTTGACTTGAAGTAAAGTGTTAATGAATAATAATGGCATTATGTCAGCTTTTCCCAAAGTTTAGTATCCACAGGAATCACATAGGGTATTTGCCATAAGATTTTTAATTCAAAAGGGCTAGTGTGAGACCTAGGAATTTGCATTTTTAACAAGTACTAGGCATGATTATGCCGAGATAGTCTATGGACCACACTGGAATTATGTGCTCCATATTTTAAAATTAGATAAGCGATTTCAACACATGGTGCTGGAACACTTGGATATCCATATGCAAAAAAAATGAATTTCAATCCATATCTTTCACCATATATAAAAATTAACTGAAAATGAATCACATAAAAAATTAAAAATAAATGGATATAGATCTAAATGTAAATCCCAAAACTATAAAACTTCTAGAAGAAAACATAGAAAAAAATCTTGGTGGCCTTGGGTTATGCAAAGTTTTCTTAACTGTGACACCAAAAGCATGATCCATAAAATAAAAAAAATATTGATGAGTAGAACCTGATCAAAGTTTAAAACTTCTGCTCTTTGAAAGACACTATTTTGAGAAGAGAAGGAAAAGACCAGCCACAGACTCAGAGAAAATATTTTCAAGGTACATATCTGATAAAGTACTTGTATACAGAATATATTATATTTAAAAGCCCTTAACACAATAAAAATAAGTAACTCAATTAAATAATGAACAAAGTATCTGAACAGACGCTTCACCAAGGGAAATATATGGATGGCAAGTAATCACATGAAAAGATGCTCAACATCACCCGTCATTAGGGAAATGCAAATTAAAGATGACAATGAGATACTACTACATACTTATAGAGTGGCTAAAATTTTAAAAGACAGACAGACAAAGACTGGCAAGGACTGAAGGAACTAGAACTCTCATACACTGCTGGTGGGGATGTAAAATGACACAACCACTTTGCAAAGCAAGTTGGCAGTTTCTTAAAAAGTTAAACATACACCTACCATATGATCCAGCCATTCCATTCCTAGGTATTTAGCCAAAAGAAGTGAAAGCATATGTCCATACAAAGACTTGTACCTAAATGCTCAGAGCAGCTTTAATTATAATAGCCCAAAACTAGAAACAATCTAAGTGTCCATCAAGAAGTGAATGAATAAACAAGTTATTATATATGCATACAATGGAAAATTGCCCATCAGTAAAAAGGAAGGAACTACTGATGTATGCAACATACATGAATCTCAAAATAATTATTCTGAGTAAAATAAGGCAAGCCAAAAGAGTGCATACTTTGTGATTCCATCTATGTAAAATTCTGAACAATGCAAACGAATCTATAGTGAAAGAAAGCAGATCAGTGATTGCATGGGAAAGAGGGAAAGAATGGAAGGGGGGAATTGCAAAGGACCAGGAGGAAACTTTCGGGGATAAAGTATATTTTCATTATCTTGATCATAGTGATAGTTTCATGGGTATACAGATATGTTGAAAATAAAAAATAAACCATAAATTGGATTAGAGATCCTGTAAGATAGTGGTCTACCTGATTTCTTTCCCCTCCTACCCACTTCTGGGATAAGTCAACCTCCTAGGTAGACTATTGGATCTTGGAGCAAAATCTAACAGATTAATTACCAAAACAGTTGTGCAAAAGTAAAGTATAGCAAATTTTTTATATTCTGTTTTATTTTGTTTTTTTGGTTAGCCCATGGAAAATCAGTCTGCCTAGAAGGAGCCACCCCTGTCACAGTTTGGGTTCCCCAGGAATAATACTCTAAAATGGGATTTCCTATTTTTTCTTTTTTTATTATTATGTTCAATTAGCCAACATCTACGTAGGATTTTTATTAGGGAGGGTCCTTGGGATCAACCCCTGTGAAAAAGAGAAGATGCAGGATTGCGCAGACCGAGAAGTCAAGCTGTAATGCAGGCCTAGAAGCTTCAGCTAACCCCATACACTCTCCAGAGCTAAGTGACAGTACTATTTATAGAAGATACTCATGGGACAAAAAGTTATAACATGCATCCTAGATAGCAATGGGCTCAAGTGAGGTTTGATCCAGTGTTCAAAGGATGTCACAAAGGGCCCAGTTTCTTGCTCTCTGTTCTGCCTTCCACACAGTCAGCTCCATGCTCTAGCTCCATTCAGTGGTCTCCTCAGTTCAAGACTTACATGACAGAAAATGAAGGCATGGTCCTCCCACCAACAACTCCAGTGGAAAATAAATCAAAAGTCTAAGACTTCCTATTGAAAACAAAAAACTCAAAAAAAAAAAAAAAATTAAATCCAGCAAAACTCTCTCCACATCTCTTCAGTTGGGGATGTGCCCATACCTGAACCAATTTCCCTGACCAAGAAACTGGACTGGACTTATTGTCACAGTCCTGAAATTCAGACAGAATCCATTCCTCCAAAATGGAGGAGGAAGGATTTTCATAAAGAATCTGTGGGTACTCGTAACAAGTAGATGGAATAGATGCTAAGCCGCTAACAAGACTAGCGCTCTCATGGAACTACAGTGATTTAAAGCACAAGCACAAGCAATGGGGCAATTTTAGGGGCTGAGCCATCTAAAAGGGTACTTTCTGGAATACATAGGCCACTTGTTGGCCACTCCAACACCATCACAATTGGTGACCAGGTGACCCCACTCACTCACACGCAATCTGTTTTTCCTTTCCCCATAAGTAAACATATCTTCATCCTTTCAAATTAAAAACTACAAGAAATGTCAAAAATGAAAAAAAAAAACATTTTTAAATTAAACTCTATTAAAGAAATGCTAGTTCAAAAAAGACATAATTGGGCTCTCTAAAACCTGGCAGCTCCCAAACGCCAACAAGTTTTTCTCTTCGCAAGTCTGTTCTCAGCCATTCCAAGAAAGGAACGGAGAAGAACAGAGCTATATCGTTTTGATGACAACCCACTTCTAATCCACAGGATCATATGCCTTTGCACCCTGCTCAAAGGAAACTTGGCCTAGAAAAAAATTAGTTTCATAACAAACCAGCCACTCTGAGAATAGAGGTGAGAAGAGATCGGGTGGAAGAATCTGAGACGTGTTGAGGAGTTGGCGAGCTTTAACTGCCAGTTCATATGCAGCCTCATGATTGTGCACGATGACCGGAGGGACTTGGCTTCTGGTTTCTCAGTCAAACTCTTAATTCAGGAGTAGAAAGGAACAAAATCTGGGAGGTGTTTGGTCCTTCTTCGGATATCAAAAAATGGGCAGGGGGAGGGATTTTTTTTGAGTCACTGACGCAAATACAGTTACTTCGAGGAAAATAGATTACTACAAAAGGTTATCATCGGCAGTGGCAGCAGCATCCTCATCTAACATTTATTAGGAGCACGGTGTACAAGACATGCCAAAGTCCCTCTTTTTACAAAGCCTACAACCCAGTACTCAGATGCATGGTAGTCCTGGCAAAGTAAGTTCCCAGAGATATAGGACAGAGGAAGGCTATAAAATTGGGAAGTCACTATGACACAAAACAACACAAAACACATTTTATTTTCTTTTTTTAATTCCAGTATAATTAACATACAGTGTTATATTGGTTGCAGGTGTACAACAATTCCATACATCATTCGGTGCTCCTTATGACAAGTACACTCCTTAATCCCCATCCCCTATTTCACTCATCCCTACCCACCTCCCCTCTGGTAACCATCAGTTTGTTTTCTAGAATTAAGAGTCTGGTTTATCGGCTTGTCTCTTTTTTTCCTTTGTTCATTTCACAAAACACATGTTTATACCAATAAAGATTCTACCTAAGACATGATCAAAATATGTGTAAGATAGCTGATTATAAGGAGATTTAGAGATTCTGATTTAGGAAATAATAGGATTTAAGACAAATGCCAAAAAAGTTGAAGAAGAACACCATGTTAGACGGCCAGAGATCATCCAGTCGATTCTCTTTCCCAAGAGTGGGTCTCAGGGGCACTATTCTTTAAGCCTCTTTTTTTATTTCTCCTTCTCCCCCCACTTTCTCTTAGTAGTTACCATTTCAAGCAAGCTTCACACCCAAGAACTTACTGCTGTTAATGAAGCAAATCATAGTAATGAAACTCAAGCTGGAAAAAAAAAAAAAAAAAAAAAAAACTGTTTTAACTAAGTTCTAATAAAGCTTCTTACAGATTAAAGCCATACAGGTGAAATGTGCATAATGCTTACTTTTTCATGGTGTTTTGATGAAATAAGCAAAGAGACATGAAAAATTAGTTGCATTCAACCAAACCTTCCCCCTCATCATCCTGTCACCCAACAGGGCTACTAAATACACTAGAGAATGATTCTGAGAAACGGAAGACATGCTCCTTTGGTTCTCTTGATTTTCTCTCATTTCTGTGAATTTAATTTTCTGTGCGAGCATGTGTCTGAGCTGGGGCAGACAGATTGGTGCAGGGTTTCTTAAAAACAATTTTTTGCTCCATCAGACACAATATATTCTGCTGAAAGAGAAGAGAGCACTATACCCCAGGGAAAAGAAAGTTTCCCCAAAAGTTTGTTCCCTCCAAACTTGACAAAGGAAGAAGGCATCCCTCTTGGGTGATTTAATTTAATTGTTATGTTTTTTAACTTTGTTCTGGGGAAAATTAAGCAACCATCAGCTGCACTTCATAGACAAATACCACTCTTTGGTAGATAGAACACAAAACTAGGAATCGGAAAACCAAAAAAAGAATCCTGGCACAGCGCTGGGTGATTTCATCCCCACATGCCTGAATTTCCTGTTTGCAAAATGAGATAGAGCTTCCCACTCATCACTTCTTTCTTGGAGATGCTGTGAGGACTAATAGTCTTCACTCTGGTTTTTTTTCTTCCAAGAAGCAGAGATTTTTAATGGTGCAAAAGACGCATCTTGGTAAGTATGGAGAGGGCAACGGAGGCATGATTCGGTACCACATTTGACAGTTATAATCAAAGGCAAGGCCTGTTCTGTGCTCTTGAGAGGCTCACAATTTAAAGGGGCATCAGACATTGAAAGAGATCATTGAACGTGGCAAAAGGCAAGATAACACAGGGGAACAGGCCAAACTGAGCTGAGTCTTAACAGGTAGGAGACCCTGGCGGTTAAATTCACAGACTCTAGATCCCAGTTCTGAAACCAGACTTGAAGGCAAGTGAATGTGGACAAGTTACTTAACTTCACAGTGTCCCAGTTTCCTTATGTGTAAGGAGATAATAATAGTACCTCCCTCACGAGGATAGTGTTTAAAACAGTCAGTGCCTGCCATATAAGTGGTATTGTTAATGTCATTGATTGTTGGGATGAGTAAGATTATCCAGGCAAGGAAAGGAGGGAAGGGAACAGCATGATCTGCAGAGGCCGTGAACAGCCCAATTGATTTGTTGAAACTATAAGAAATATTCTGTTCCTAAAGCATAAAAGAACAGGCAGATAAGGCCAATGTGGGAAGTTCATGGAGGTCTTTGCTGTGAGCTTGACTTTATTTTATAGGCAATGGAGAGCCACTAAATGATTTCAAATAAAAAAGTTATATGACTTGGTAAATAATCAAATGAAGATAGTGACAGACTATAGTACATGGTTTGCAAATGGCCACAACTAGTTCTGTCCCTGTAACCCACTCCTCTTTATGTCTTTGGAAGTGTGTCCACAGAGAGTAAATATTTCCTTACCTATTTAATAGGGGTTGGCTTGGGACTTGCTTTACCTAATAAAATGCAAGCAAGTTATACTGCACCAGTTCCAAGCCTCAACTCCAAGAACTCCTATGTTCTCCTGTTTACTCTCATGGAACCCTGCCCTCCACCATGTGAGCGAGCCCACACTAACCTCCTACCTAACTACCTAAATTACCTGAACTTCCGACCTCCAGAATCAGGACTTAAGTAAGTAGTTGTTGTTTTAATCCATTGAGTTTTTGGAGAGGGATATTATGTGGCAATAGCTAACCCATACACCCAGTATAGAATTTTTTAAATGACTAAATTCAAATACCCCAGCAACCTGGGGTAGAACTCTCTCTCACCAGTATCTAATTAAACACCAGAACTTCTTGTGTCTTTCTCCTAACAGACATGCACGCACCACTGAAAACATGATGAATGCGATAATAATGACACATTTTTATTAGCAAAAAGCTGTACATTTTACAGTGAGATTTTGTGGGAATTATTATTAAAAGCAACTCTTGAAGTAACCTGAGATGGGTCTTATTCCATTTCCTAGACAGGTTTTATGACATCCATAAGTAAGCAATGGGAAGTGGAGCTGGAACATGGGACTTTGATATCTGGTGATTTCTTTTAACTGAACTAGTATGCTTTCCCAAGAAAATAAACAAAATGTCATTTATTCATGCCTCTATTCAACAATGACTTAAGAGTTTTCCATGTGAGACACTGTGCTGAGTACTGGGAACAGAGTTCCGAACAAGCCAGTCAGAATCCCTGCCTTTGTGGGGTGTTAGTGAGGGACACAGGTAGGTCAACACACAAGGATGGAACAATGTGGCAAGTGTTAGGACAGCAAAAGGACAGGGCATTCTCATAATTTAGGGACTTAGGGGAAGCTTTCCAAAGAAGCAACATCTAAACTGAAATCCAAAGGATGACTGGGAACTGACCAGGCAAAGCGAAAGGGAAAGTGATCCCAGTGAGGAGGAATAGCATATGCAAAGTCATGAAGGTGCTCATGGCACATTTTTGGAACAGAAAGTAATTACTCAAGTTTATAAGCTGCTCATACAATAGTATGAGTGAGGAGAAGGAAGCTGGAGACAATAACAGAAATTTGACCTTACAGGATCCATAGAATGTGGTCAGTACCTTGAAGGCAATTGGAAGTCATGGAGAATATTTTAAGGAGGGTCATGACATGGTCAGCTTTGCATTTTAGAATAATTCTGGATAAAATGTACAGATAGAACTGAGAGAGGCAGGGAATGAGTAGAGGCTGAGAGACAATTTAGGAAGCTGTGGCAGTCGTTCAGGTAAAGCATAATGATGCTCTAGGACGGGGTAGGTGGCCATGAAGATGAGGAAAAATGAACAGAATTAAATTTCGTTAAGGAGAGGGGTGCCTGGGTGGCTCAGTCGGTTAAGTGTCTGCCTTCAGCTCAGGTCATGGTCCCAGGGTCCTGGGATCGAGCCCTGCATCGGGCTCTCTGCTCAGCGGGGAATCTGCTTCTCTCTCTCCTTCTGCCACTTCCCTTGCTTGTGCTCTCTCTCTCTGTCTCTCTCAAATAAATAAATAAAATCTAGTAAATAAATAAATAAATAAAACTTCGTTAAGGAAATAGACACAAGAAGCTTTGGTATTTAATTAGATACTGGAGAGAGAGAGGTCTACCCCAGGTTGCTGCCTTGGGCAGGTTAGTGAGTGGTAGTGTTGCTCACTGGTTCACTCAAATGGGGGACACTGGAGAGGAACTGTGTGGGAGGAGGAAATACTAACTCCAGTTTCAGGCATATCAAGTATGCTATTCCTGTGGGGTATCCAAAAGCACATGTCCAGTAGGCAGTTGAGGAAAACAGGGATGTGAAGAAGGGTGAATTTAATCTCTGTGGTCTCTTGAAGAATTGTGGCTACTTTGCCACAACTAGATTCAGCTACAGCCCAGAAAGTCAGCTTACCAGCTACAGTCCATGTGGAATGTGGCTTGCTCCACAGGGGCAAGCAATTTGATGAGCAACTTCTAGAGGGCTTACACCTCAGGATCAAAGCTGGGTATCTGCAGTAAGTGACGGCAACTTAGTCACCCTAAACCTTCTAATTTGGCAAATGCATAGGAGTGGATGGTGAGCAACAGTTTTATGTTCTGGTCCCCGAAAGAAGGCAGCAATCTTATCAGGTTACCCCTCTCTCTCTCCACCATATAAATTGGAATCATCTACAAAGTACACTAACTCATTTCATCATGAAAACATCTCTGTGATGTCAGCAAAACAGATAGTACTATCCCACATCTCACAGGGGAAAACACTAAAACTCCTAGTAACTTGCCAGGTCCCATATTAGTGAGTGGCAGAGCGGGGATACTAGAATTGCGGGTCCCCTTCTCTAAACACGGTGCTCTTTTCATTTAAAAGGGTGGGGGGAATCAATAGCAGGTAATATATTAACTAAAAGAAATGAAAAGAATTAAGATAACTTTATAATTTCAGGTCTGGGAGACTTGAACATTGGTGATGTCTCCAGCCAAAATTGAAAACTTGAAGATAGAAAAAGTTTGGCCAAGAATAGGACTTCAGTTTTGAGCTGAAATTACTGTGCAAAGAGAGACCAGGCTGTCTCTAACTGGGAGAGCTCTTGTCTCTCTGTAGCTTAAATCAAGGCCCATCCTTTGGATAAGCAGGATGGAAGCTGGAGATTTTCAGGAAATCATCTCTTCAAACACTCCCACATACACAGTCTCTTTATTAAGGGGGCAATTTAAAATGGACCACAGTATATTGTAAAGGCAAATGAGGTTGATAAAATTAAGAAAAAATAAGGATATTACCTAAGACAGTTAACCGTGGCTCTCAATGTAGCTCCTAAACACAACTTAGAATACATTTATTGGATTTCCAGCTTACCCACAAGGAAAAGGGCAGTATTTCTACTCACTTACCAAGAAGTATATGTGTCTTAACTGATAAATGTGTTTAGATGAAAGAAGCCAAAAAGGGTTTTATTTATTAGAAAATACCATAACTAGAGCATTTCAGGCTATATTTTTTCTTACTACCTTTCTGACATTTTCTCTGAAGGTCATGGAGATGACCGAGTGCAGAGAGGTTCACAGTATTTGGGGTTATTTATGCAACTTGTTGTGGACATACAATTTAAGCTTGACCAGTCTGATCACTGTGGAATGAGCCCTGGCTAAGTGGTAGGGATTAATCTGCCAGGAGACAGTCTTCGATAAATTATTTGGTAGGATTTTTTTTTTCCTTTTCCTGATTTAAAACATTTTCTTCCAATAAATAATCGAGTTGTACACTGGAAAACGAAAATGACTGACCTCCTCAGAAAGTAAAAGAAAGTCTGAAAATGGAAACTGGAGAGTTTTCCCTTCTAGTGCCCACTGAGTGAGAAAATATACTTATTTATTTGAAATACCAGCAAATGGGCTCCCATGTAATGAAATATTTATTGAAATTGCCACTTTGGCCCTCTACAGTTGCTGATAGGATTTAACGAGAGTCAGGTAAGGGAGCCAGACTGAAGGTATGTCTATTTATTTATTTATGGTCCAAGCAGCTTTGACCATAAGGCTTACATTGGGAAATCATACAAGCAGGGCCATACATGACTGACAATAATAGTTATTTTCCATTTTCGTTGAATCGTTTGCCACAGCTCAGGAAAATCAATCTTAAAGGATTTCTATATTCACTCAGTTCAGTATTTAACCCTTTACTCTGTTAAGATATATTTATGTTGGTTTTAGTTAAAGTGCACAATGTTAAGTACTTATTCAACATGTTTTTCAGAATTCTATCATCAATACCTTGTCTTTTTTACTAGTTTTTGTCTGTTTACCTATTTGTTTTTCTAGCCTTTCTATACTTTGAGAATCAGTTTTATTTCACCAACTCAAGCTAAAGCTAGTTTCCATTTCTTCTTGCTTTGGTCAAGATGTATCTGTCCAAATTAAGACCATGCCTGTTCAAATTCTAACAATTACCCTGTGAAAGCAATTTCAAAATAATCCTTAAAATAAAACATCTGTTTGAGCTATACTCAGAAAGAATGAGAAGTGTCTAACATTCTAAAATCATATATACCAAATAAAGACATTCTGGGAAGACAAGGGGCATCTCTGTTCTTCAGAGAACGCTGGGTGATACTGGGGCTGTGTGAATGTTCATGAAGTTCATCATGATTTATTGAGAGAGCTCGAGAAAGTCACTAACCGGAGGTTGCAAGAAATAGTCTCCAGCATTACTTAAAAAGCATTCCAACATGTTTACTTTTGCTATTTCTGGATTTTAGAAAGCTAATAAATTAATAGAACCATAGAACTTCACAGCGTAAGTAGTCTTAGACACATCTAATCAAAGGGCCTCAATTTATGAATAAGGAAACTGGGATCCAGAAGCATTAAGTGAATTGAACAAGGGCATGCAGATAGTCAGGAGAGGAGCAGGAACTAGAAACCAGGTCTCTTCACTCCTACTTCCACGTTTATTCAACAATTTCAAATAATTACACCATGATCAGAACACACACATACATATACATGTATGCCAGGAAAGCCAGCTATATTCATGAGTCTAATAAAGTTTTCAAAGATCACAAATGATTTGAGCAAGCTGCAACTCATGACCTCCACATGTGTTTCAAAGGATGTAGTGGATGCCATGGTGTGTTGCCCAGATCCACCCTCCAAGACTAGTCCTTAATTCCCCCAGCTTCTGGAAGTGTTGGCAGTCAATATTCTCAACAGAGTCTCCATCCAGACCCTCTTTGGTTAAAGAGGGCCCGAGGTGAGACTTTGCATTGAGTGACAAGGCAGTGCCAACGTATAAAAGCCCAGCCCCCTTCCACCAATTTGGGAGTATTCCCAGCTCCCGAGCTCCTCTTGGGCTCAGCTTACACTTCTGCTGTCACTACACTACAGTTAAACTCCTTCTCCTCAGTCCTGCTTCCTTTACCCCCCTCCCACAGGTGTTGATACTGAGAGCTTTCCACCCCAAAATTCTGCCTGCCTGCAAATCTTCATCTCAGAATCTGCCTCCCAGAAAGTCTGACCAGAGATCTACAGTGCCTTGGTTAAGAGGATGGGCTCTAGAATCATACTGGGGTTGAATCCTTGCCACACTACTTTCGAGCTGTGTTCCCTTGGGCAAGTTACTCTTTAAATCTCTTTCTCGTCAGATTTTTTTTAAAAAATAAGAATAATATTAGAACCTACCACATAGAGTGAGTACGTATCATATGAGATAATCCACGCTGAAGTCGTAGTGTAGTGCTTGGCACAGACTAATTGGCAGTATCAGTCAGGATGCTAAAGGAACAGATGGCACATTCAAAATAAAGGACTATTTACAGGGGTGTGGGCAGAGCTAAAAGAGCCAATAAGGAATAGCGAGGCATCCAGGGACTAGCAACAGTGGGAAGCCAGTACCAGCCCCAGGCCTGACAAGGGCAAGTAATCAAAACAATGTTACAGATGTACAATGTGATGCACACAGCCTGGAGAGGGCTGGAGCTGAGAAAGAGGCAACCTCTGACAGATACAAAGCAGGAGAAGAGCTCATCCCTGCCAGACCATGGCAAGGAAGTCAGAGAAGGAGGATAAATACAATGGGTTCTTTTGCCTCCCACCCTCTGATTTCCTGTTGGTCCACTACTGGTCAACTACAACCAGAAGACAGATGGCAAGAGATGCCAGAAAAATCACTATTTCCCAACCAGCATTCTCACCTTCTCCATGCCTTCATACACTCCAAAGAACAGGGCAGGGCAAACAAGTGCCGACATGGATCTAGAGAACAAACTGATAACAGCCAGCATGGTAGTCCTCAAATATTAGGTATTATTCCAATTACTGCAATTTTTGGAATACCTGGTATTTGGAGTCTTGCTGTTTATAAAAACTCAAGCTAATCTGAAATTTGATTATAACAGAATTGGATTCTTTAAAAAAAAAAAAAAATCAACTCATCCAACCAGTCCAACCAGTGTATTAGTATAATATCAGACACATTGTTGGTACTTAATATATGTTATTTGATCAACTGACTAACTGATTTAACATAGATGAACTAAAATTTTCTTTAATAGGAAAAGTAAAGAAAACCCTTTGGGTGATATGATTTGACTTCAACATTCTCAACATATTTTCAAGTTACTGAAGAATTTTAGAATTGTCAGGGGTTACAATCACTGCATTCCTTAAAATTATCAAATAAATCCAAGTTTGGATTGGTGTTATTTCTCACCAAGAGAATGAAAGGTTGTAAGAATAAAATTCTACATACAAACAAGATAGAAGACAATAATCTCTCCCAATAAAATGATTTTATTAAAGGTAATAAACTAAATTCCACTGATGGCAAGTCCTTCTTTCACCCAGGTTTAAATATTCAAAGGATATTTCAAGGAATGGACAAGAGAATTACTCTTTCTCTCATGTAGGAAGAAGAGTAAGCAGGCACTAGGGCTAGCTGTGTAACTTCAGATAGCCCACCTATCCTTTCTGAGTTTCGACTTACCTTCTGCAAGCCAGAACAAAGGAAGGAAGGAAGGAAGGAAGGAAGGAAGGAAGGAAGGTAGGTAGGAAGAAGGATTTTCTACTTAAAGGGACAAAATGCTGTAACTCGGGTCTTATCAAGTAGACAGAAGTGGTGGTGTAATTACCCATCTTAATACATATATGCTTATGTGCACACACACACCTGCCAGGAGCCTACCTGTTCACAATCAAGGGAGCTTGGGTGTTGCCATTCAAGAGTGACTTGCCCCACTTCTACAGACACAATAAAAAAAGTTCAAGAGATCCCAGAAGAGTCCAACCTGCTGATGCCAGACTGAACTCTTCCCAAGAGTGGAGCCCCGGCCTTCTCCAAAGCACTCAACCAGGAGTTCTCAACCTGAGATGGTGCAGTCTTTGAAACTCCCTGAAAAACGGATGAAAAAAAAAAAAAAAGTATTGTTCATGGGAGATAGTCTGCTGATCACAGGAGATTCTCGAAGAAGTATGTGACCCAAGGAAAGATTAGGATCCACTGCCCTAGGAATCCTACCCAAGCAACCTCGGTAACCACATCCCAGCTGCTGGCCACTCCTCACCTGGAGGGAAGGAGCTCACATTCCCTCAATTAACCTAACATTCCACATTCCCTTCACAAGGGTAGAGAATGGGGAGTTTTATCCATGAATATTGTGGCTTTACCTCCTAAAGCTTGAAAATCCATTTACATAATTCCATTTTCAGCATATGTAGTCAGTTCTCACGGCCCAATGTCCCTTTTTATTATTATTTCACATTTTGCTGAGGCAAGTCTTTTGATTGCCCAGAGGTTTGCCTCTAAGCTTTAGGCAGTGGAGGTTTTAAGACATAGGTAAATGTTTATGAAAATCTCAATCCTAGTAATTAAAAACACTATTCTCATGTTTTGAAAACATAAATACTTCATTAATAAAGTAGTTTTAAGGTTTGTAAACTATCTAGCTTGTTTTTTAATTCAAGCATAATTAACTGGATGTTTCCATGATCTTGACAAGCATGTTTCATTAGAATTTAAATTCTTAGTTTGGGATTTTTTTAGGTAAAGTCAAGGGAAATGTCTCTCTAATTTGACTAATGTAATGATAATAATGTCATTTAATTATTTAACCAGCACTTAGATGGCACTGCTTTGTGCCAGGCACTCTTCCAAGGGCTTTCAAGCTATTAAGCTTATTTAATCCTCATAATAATCCTACAAGATAGGTAATATTATCATCCCCATTTTACAGATGAGAAAACTGAAGCAGAGAGATATTGGTTAAGCAACATACCCAAAGCCACACAGCTTATTAGTGGCAGAGCCTGGATGCAGATTCGGACAGAAACCGTAATAGCAGCCACAAGAAAATGAAGAACACCTAATTGTTACTGACTATGGTACTCGGCACCAGATATTCGGTTCGGTGTTTTCCCTGAATTACCTAATTTAATCCTCACTGTAACAATATTATGTAGGTACTAATTGTAGCCCGCCTGACAAATGAGCAGGCCCAGAAATGTTGAGTAAATTGCCCAAGACCACACAGCTAGTAAGGAGCAGAGGCAAGATTTAACCCTGGTCAGCGGACTCTATAGCCAGGGCTTGTAATGACAATGTCACAGGGATCTCAATAAAGGGGGCTGCCAGGCAGAACAGCACCAAAGTTCGATAAGAGAATAAACAGCCCCTCACTGTAAGCTTCCACTAACTTTTTGTACTCTCTAACTGAAAATGTTGCTGATGTTCGATCCTTTGGCTTGCACCATGCGAGTTGCAAATCTCGCTCCCCTCCCACATGTTCTCCCAAGCACACCAGTGTCACCAGCATCTAGTTGCCATCCCAGAAACTGTTTCAAGCTTCTCTCAGATGGACTTCAGAAAGAGTGGTTGGAGGACTCTAATGCGCTGTGTTCAGATATCCTGTCCACGGGCTGTGGGAATCAGAGGCGGCAGAAAGTTACAGACACAGCCTCTCGGCTCCTGCACAGCTGCTGGCGTCCTCCACCCCCACCTACAGAAGCCCCGCAGGTCCTCCCCACTGGAGACTGTTGTTAATCTGCTCTCCTGGCCCTGGGGGGATGAGAATCTGGGCCAAGGTATGTGACAACACAAGAGCAGAAGTCAGCAATGCAAATAATAAAAATGCATTCCAAAAGCTTCATGCCTTACAAAGCTGCTTCGCATATGTGTTGTCTCATATGGGCACTTCCTATGGGAATTATTAGAAACTGAAACTGGTTCGAAGTAATATTTGGGACTTTGGAGTTTTTGTAATTTACCTTTGTCTCATTATTATTATGTAGTGCATTTCCTATATTTGTTTTAAATTTATATTTGAACTTTTTCTGCTTACTTGGCAAGACTGGGACTTTCTCAAAATATATTTAATTCTACCAGTATGTTATTGTATTTTATTTTATCGTAAAGATTTTATTTATTTATTTATTTGAGAGAGAGAGAGTGAGCACAAGTAGGGGAGGGGCAAAGGGAGAAGCAGACTTCCCGCTGTGCAGGGAGCCCCACACGAGGCTCCAACCCAGGATCCCGGGCTCATGACCTGAGCCGAAGACAGAGACTTAAACCACTGAGCCACCCAGGCAACCCTCTACCAGTATATTTTAAAGGACAAAATTATTGAGTGCCTGGGTGGCTCAGTCGGTTAAGAGTCCAACTTTTGGTTTTAGCTCGGGTCATGATCTCAGGATTGTGAGATGGAGCCCCATGTCGGGGTCCCCACTCAGTGGTGAGTCTGCTTGAGATTCTCCCTCTCTCTCTCCCCCCACACGCTTGCACTCTCTCTCACTCTCTGTCTCTCTCTCTCAAATAAATAAATGAATCTTTAAAAAAAAAATAAAGGACAAAATTATTACCATCTTGCCATAAATACGGATAGCTTTGCCCTCAATTTAGATGGAACCAAAGGCTTGTCTTAAATATGATTATAGAACTAAGCGTCCAGGGTCACGAGCTTCTCCAACATATACATACTGTATGTTGAAGCCTTAATCCCCAATGTGATGATATTAGGAGATGGGGCCTTTGGGAGGCAATTAAGTTTAAGTTAGGTGATAAGGTTGGGGCCTTCATGATTGAATTAGTGCCCTTGTAAAGAGAGAAACCAGAAAGCTTGTTCACTCTCCGCTTCCAAAGAAGAGGTTATATAAGCAAATAAGATGGCAGCTTTCTACAACCCAGGAAGAAAGATCTCACCAGAACCCAACTATGTTGTCACCCTGATCATGGACTTCTAGCCTCTAGAACAGTGAGAAAATAAGTGATGTTTAAGCCACCAGTCTATGGTATTTTGTTACAGCAGCCCAAGCTAAAACAGATGTACATATACAGACACACAATATATATTATGTATAGACACATAATGTTGATATATAGATGATAGATACTGATTCACATGTATCCAAAAGAAGAAACTTGCTCTTACATCAGTAGTAAATAAATAAATAATAAGAGACAGAGATCCAGAAGAGATCATCTAACACCTGAAGGCATTTTAGCAACAGAAACTTTAAAACTAAAAAATTTTCCCAAGGATAGGTTGTGAGTCAGGGTCTGAAATAAGGTAGCAAGTCTAATTGAAGCAACCTCAGAAATTTGCTCGACACAGATGGTAGAAAAGGAAACTTTCCAAGGAACTGCTGTTGATAATGGCCACAAGAGGATAGCACAGATGATGGAGGGGAGGATAATGCCCTTTGTTTAATATGCCCACTCTGAGGCTAGGTAACATGTAAGGAATAGGAGGTGGGCTTCTTGTGGAGGGGAGCTTACCTCTGTGGTTGGGGAAGAAGTAGATCCAAATTTGCTTTTGACAAATTGGCCTTTCATGCCCTTACCTGACTGGTTTGTGTGGGAGAGCAGAGCCAATGTCTCAGTCTACTGAGCCCTTCAGTGAGTTAAATGGCTCAGTTGAGAGGTAGTCTTACCTTCTGAAACAATTATCAATGCTAGAAAAGATGGAGAACAAACCTCCACGAGCAGTTCCAAGACAAATATGTCTACAGAGCCACAGAAAAGAATGAAAGGGAAATTTGTCAAGAAGAAAACAGACATTTCATTCAATAATTTTGGTGTTACAGTGCTTGAACAGTGAGATTTTTAAGAGTGCTATTAGAGCTCCCAAAGCCTTCTTTTGCAAAATTAGTCAGAGATATTCACTTCAAATTTTCTATATTAGCCAAGTGTGAGCAAAAAAGTGATGGTTCAGGCAAGGAAAAGTTAGGAAGAAAATCCATGATGCATGTATGAACTCAGCCAACTTTAATAGGGGCAGATACAATTCCAATCTTTAAATTTATAAAGGCTTTCCTATACTTTATCTTTGAAAACTATTTTTTTATATTTTATCTTAAAGTTTAATAACAAAAGTATCAATTCTGTTTCTATCCTAGAACTCAAATGTCCAAGACAAATGTAGCCTACTGAATCCATCAAAGCTGAGGAAACTCATAGAATTGCTGATCTTCAGGGTTGCTACATAAGACTGATTGAGAAGTCAGCCAGACTGCAGAAGAAGACTTCAGGTTTTCTGGGGAATTAGTCATTGCCATTGAATGATTCAAACACTGGGTGAAAGGGAAAACTCATACCAATATTTCCCTAATTTTTTTGCTGCTGTATTTCATAAATTCTCAGCACTCAGCATAGATGTTTCTGAATGATAAAATAGAAGTAGATTTCTGCCTATATGGGTTCAGTGGATGATTTCCTAAATTCCCATGTGTGTTGGTTTTTTCCTATGGAGTTAAAATAATTAATGCAAAAGACATGTGGCATTTCTGAGCTTTAAAAATTAGAAGTTGGGGCACCTGGGTGGCTCAGTCGTTAAGCATCTGCCTTCGGATCAGGTCATGATCCCAGAGACTTGGGATCGAGCCCCGCATCGGGCTCCCTGCTCTGCGGGAGGCCTGTTTCTCCCTCTCCCGCTCCCCCTGCTTGTGTTCCCTCTCTAGCTGTGTCTTTCTCTGTCAAATAAGTAAATAAAATCTTTAAAAAAAAATAAAAATTGGAAGTTGGCTTATATCATGATTTTGGAGCTATTTAATCCAAGAAAGACCTACTGTCTTTCCTCCTCAATGGACTTTTTTATCAAGCTGGGTGGAGTGAGATGAATCAGTGCCAAACTGGAAGAAGTTTTCAACAACACTTACCTCGTGCTTACTATGTACCAGACATTGGTCTAAATGTTCTTCATTACAGGTCAATAATCCCTTACTCATAATTCTAAAATCCAAAAACCTTTAAAAACCAGATTTTTTTAATAATTCAATTGGCAGCAAAACAACCAAACTCATTTGGCAGCAACATTTGATTCTGATTTTTATCTGCAAAAGATGTTAATGTTTACTAATTGGTGCCCCAGATTCCACTGGCTGTATTATGTAATATGTGGCATATCACATAATATATGAATATGAATAGAAGTTGGATCTAAAGGCACACGATCAAATGACTATTGCCTATGAGGTTGAGAGTAAAAATGTCGAGTAACAGATTAAGGGTCAATCTGAAAAGACTTAATGGATAATTATGAAGTCAAACTTTAACAAAATGATTTTTCTACATTTAGTTACAAAACAATTATTTATTAAGGACTTTCTATGTGTCAAGTAAGGTCAATAGGGAATGTAAGCCTCCAGAGGACAGGGAGTATGTTTTGTCTTATTTATTAATATTTTTTCTTTAAAAAAACAAAGTTTAAGCAATATAAATAAAGGATCTTAAACTTTGAATACAAACAGCCAATTGTACATGAGGCATGAAGAGGGCTGGCTTAGCAGCATGTGCAAAAAAAGACTTAGAGGCTTTAGTTAACAGCAAGTTCTAGAAATCAACAAGATGAGGTGACTTTCAGAAAAGGCTAATTGAATCTTGGGTGGCATAAACCTCACTGATCAGATCAGCTTGGGATGTTTTTTAAACTTTCAGCCATCACTTTAAGAGGGATATTAATCAACTAAATTATGTACAGGAGATAGATAAAGCAGTAAAGACACTCAATATTATGTCCCATAAGCAACAACGGAAAAGCCCGGGAATCTTTAACCTGGAAAATAAAAAGGGTAGGAAGGTAAATAAACACACACTTCAAATAACTTAAGAAATGCGTACGGGATTGTCAATTATGGCCCTCCAGCCACTCCACACTCTAAAGAGATACTGCCCCTACCACAATCCTGCATCCTAGATACCCATGTGATGGCCCTGCTTTGTATCCCACAATCTATTCTGGGGAAGGGGGGTGGTGACTGGTCTAGTAGCTGACATATGACTAGGACTCAAAAAGCCAGTCCATAAGCCAGCATACCTACACTAGCACTTGGAGTAAAAGGTCGGTTGGACCTGACGCTCCCTAAATGGAATTTGTATTGGAAAACACAGACAGACTGAACCAGTTAGTAATGGAGGCAGAAGCTAAAAGGAAGCCAGCAGATAGAGTTGGTCCACAGCAAACCAAGACCATGCATAAACTTAAATGATGACAGAACAAAACACTTTGTAAGCAGAGAAACTTTGGCAGCAGAGAGAAGAAAACAGCGCAAACTTCAGAAGGCAGCCAAGGTGCTGAGAGGGAAACAGGGAGAACAGGAGAGAAAGGAGAAAATCCAGTCCTTGAGAGCTGGTTCGATTCCTGCCTGCTTCTCTCTCTCTCTCTCTCTCTTTTCCATTCCATTTGAATCCTTATAATAAACTCACTTTTTCTTATGGCAACACATGTAAGTTTCCGCCCTTGTAAATAAAATTAAAACAAACTGTTCTGAGAAAAATTAATTAAACCAATTTCCTAGATTCTTGAGGGGTAAAAACACCAATGTGGAAGCTTCAGAGACATTGGTTTCTTTCTAGTAGTCTATAAATGTGAAATGGCTGCCTCAAGAAACAGAGATTTGTCTGCCACTGAGAAGTCCAAGCACGAGCTGCTAGCCAGGTGGCAGGGACCCAAGCCCAGGATGAAATGCCTGACTGAACAACCTTCGCGCCCCTTCCAGTCCTGAGACTACCTCCTCTGACACTACGTGGAAAATTCTATCTCTTGAGATAATAGCAATGACCTTCAGAATTTAAGAAAAGCACAGCCTTCTAAAATAGAATTTTGCCTTTTGTTTTTTGGTTAGAATATTTTTCCGTTCACTGCTTTGCCATCTTGAGCTTCTTTTCTTTCCAATAGGAAACTGACAAGCCCAACTACAATTTTAAGTTCAGTAAATAACGTCCTAAGTGCTTTTGGTTTTGAGAAAAGAAACAGGTCATTTTGGCACTGGTTTTTTTTTCCATTCGTTTTTAAATTCACGTGTATTTTTTTCAGTAAATTTAGTGCATATGATTTTGATTTATTTACACTTAGCTCCCTAAAATGTGTGGTTAGCAATCTGATGACGATGCACCTTTTAATTAGTCTGTCTCAGAACCAGAAAGTCATGTGTTGCCAACACGACCAGAGTGAAATCCAGATGACACAAGTTTGGATACAAATCGAAGCAGCCATAAAATTCAAGACCATTCTAAACTTGGCGATAAAAGTTCTCTTGTTCCCAAAAGTTACAGACAAAACAAGTTCCAAGTATAAAGTGCTTAACAAATTTTTCATGCAAACATGTGGTGCGCAGATACATGGCAGTGGTCAGCCGCCTCTCATTGCTCTGCTACCGTGATTACTTTGTGATCAACTTGTGATTAGAGGGGGTTGCTGCTTTGCATGAGGTTGTGTCTGCATCCCTAAAGAATCTGGAACCTCCTCAAGAAAGCCAGTCAACCAGTTGCTTAGCAAAGTGTACACCAAACCACTTGCAGTAGATAGAATGTTTCTCGTTCATAGAATTAGATAATGTTAAGTGTGGTAGGAACCTTAGAAATAATCTTGGCCAATCCTTCACTTCAGTAATGTGTTTTAAATGGTTGTTTTGACATTCTATGTACATAACCTTTAAAATTCAAATGACATTGGTCCAGGCATGAGTTTAATTTAGTTAAAACTCAAAGCACATATGGAGCAGAGAGAACATTTTCTAGGGAAACCTGGAGAATTGTTTGATGGGTCCTTTTTTTTTTTTTCTACTTATCCTTGAGACCCACAGCGCGAAAATAGGTGTCCTCCTTTAAATGTGTTAGAAAGAGTGATAATACTACCAGGATATATAAAATGTATATTTTATATAAAATTTGTGTTCATAAAGATTCTAAACCTGTTTCAACATATCTATATGTGCCAATTTTCTGCAAGCCAACATTTCATAAATCATATTCAAAACAAATACCAAAAATACATGACTTACATAATTAAACACTGATGTATTAAATTTACACATTGGCATAATCTTTCAAATTGAAAGATATTTATCCATGCCAGGGTCTGTGTATTCGGCAATGGTTGAGGAAAAAAATAAATCCTTAACCAGAAGTCCTTTTCTTAATGAGTTCACTGGTTAAAAGTTTGAGGCCACTGCCCTCATGTCACCTTGGGCACCCTTGCAAGTTAGAGACATGGGCCAAAAGTAGTTCTCCTTACCAATCCTTCTCTCTCCCAGAAATCTCTGATTACCTCTCCCCCATTTAGAAGCTTTAGTCTCTGCTCACTGAGTTTCTTCAAACTACTGAGATTAAGGATGGCCCATCAGGATTGAACAACAATTATCCTGACCACCCACTTGCCAAAGAATCTCTTTCATTATCTGTCACTCACCATCCTTCTAAGAAATATGATTAAGCCTCATCATATTACAAAGAGGAAGCACAATCTCAAAAGATTCATTGGCTCTTGGGACCTCTTCTTTCTTTTCTGTAATTTAAAAATGTATTTCCTATTTAAAATCCCTTTCTCAGGAAACTCCTCATTCTCCCAAAACCACTAGTCTTTTCCTCCATCTACCCAAACCCCACCCCATACTTCAGGACCCTACTCCAGTCTCACCTATTCCAGGAACCCTTCCCTGATTCTCCAGTCCTCTGTGCTCTGCCCCTACTTTGAATCTCTAATGTACATACTGTCCCACCCAGTTTAGGCCCAGGTTGTATATAAGCTTAGATTTACTTGAATTGTTTCATATATTAGTTTTCTCTTTCTAACTAGAGACTCCTAAGAGGAGAGAATTATGCTTTATACTATTTTTACATTCCTACAGTGATCAGTAGATTGCAGAACCCAGAGTAGGTATCAAATACATATGAATTAATAGATTGATAAATATTACAGTTCATTTCCACTTTGCAAATGATAATAAAGAAATATTTCTGCAAATAGCTAGAGCAGATTCATTTCCTCTAAAATTACCATTTATAAAATGTTATAAATAAACTTTGCAATAAAAATCATCCCTTCTAATACATTGGTTTAGCTCACAAGCATATAAGGTGCTGATCCCTGCCTTCCAGGAACTCCCATTCTCATGAGAGAAAGGCATGTCAATAAATTAAGATGCAGTGTGAGAAATGCTCCCAAAGAGCAAGGTCTACCACGCAAAAGGCTAGGGAGAAAGGAGTAGTCCCACAGGTCTCTAATCAGACTCTACAATCTAGTAACTCTACAATCACACAACTTTCTGGATACAAATTTGGAAATTTTTTTTCCATTTGCCCTTACTGTATAAATAACCAGTGTACTTTAAAACAGTAAGATTTATCATTTGTATCGAAGTTCACAGCAAATAGAAAGTGGAGATAAGAAATAACTTAGAAACAAAAAAAATCATAATGTAAATTGTATTTGAGGAATGTAAATTTGGAAAAATATACAGTGAGGAGTCATATTAATGAAAGTATAGTTAGTTTTTTATTCAAATAAAAGCCATACTCACCTGCAGTATCTGTCTACTTCAATCATGTGATTTACTGTGGTTTTGCTTTTTCATGCTTGTGCAATTCCTTGTACATATGCCTGGGGACTGGCATAGGTTCAGCTAGCTTTTATTCAGGCCTCTCTTGGTAAAAATTAGTGTAAGATAAAAACACTGTTTTTACTTATTTTGCAATCTTAACGTCACTTGACAATGTCAAGATCTTGCTGCAGACGAGCGTACACATCAAATGTGTGTCTCAAAACTTTTTGAGCTTATTGTGAATGCTCTTTCTCACATCTCCCCTTCACATTCCAGGGTTTTATTATCCTTGTTAGCTTTGTTTAAAAACATAATAATTAGATTTCATTTTCTTCCAGAAGCAAGTGGAATATAGCTGTGACATAACTTGACCCACACACATTTACTCTTTTTGTACCACAGCTAATGTTAAATTATTTACTTCAAGTTTGTATTTTTTAATTTATATTGTCATTTGTAGATAAATTTTAGAACCATTTTAAATGCAGTAATGCTTATTTTAAAGGTACTATTAAGTATGTGAACATTTACACTAAAAATAAAAACAAGTTCAGCTGATAAGTAGTAGCTGGTAGCAGGGGAAAGTGGTGAGACTTACAGATCTGGAAGAGAAATGTGGAATAGCAACTTTAATAAAAAGTGGTCCAAAGTAGAAGACAAGTATGAGAACTAGAGGTGGAAAAAGGTAAATGGGTATCATCTTTTCTTGAGTTTCCTAAATTATGTTTGATAGTTAAAGCAAAGAATTATAACATTGTCTAATGTGGTTCTAAATGTGTCTACAGGAAATATTTAAGACAATCACATTACAGAAAAAACAGGAATGGCTACTTAGTATTAGACAAAGTAGATTTCACAGCAAAGAAAATTACTAGAGACAGTGAGGAATGTTATGTAATAATAAAAGGGTCAATCTACCAAAAAGATATAACAATACTAAATGTGCATTCACCAAACAACAGAGCTACAAAAAAATGTAAAACAAAAACTAGTGGAACTAAATGAAGAAATAGACAAATCCACAAACGTAATTGGATAGTTCAACATCCCTCTTAAATAACCGATTGAACTAGACAGAAAAGCAACAAGGACATAGACGAACTCAACAACACCATCAACCAGCAGGATCTAATTGACATTAAACACACTTTATTTTCAGGTGCTTGTGGATTATATACTAAGACAGGCCATATTGTATGTTAAGAAAGAAAAAAAGAAGAAGAAGAATGTAGCAGGAGGGGAAGAATGAAGGGGGGGGAAATCGGAGGGGGAGAAGAACCATGAGAGACGATGGACTCTGAAAACAAACTGAGGGTTCTAGAGGGGAGGGGGTTGGGAGGATGGGTTAGCCTGGTGATGGGTATTGAGGAGGGCACGTTCTGCATGGAGCACTGGGTGTTATGCACAAACAATGAATCATGGAACACTATATCTAAAACTAATGATGTAATGTATGGGGATTAACATAACAATAAAAAAATTTGAAAAAAAAAAATAAAAAATAAAAAAATAAAAAAAAAGACAGGCCATATTGTGTTCCTGTAAAACAGACTCCAACAAATTGAAAACAAATGAAATCATTTAGAGTGTGTTCTCTCACCATAATGGACTCAAACTAGAAATCAATAAGAGAAATATAACAGGAAAATTTCTAAACACTTTGAAACTCAACAACATACTTGTAAAATAATCCATGGATCAAAGAGGAAGTCTCAAGGTAAGTTAAAAATTATACTGATCTGAAGCCAATGAAAATACAACATATCAACATTTGTGCACACAGCTACAACAGTGCTGAGAGGGAAATTTATGCACTAAATTCACATACTAGAAAAAAGTAAAAATCTCAAACAATAATTAAAGCTATTGCCTTAAGAACCTAGAAAAAGAAGAGAAAAACAAACCCAAATCAAGCAAAATGACATATTAAAGGTAAGAGGAGATGAATAAAATTGAAAACAACAAATAAAGAAAACCAATGAAACAAAGAGCTGTTTCTTAGAAAACAGCTATAATATTGACAACCTTCTAGCAAGATTGACAAAAAAGATGTAAATTACCAATAGCAGGAATGAAACAGGAGATATCACTATAGACTCTGAAGACATCAAAAGAATAATAAGAGAATACTATGAACAGCTCTACATAAGTTGACAACTTTGATGAAATTGGCCAATTCCTCAAAAAACACAAACTACCACCACTCATTCTACATGAAACAGATAGCTTGAATAGTCCTATATCTATTAAGGAAATTAAATTTGTAATTTAAAAACTACCCTGCTCATTCCTCCAGGCCCAAAGGGAGAAGTGGAGAATTCTGCCAAACCTTTAAGGAAGAACTAACACCAATTTTACAAAATCTCTTCCAAAAAATACAAGAGGAAGGAACACTTACTGATTCACTGTATGAAGTTAGTATCACTCGGACACCAAAACCAAGTAAAGAAAGTAAAAAATAAACTACAGGTTAATATCCCTTGTAAATATAGATGTAAAAATCCCTCACAAAATTTTAGCAAAATATAAAAATAATTATATGCCATGACTAAGTAGGTTTTTTTTTAATTTTATTATGTTATGTTAGTCACCATACAATACACCATTAGTTTTTGATGTAGTGATCCACGATTCATTGTTTTCGTATAACACCCAGTGCTCCTTGCAGTACGTGCCCTCCTTAATACCCATCACCGGGCTAACCAATTCCGCCTCCCCCCTCCCCTCTAAAACCCTGTTTGTTTCTCAGAGTCCATAGTCTCTCATGGTTCATCTCTCCCTCCAATTCCCCCCGCCCATTTTTCCCTTCCTTCTCTTAATGTCCTCCATGTTATTCCTTATGTTCCACAAATAAGTGAAACCATATGATAACTGACTTTCTCTGCTTGACTTATTTCACTTAGCATAATCTCCTCCAGTCCCATCCATGTTGATGTAAAAGTTGGGTATTCATCTTTTCTGATGGCTGAGTAATATTCCATTGTATATATGGACCACATCTTCTTTATCCATTCATCTGTTGAAGGGCATCTCGGCTCTTTCCACAGTTTGGCTATTGCGGACATTGCTGCTATGAACATTGGGGTGCATATGGCCCTTCTTTTCACTACATCTGTGTCTTTGGGGTAAATACCCAGGAGTGCAATTGCTGGGTCATAGGATAGCTCTATTTTTAAATTTTTGAGGAACCTCCACACTGTTTTCCAAAGTGGCTGTACCAACTTGCATTCCCACCAACAGTGTAAGAGAGCTCCCCTTTCTCCACAACCTCTCCAACATTTGTTGTTTCTTTCCCTATCCATTTTGGCCATTCTAACTGGTGTAAGGTGGTATCTCAGTGTGGTTTTGATTTGGATTTCCCTGATGGCTAATGATGATGAACATTTTTTCATGTGTCTGTTAGCCATTTGTATGTCTTCTTCAGAGAAGTGTCTGTTCATCTCTTCTGCCCACTTTTTGACTTGATTATTTGTTTTTTGGGTGTTGAGTTTGAGAAGTTCTTTATAGATTTTGGATACCAGCCCTTTATCTGTAGTGTCATTTGCAAATATCTTCTCCCGTTCTGTGGGTTGCCTCTTTGTTTTGTTGACTGTTTCCTTTGCTGTGCAGAAGCTTTTTATCTTGATGAAGTCCCAAAAGTTCATTTTTGCTTTTGTTTCACTAGCTTTTGGAGATGTATCTTGAAAGAAGTTGCTGTGGCCGATGTCAAAGAGGTTACTGCCTATGTTCTCCTCTAGGATTTGGATGGATTCCTGTCTCACATTGAGGTCTTTCATCCACTTTGAGTTTATCTTTGTGAATGGTGTTAGAGAATGGTTGAGTTTCATTCTTCTGCATGTGGCTGTCCAATTTTCCCAACACCATTTATTGAAGAGACTGTCTTTTTTCCATTGCATGTTTTTTCCTGCTTTGTCAAAGATTATTTGACCAGAGAGTTGAGGGTCCATATCTGGGTTCTCTATTCTGTTCCATTGGTCTGTATGTCTGTTTTTGTGCCAGTACCATGCTGTCTTGGTGATCACTGCTCTGTAATATAGCTTGAAATCGGGCAACGTGATGCCCCCAGCTTTGTTTTTCTTTTTCAACATCTCCTTGGCGATTCGGGGTCTTTTCTAATTCCATACAAATTTTAGGATTGTTTGTTCCAGCACTTTGAAAAATGTCATTGGAATTTTGATCAGGATGGCATTGAAGGTGTAGATTGCTCTGGGTAGCATAGACATTTTAACAATGTTTATTCTTCTGATCGATGAGCATGGAATATGTTTCCATCTTTTTGTGTCTTCTTCAATTTCTTTCATGAGTGTTTTGTAGTTCCTAGAGTATAGATCCTTTACCTCTTTGGTTAGGTTTATTCCGAGGTATCTTATGGTTTTTGGTGCTATTGTAAATGGAATCGTTTCTTTAATTTCTCTTTCAACAGTTGCGTTGTTAGTGTATAAGAAAGCAACTGATTTCTGTGCATTGATTTTGTATCCTGCCACATTACTAAATTGCTGGATGAGTTCTAGTAATTTGGGGGTGGAGTCTTTTGGGTTTTCCACATAAAGTATCATGTCGTCTGCGAAAAGAGAGAGTTTGACTTCTTCTTTGCCAATTTGAATACCTTTTATTTCTTTTTGTTGTCTGATTGCTGTTGCTAGGACTTCTAGTACTATGTTGAACAACAGTGGTGAGAGTGGGCACCCTTGACGTGTTCCTGATCTTAAGGGAAAGGCTCTCAGCTTTTCCCCATTGAGGATGATATTCGCTGTGGGTTTTTCATAGATGGATTTTATTAGCTTGAGGAATGTTCCCTCTATCCCTATACTCTGGAGAGTTTTAATCAGGAAAGGATGTTGTATTTTGTCAAATGCTTTTTCTGCATCAATTGAGAGGATCTTATGGTTCTTCTCCCTCCTCTTATTAATGTGTTCTATCACATTGATTGATTTGCGAATGTTGAACCACCCTTGCATCCCAGGGATAAATCCCACTTGGTCGTGGTGGATGATCCTTTTAATGTATTGTTGGATCCTATTAGCTAGGATTTTGTTGAGGATTTTGGAATCCATATTCATCAGGGATATCGGTCTGAAATTCTCCTTTTTGATGGGGTCTTTGCCTGGTTTGGGGATTAAGGTAATGCTGGCCTCATAGAATGAGTTTGGAAGTTTTCCTTCTGTTTCTATTTTTTGAAACAGCTTCAGTAGAATAGGTATTATTTCTTCTTTGAATGTTTGGTAGAATTCCCCAGGGAATCCATCAGGCCCTGGACTCTTGTTTTTTGGGAGGTTTTTGATCACTGCTTCAATCTCGTTACTGGTTATTGGCCTATTCAGGTTGTCAATTTCTTCCTGTTTCAGTCTTGGCAGCTTATAGGTTTCCAGGAAGGCCTCCATTTCATCCAGATCGGCATATAGTTGTTGATAATAATTTCTAATAATTGTTTCTATTTCCTTGGTGTTGGTCGTGATCTCTCCCCTTTCATTCATAATTTTATTAATTTGGGTCCTTTCTCTCTTCTTTTGGATAAGTCTGGCCAGTGGTTTATCAATCTTATTAATTCTGTCAAAGAACCAACTTCTAGTTTCATTGATCTGATCTACTGTGTTTCTGATTTCTAATTCATTGATTTCTGCTCTAATTTTAATTATTTCTCTTCTAATGTGTGGCTTAGGCGTCGTTTGTTGCTTTTTCTCTAGTTCTTTAAGGTGTAGAGTTAGTTGGTGAATTCGGGATTTTTCTATTTTTTTGAGTGAGGCTTGGATGGCTATGTATTTCCCCCTTAGGGCTGCCTTTGCAGTATCCCATAGGTTTTGGACTGATGTGTTTTCGTTCTCATTGATTTTCATGAATTGTTTAAGTTCTTCTTTGATTTCTTGGTTGACCCAAACATTCTTGAGCAGAGTGGTCTTTAGCTTCCAAGTGTTTGAATTTCTGCCAAATTTTTTCTTGTGATTGAGTTCCAGTTTTAAAGCATTGTGGTCTGAGAATATGCAGGGAATAATCTCAATCTTTTGGTATCAGTTGAGACCTGATTTGTGACCCAGTATATGGTCTATTCTGGAGAAAGTTCCATGTGCGCTCGAGAAGAATGAGTATTCTGTTGTTTTAGGGTGGAATGTTCTGTAAATATCTATGAGGTCCATTTGGTCCAATGTATCATTCAAAGCTCTTGTTTCCTTGTTGATTTTCTGCTTAGATGATCTGTCCATTGCTGAGAGTGGAGTATTGAGGTCTCCCACAATTAATGTATTGTTATCAATATGACTCTTTATTTTGGTTAACAGTTGGCTTATGTATATGGCTGCTCCCATGTTGGGGGCATAGATCTTTACAATTGTTAGATCTTCTTGTTGGATAGACCCTTTAAGAATGATATAGTGTCCTTCTGTGTCTCTTATTACAGACTTTAGTTTAAAATCTAATTTGTCTGATATAAGAATTGCTACCCCAGCTTTCTTTTGAGGTCTGCTGGCATGGAAGATAGATCTCCATCCCTTCACTTTCAGTCTGGATGTATCTTTAGGTTCAAAATGAGTCTCTTGTAGACAGCATATGGATGGGTCCTGTCTTTTTATCCAATCTGCAACCCTGTGCCATTTTATGGGAGCGTTTAGGCCATTCACGTTGAGAGTGATTATTGAAAGATATGAATTAATTGTCATCATGTTGCCTGTGAAGACGTTGTTTTTATAGATTGTCCCTGTAAATTTCTGTTGTAGATCATTCTTGGGGTCTTTCTCCTTTTATAGAACCCCCCTTAATATTTCTTGCAGGGCCGGCTTAGTGGTCACATATTCTTTCAACTTCTGCCGGTCGTGGAAGCTCTGCATCTCTCCATCCATTCTAAATGAAAGCCTTGCCGGATAAAGTATTCTTGGCTGCATGTTCTTCTCATTTAGTACCCTGAATATGTCTTGCCAGGCCTTTCTGGCTTGCCAGGTCTCTGTGGATAGGTCTGACGTTATTCTGATGTTCCTCCCTCTGTACGTAAGGAATCTCTTCCCCCTAACTGCCCTTAAGATGGTTTCCTTGGTTCTAAGATTTGCAAGTTTTACTATTACATGCCGGGGTGTTGGCCTGTTTTCCTTGATCTTAGGAGGGGTCCTCTCTGCCTCTAGGACTCGAATGTTTGTTTCATTCCCCAGATTAGGGAAGTTCTCAGTTACGATTTGCTCAAATACATCTTCTAGCCCTCTCTCTCTCTCCACTCCCTCCGGGATTCCAATGATTCTGACATTGGAACGCCTCATGGTGTCACTTATTTCTCGGATTCTATTTTCATGGATTCTGAGTTGTTTTTCCCTGGCCTCCTCTTTTCCCTTTTTATCTATTATACTGTCTTCCAGATCGCTTATTCTCTCTTCTGTCTCAGTTACCCTAGCTGTTAGATTATCTAGATTGGATTGGATCTCATTGATAGCATTTTTAAGTTCTGCCAATTCACCTTTTATTTCTGCCCTTAGAGACTCTATGTTGCCATTAATTGATTTCTCCATTCTAGCCATTATCTTCACAATTGCTAGCCTGAATTCCATCTCTGACATCTTGGTTATGTCTGCATCCATTTGTAAATCTGCAGCATAAGTCATAATCTCTGAGTGTTTTCTGTTTTGGGGGCTCCTCCTCCTAGTCATTCTGTTGATGGGTGTTTGAGGGAATGTATAGAGTCGAAATTATTGACCAGAACCCAAGCAAGATGCACCTGTTTTCTTGGGACCTTAGGGTTGCTGTCCTCTTGTTTTCCCAGCCTGTCTTCTGCGGGAGGGGCCTGCCGCGCTGTTACTCAGGCAACCCTGTTTGGGGGGAGTTGCCCTGCGCCCCTGTGGCGGGGGATGGGCTGAGTGGGAATCAGTCTTTGGGGCTTTTGTTCTCTGGCACCTTTCCCTGGCGGCTTTCTGCACCTCTTCCGCGAGTCAGAGCAGAAGAGACCGTTTCCAACCCTCTGCCTCAGAGCAGAGAGACCTCAGTCTGTTCTTCAGTGAGCTCTCCAGGCCACACTGTCTCCATTTCTGTCCGTGCTGCTATAAACTGCAGCGTCCTGGGTTGTGCGCCCCTCCGCAGCTCCCCCAGTCCTGCCTCCTGGTCGGGGCACATCTCTGCCCTTTGTGCTTCTAAAACCGCCAGCCGCTCCCAGTTCCCGCGCGCGTGACTCTGCCGCTTGGGGTTTCCACTCCCGGGGGTTGCAGTTCACCGGCGGGACACGGCGCAGGGGGTTTCCGTCTCGGAGGCTGCAGTTCGCGTGCGCACGACCCCTCCGGTCTGGTTTTCCACCCCGGGGGCTGCCCTAAAGTCCTTTCCCGACGCTACCGGTCTGTGAGTCTGTGCCCCGTCCACAGCGCGCGAGGCTGTCACTCACCTGCGGTGTAGGATCCCCACGTCCAGGCACCCTCCCGCTGCCGTTTATCCTCTGATATCTGCCTGCAGGATCACGGCTCTCCACTTCGTACCTCAAAACCACCCACCTGCGATATTCTGTTTGTAGAGATCCAGATCTTCTTACATCTCAGGCTGGTTTCGTGGGTGCTCAGAGTGGTCTGGTAGATATCCAGCTCAATTCCGGGGACCAGTTGAAATAGGGTCCCCTACTCCTCCGCCATCTTTCCCCCAGATCCTAAGTAGGGTTTATTCCAGAGGTGCAGTGCTGGTTCAATATTTGAAACTCAATCAATGTAATATACCATATTAACAAGCTAAAGAAAAATTCATGTGATCATTTCAATTGAAGCAGAAAAGTCATTTGACACAACACCCACTTGTAATAAAAACTGTCCAAAAAAAAAAGAAAAGAAATAGACATAAACTTCCTCAACTTGATAAAAAGCAGCTATGAAAACCTACAGCTAACATACTTTTTAAAAAGCTGAATAGTGTTCCCCTAAAATTGGGAACAAGGCAAAACATGTCTCCTCTCACGATCTTTATTCAACATAGTGCTGGAAATTCTACCCACTGCAATCAGGCCAGAAAAGAAAAGAAAAAGCATATAGATAAGAAAGGAAGATGTAAAAACGTCTTCATCTGCAGATGACATGATTGTCTACATAGAAAATCCCAAGGAATCTTTAAAAACAATAACACCAACAACAAACACCTACGAGTAAGAAGTGAGTTCAGAAAGATTGCAGGACACAAGTAAACATGAAAAAATGATTACTATATGTTAGTAATTTTTACATGCACTGAAACTAGAAATGTAATACTACTTACAGCTGCTCAAAGAAAAGTAAATACTAAGGTGTAAATCTAACAAAATATGCATAGTCTTTTATGCTAAAAATGACACAACACTAATCAAAGGAGATCTAAATAAATGGAGAGAGTTCCCATGTTTATAGATTGGAAAGCCAACAGAGTAAGAATGTCAATTCTCCCCAAATGTATTCCTATAAAACTCCCAGCAGTAATTTTGTACATTTAGAAAATATTATTCTAAAATGTATGTGAAAGGGAAAAAGAAATGAGAATAACTAAGACAATCTTGACAAAGAAGAGTGGGTGGGAAATATCACTCTGCCTGATACTGAGTTTTACTAGACAGCTACAGTAATGAAGACAGTATGATATTGTTGGGGGGATAAACATGTAGATCAACAGAACAAAAAAATTCAGAAATAGTACCACACTTACATGTTCAACTGATATTTGACAAAGGTACAAAAGAAATTCAATCAACAAGGATGGACTTTTCAATTAGTACTGGAGCAATTAGACCTCCATATGAAAAACAAAAAACAAAACAAAACCAAAAAAATGTGACATAAACCTAACACCTTATACAAAAATTAACACAAAATGGATCACAGACATATATGTAAAACTTCTAGCTATAAAACTTTTAGAAAAAAACACAGGAGGAAATATTCAGTAACTAGGGCTCAGCAAAGACTTCTTAGCTTGACACTAAAAACAGTGATCCATAAAATTAAAAATTGGTAAATGGGACTTCAGTAAATCTTAAAAATTTATTTTACAAGAGACCTTCTTTTGCTTTACAAGAGATGGAAGAAAATATTTGAAAACCACATATCCAACAAAGGAATAGTATCTAGAATACTATAAAGAAGTCTCAAAACTCAGTAGTAAAAATCCAATTATAAAATGGGTAAAAGAGGGTGCCTGGGTGGCTCAGTTGGTTAAATGTCTGCCTTTAGCTCAGGTCACGATCCCAGGGCCCTGGGATCGGCCTGCATGGGGCTCCCTGCACAACAGGGAGCCTCCTTCTCCCTCTCCCACTCCCCCTGCTTGTGATCTCTCTCTGTCAAATAAGTAAATAAAATCTTTAAAAAACATGGATAAAAGACATGAAGAGACAGTTCACCAAAGATAATATATAGATGGTAGATAAGCACATGAAAAAAATACTGAACATCACTAGTCATTATGGAAGCACACATTAAAACCACTATCATGCTACTACCTGCCTATCAGAATGGTAGAAATAAAAAATTAGTGATAATGCCAAATGCCGGCAAGGATGCAGAGAAACAATTGTTTATATATTGCTGGTGAGAATGTAAACTAGTACAACTACCCTTGAGCAGTTTAGCAGCTTCTTAAAAAACACAATTGCCATACTACCCAGCAATTGCACTCTTGGGCACTTATGCCAGGGACATGAAGACATATTCACACAAAAATCTATATATGAATATTTATAGCAATTTTATTATAACAGCTAAAAACTGGAAACTCAGATGTTCTTCAACAGGTGAATGTTTAAACAACCTGTGGCATACTCATGTTTTAGAATACTATCCAGCAATAAAAAAGGAAGAATGTGCTGATACAAGCAACAATTTGAATGACTCTCTGGAGAATTATACTGAGTGAAAAAAGCCAATCCCAAAAGGTTACATACTGTAAGATTCTATTTATGTACCATTCTTGAAATGCTAAAATTGTAGATATGTTCCCCATAGGTTAGTGGAGAATAGGACAGAGAAGACAGAAGAAAAGTAGGTAAGCCTATAAAACTACAACATGAGGAATCATTGTGGTGATGGAAATATCCTATGACTTGACTGTATTGATGTAAATACCCTGGTTGTGATATTATACTATGGTGCTGCAAGATGTTACCCTTGAAAGAAATGGGTAACGAGTACATAGATCTTTCTGTGTTACTTCTTAACAGCTGGATGTGAATCTACCATTATCTCAAAATAAAAAGGTAAATTTTAAAATATTCAATGTAATGGTTGTCATCTTTTCAAATATTAAACACAAAGACAAGATATGTCAAAAAATATGAAGGAGAAAACTATGTTTCTCCCTTCCAAATTATCTGCCTAGCAATCTAAGATGAGAAAGGAATTGGGAGTATAATCCCAACTATTGTATTTTGCTACATATTTAATAAATTTTAAAAATAGGTAAATTTTACATAAATTGTAATGGGATAAACCAGTGAGATAAAAATTGTAAGAATATAATTAATTAATAGGTACAGATAGTTACATTGAAAAATGTATAGAAATAGAAAAAGAATAGATTTTGAATTTTAGGTAGCCCCAAATTAAGATTCATTCAGGATAGTCACTTCTTTTAAGATTTTATTTATTTATTTGACAGAGAGAGAGAGTGAGAGAGCACAAGCAGGGGGAGCAGCAGAGGGAGAGGGAGAAGCAGGCTCCCTGCTGAGCAAGGAGCCTGATGTGGGGCTCCATCTCAGGACCCTGGGATCATGACCTGAGCCAAAGGCAGAAGCTTAATCGACTGAGCCACTTAGGTGCTGAGGATAGTTACTTTTTAAGTAGACTCCTATGCTTTGTTTCATGAAATTATGCAGCAATTTAAATTAGAACAGATGAAAAAGAAAAATGAATTCTGATATACTTTGCATTTATAAAATAATGTCAGAGTTGATATACTTATGATAAATACCACGTACATCACTCATCATGTCTTACAAGAAACATACTTTTTCAACCAAGGTCATATTGTACCAGACCTACCTTGAGGCAAAACCAAATCACTACAAAATTAGCTCAGGAAATAAATGACCTAACTTCAGTTGCTGATATAGGTAGGTAGGCAGGTAGGTAGGTAAGTAGGTAGGTAGGTAGATAAGTAAGTAGACAGGTAGGGAAGGAGAGAGGGAGATAGAGATAAATAATGTTGTAGAGTTGGTCTAAATGTTTGGGCTAAATTGAGTCATTTTTTTTTAACTGGTCACTTTAAAATGTGAACACTTAATAGAAGAGTTATACAGAAGGCAGATACTAAGTGGCTTCTTTGAGTGAAAAGACTGAGTTAGGATTTAACTAACCTAGTTAGTTAAGTCAAAACAGTCATTGTGGTTGTGTTGTGTAGGTAAGTCTCAGTGTTTTTAAAATCATAGACATTGTGGATAATGGCATTAATTTTTTTAAAAAAAGATAATACATACTTCAGAAATTTGAAGTCCCTTTGTCACTGATCTTTAGCAACATTTTTAGATTTAAGGAATAAAAAAGTGGGAAAAATCAGCATGTTATTAATTCATATTTTTCTTTCCTGGAGATTAACCCCTCAACTCCACCTTTACACTCTATTCCATCTTCAACCACCTTTGTTCAGGCTTTCATCACTTATATTTAAATGCCACTGCAACCTTCTGTCTGGTCTCTCTGACTCTCATTGATTTTCCTTCCAATCCATTCTGAGCCATCCACTTCTTAAAAATACATTTTTCCATTTTTCACTCCCCAGCTAAGGACCCCATCATGAGTTAGTACTGTCAGCTCCTCTAGCCCTTCACAATCTATTCCAATCCCCCTATTTCCTGAGCCTTGCTTCCTGCAATTCACTCACAAATATACTTCACCCCAAGCAAGCAAAGTGTCCTTATTTGCCCCTGTGCATACCCAAATCCCTCATGTCTGAGATTTTCCTGCCATAAAATATTCCCTGACCTACCCCCACTGCATTCTCTTCAACCTTCCTCTCTAATCTCCATGCCACCCATACTGTCAGGTCCAACTCAAGACCACCATCTTCAGGGAATCATTCTGACTTCCCAGTCCACTGTCCAAAGGGATCCTGAGTTATTCTCACAGTTAAAGCCAACCATATGCCCCTTAATTGTCCTCTTACTCATTTTCTTACTCATCTACTCTACAGAAATATATTGAGCATTTCTGTACGTCTAACGTACTTTGGTAATTATAGCAATTCTTTCACATCCTTTAGTTTATATTCTATGATTATATATTTGGCAAATAAAATCAATCATGCCTTATCTTCTTTTCCAGACTCCTCAGTACCCAGCAGTATAGTTGGTATATCATCATCACCATTAACATCACCAACATCAAATATTAATGGAGCTGTTTCTACCTGGTGTCGGTACCCTCCTCAGTGCTGGAAGCTCAGCGATGTAAGACATGGCCTTGCAGTCACAGTTCAGGTGGGGAGGAAATTGCCAAATGGACAGTATGCACAAGGTTAGAAGAGCAAAGAAATAGGAGCAAGCACGGAAAGAACATGACAGAGGTGGTAGGGCTCTGAGGGTTTCATCTTTTTTCAGTGGATCCTGCAGTGCTCTATCCAGATGTCCTTTTTGAGGACAGATACACCCATTTCAGGCTGTCAGGAACATCAATATCAACTGTAACACCCTTCACTGGGGACTGCCTTCAGCTGCAGGAACCTGCCCTGCCCAAGGTGACAGAGGCAACTCACAGCCAATGACTGGCTTATTCAGGGAAACAAAACTATAGGATCCTATGCCTTGATTTGAGTCAACTCTGAAGGGCCATCCAGCCCCAGAGATCCTGCAATGATCAGCTGAGGCCTCCCTTGCAACTGTACTGCCATTCAGCTGCTCACTCTACCCAGTACTACCTTGCTTTCTTCTTTACTTCTTTAAACGTATCGCCCAAGACCGCTCTCCAGTGAAACTTCGGCATGCAACTCCTCATCTCACAGGGAACCCAATCTCTGTTCATGCTGTTAGGAGTGTGGTTACTTACACAGCTCTTAGGTGAAATAAAGTTCTAGTTCAGAACACTACAAAACAGATCTTATATTTTACTTTTCCAAAATTCTCGAAGTAGGTAGGATTTTTGTTATCTCTATTTCTACAAAAGACAGTGAAAAGTAGAGAGGTAAAATGTCCAAGATCACACACCTACAAAAAAGCAGATCCAAAACTCAAACCCTGACCTTCTCAATCTCACCCAGTGTCCTTCATCCTACACCAGTTTGGAAAAGTGCCCTGGTTTTAAGAAAACACCATGAACATCAAAAGAGTCAAACTTGGGTTTTCGTTTTCTAGCAGTTATTAACCATACGACTTTGAGCACATTATTTAACCTCTCAGGACCTTTCTAGGCAGCTCTGTGTCCATATAATGGACATGAGAATACCTCCTCAGAGCACTATTATAAAGATTAATTGAAACAAGGAATTGAAACAGAGCACTGTTTCTTGTTCTCATGGTTGAATAGTGGCATATAATTTCAAGTAAGTTTATGGTATTCAGATTGTAGAGAATTTGGAATGTTTTCCTGGTCATCTCATTGAAAGGGACCTTTCCTTTTGATCATCTCCATTAAAGTGATCTCTTAGTTCTCTGGAATTCCATACTCTGTTGTTTACATGGTTGACATAGACTGTTGTTTATTGCTCTGGAATTCTATAGTCCATATGTTTCTTAGAAACGTAGATATTTTTTAAGTCAAACAGAGAAAGACATGTATCATATGACCTCACTGATATGAGGAATTCTTAATCTCAGGAAACAAACTGAGGGTTGCTGGAGTGGGGGGTGGGATGGGAGGGATGGGGTGACTGGGTGATGGACACTGGGGAGGGTATGTGTTCTGGTAAGCGTTGTGAATTGTGCAAGACTGTTGAATCTCAGATCTGTACCTCTGAAACAAATAATGCAATATATGTTAAGAAAGAAAAAAAGAAGAAGAAGAATGTAGCAGGAGGGGAAGAATGAAGGGGGGGAAATCGGAGGGGGAGAAGAACCATGAGAGACGATGGACTC